>NW_024412421.1:3584665-3732352 GCF_014898765.1 Herpailurus yagouaroundi
ATTCTATTCTATTCTATTCTATTCTATTCTATTCTATTCTATTCTATCCTCTTCTATTCTATTCTACTCTATTCTATTTCATTCCATTCTATTCCATTCCGTTCCATTCCATTCCATTCCATTCCATGAACTAGTGCTTACTGGCTTCCAACTGTATTTTGTTCTGTTAAAATTTGAAAAAATGAAAACCTGCATGAAATAGGCAAAAGTTTCTTGACCATTCAGGTGAATGAATGCACACGCATAAATCCAAGCTGGCTTACTCCTTATAATATATCCCCATCTTACAGATGAGGAAACAGACATGGAGAAGTTAGATGACTTGCCAAAGTCACAGCGTGCCTTCAGGGACACAGGTGCCCCCTGGGCAGAGCCTCCCACCTCAGTATGACACAGAAACACCCCCTGTCAGCTCTTATGTAACAACCTTGCCCTTTCCCTTCCCTGGGAATGTGGACCTGGGCTACATTTCCCTCATGTGTCTGCAGGGCTGCTCCTCTCTGATCCTTTTGGTCTCAGCCCAAACCTCATTCTCAGGCATTCCCTGAGCCCCCTCAGTGCAGGAGCCCCCAAGTACTCCAGGACATCACACTATTTTTTCCTTCCAAAGTTTATCGCTTTGGCTCTTTCATTGTTTTTTTTTTTTTTTTAATCTGCATGCTTAGTTACTGTCTCTCTTCCTTCCCCAGCTTAATCCCAATATCCAGAACAGAGTCAGAGCTCCAGAAAGATTTCATAAACAAGTAAATGCAAAAAGAGCAAGATTTGGGCTTGTCCAGATACGATGAGCAAGGTGGTCAGGAGTGTTTCGGGAGGAGAGGACAGGTGAGCAAAGGCACAGAGGTATAAAAACATGGTGTACCAAGGCACACAGACGTTCTGCACCCTGTGCTTCTGGGTGGTGTTGGCAGGAAGGACTGGGCTGGCTGGCTGCGCTGGAATTAAGCACCTTGAATGCCAGGTAAGGAGTTTGAACTTTACCAGCAGGCAATGGGAGCTAGTAAATGAGCCAAAGAAGTGGCAGGACACCCACTCTGGTTTTGGGAGATTCACCTGGCCAGATGGGGCTGGGGGAGACAGGGAGAGGTGAGGACAGGAGGCCCCCATAGGACCTATCTGAGGGCTCATCCTGTCAGGGGAGATCCAGGGACCCTCTCTAAGATCCAGGGGCAAAGGAGGCCCAGTCTTGATCATTAGCTGGCAGTACATGAGTGCAGGGAAAATGCCAGCTGCTCACGGTGGCAGAAGCAAGACTGAGAGAGAAAGAGCCCCCCATGATCTGAAGGAGCCCCCCATGATCTGAAGGAGCCCCCCATGATCTAAAGGAGTAACACATGATCTGAAGGAGACCCCCATAATCTGAAGGACCCCCCCACCCCCACCCCATGATCTGAAATGGCCCAGATGCATTTTCTACAAACCAGAGCAGCTCAGGATCTTTGTTTTCTATTTTTCCCTTGCCCACTTCAGGGCAATGCGGAGCAGATTGTGTTTCCAAACACATCACAAGAATCTGCAGTGGAAGTTGGAAGAATAACCCCAGGCTTCTTGGTCTAATTCTCAAGGTCAACTGATATCATTAGAATAACATGAACTCAATTTGAGTTACAGCAGGGAAATCATGTTAGGAAATATGGGTCACTCATCACTGAGTAATGAAGCTGCTACCTCGCGCGATCGCAAACGCGCTCAGAAACCTGTCAACCGTCCTCGTCCCATGGTCGGGCTGCCTCCTGACAATGGAGTCGCCCATGAAGACCAAAGCCCATCTGGAAAGGGAGGGGGACATGTGAGTGAGCAGGGACCGACTTCCTTACCTGCAGACTTGGAGCCAGCCAGAAGGGCGGAGATGTCTGGGAACAAAGGGCAGACTTGTTCCACGTTGGTTTGCATTGAGAATCTTTCTCTGTGATTTTTGAGATTTTCCTTAAAAGCCACAGTGGGACACTGGCAGAGGGAAAGGCCCCCAGATCACTGAACAGGCAAAACCCAGGGGTCCATCTGCTAGAGAGGACTGGGTAAGGGGAGAAACAGCCAGCGCTTGCCCAGAAGTTGGCTCCAGCAGTAGCTTGTGTAGAGAGTAAGAATCTTGACACGGACATGTAACCGAGGGTCGTGGGCCACGTGTATAGCCCGGGAGTGGCAAGACCTTCCGCTCTGTGATGGGGACCCCAGCTGCCCGGCACCAGCCCCAAGCTGCCCAGCAGGAATGTGACCCACCATTGCACGATATCCCAGTGTTTTACTGAAAACTAGAGCTTCAGAGCTTTGTATGAAATCTGCGTGTTGCAGAATGGGGACAACTAATCCAAACAGTTTAGTGCCCTAGCGTCTACACAAAACGTGTCCTGGTGTTGCCAGTTTGTGAGTTATGGGGCTGAGAAAAAGCTAACTCACACTCTGCCAGGGGGTTAAGGCCTGGAGTTAGACCCAGGGCTCCATGGACTCCCCATGTCACAATAAGGGAGGCACTGTGGCTCGGCTCTGGAGCCAATCTGGACAAGCGCTCAGGCCCTCTGTGGTGGGTGCCTTGGTGCCCTCTCTAGAGCTGAGGCATTTGGCAGACAGCAGCTAGGAGAGTCGGGCCTCTGCTCTCCATGGAACTGCTACCAATGCTCACCTTCAGCCCAAAGAGACACTTCACACACAGACACCCCCTTCCTGGAGCAGCCCACATCTGATGGTTGACGTTGGGGGTCGGTGGTACAGTGGCCTGGATTCCTCACCCCAGTTGAGAACATCCCTAATAAACTGCACTGGCCCCGGGGTTCCAGGACGATCAACGGAGGCCTTTGTTGTGACTGCATTGTGGTTCAGCTTCTCCCCACCCCCAGTCCTGCTTCTCTCCCTCCCTACAAGTGCCCCTGAACGCTACCTCACAGAAAACCCAACTCTGATGCCCTCTGAAACCCCAGTTTCCTCATCTGTCCCGCGGAGAGCATCACTCGCCTTACCGTGTCTTATGAAGATATGCCAGGATGCTGCTGGTGGAGGTGGAGAGGGGGGCCGGCACTGCTCATGCAGCACCATGCGTGAAATTCCATGAGTATGTGCTACCTATTGCAGACTAAGCACTTTGGGAAAGGGGGCCACGTGGAGTTCATGCCCCTGAACCAGGGTTTCTCAACCTCCACACTTGATATTCTGGGCCCGGTGGCTCTCTGTCGTGGAGTAGAAGGGCCTTGTTCCGTGTGTTGTAGGATGTTTAACAGCCTCTACCCACTAGATGCCAGTAGCAACCCCCAGTTGTGACAACCAAAACGGTTTCCAGACATTGCCAAACGTCCCCCGAGAGGCAAAGTTGCTCCCATGTGAGAACCATTGCCCTAAACCATTAAAAGTCCCTTGAGCCACAGCTGGGGGGAGACCCCAGTCTGGATCCAAGAGTTGACTGCATCTGGGCCTCGGTGTCCTCATATGAAAAATACAGATGTCAATTCTGTTCCTACCAACCTCCCAGGGGGGCTGTGAAAACATTTGGATTTGTGGGTGTGAGAGTCCTTTGACAAAAGTGTCGTGCAGAAGTACAAGAGAATTGATTCATACTTCAGCTAGCTCTTACCCACATTCAGCTAAGTGAGCGCAGCCAGAAAGAAGGACAGAAAAGCAGGCAGACAGACAGAGGGGCCTTTATTCACACTGTCACGCTTGCTGTGCTCCCCTCCCCCCCACCCCGCCACCACCACCCCAGGGAATGGGAAGCCACAGCTAAAGTGCCCGAGAAACAACATGAAATTCTCAGGACCTACTAGATTCTAATAATTGACAGGATTTTCAAGGTGGTAAAATTTACAGGCGATGTTGCCTTATATGGCAACTTTCCTAACCTTGAGTCGAATGTGACGAGGCTTTTTAAAATTTTTTTACTCCAAAAAAGTGAAGAAAAAGCATATCAAAGAAAGTTATGCTAATGCGACAAACGCATTCCACCAGCAGTGGGCAGCAGAAACGGGAGAAGAAAAGTTTGCCTCGGAAACACCTGGTGAAAGCCGACACACTGGCTCCGCCTTCCTCCGCTGCCTGCCCTCCATCCTTCCCTCCCTGGAACAGACGGGAAGCAGCAAGATCCTGAAATAGCCTTACTCCCAGCGGTGAGGCAGGAAGCCACCAGCCCCACGAATGAAAGCCATCATGCAATTGACACAGAGAGCTCGCCACTGCCCGTGTCATTTACCTTCGGGGGACTGGCAGCCTCCCACACGGCCAGGGAGGGGAGGCTGGCAGGGCTCTGCCAGGGGCGTGCTTCCCAGGGGCATCCCAAAGAAGGCAGGACGAAGCGGGATGATCAGTTGTTCAGGGGCAGCTGGCTTCCTCGTACCCACCCTGAAACGCCTCACTCTGGTCCTTTCATCCCAGACCCATGGGCTCAGCTTGGTTTACCCTGTGGTAAGCAGAGGAATCTACAGATTTTTCAGGGGCCATTAAACAATTTTGAGATCCAAAACAAAAAACAAAAGCCCAGGACATTGGACCAAAACATGAAAAGAGAATTATAAAATCAAAATCACCAAAAATCTAATCATTTCAAAGATAGATTCTAAAACCCTTCTAACATTTTTAAAGCAAAATAATTCCACAGAATCATTTCATTCAATGTAAGCTGAGTACATTTTAATATATTGATATAATATGGAGGAGGGCATAAAGTGAACCTCAAAACATGCTCCTATCACCTCCTGGGGGAAAAACTCTCTTACTTTGCTGTATCTAAATGGGACATGAAGGCAGAAAATCTCTGAGTCCATACGGAGCCCTTCTTGAATCTGCAAGATAGCCCCAGAGACCACAGGGCACACAGTGAAGCCAGTGTTCTGAAGCTATGGAGGGTGTTAGCACAGATCTGAGTTCCTGGGAGCATCTCCGATCGTGCCCCCACCTCAACTCATCAGGGCCTGTGTAATCACCCGCTTTCACCTCTGCAAATTTGGTGGAAGGTTCTAGGCTAGGAGTTAGGAGCAGGGTTCCAGCCCAAGCCTCACCCTCTGACTTATAGGCAAAGGAAATGCAATACTTTCTGCCTCGGTGTCACTACAAAAATAGAGAAAAACAGGATACACTGACAGGGCTGTTTTTATTAAGAAAAAAAAAATGAGAAAGGCACATTTCCTTGTGAAAGAGGCCCAGTTCTTTGTAAAAGAGAAAACTCTTCTCACTGATCCCAGATGCAAGTAAAGTGTGCCTGAGTCTCCATCCTGACCTCCTGTTTCACTCAGTCCCCTTGCCCTCAGTCCCCAGAGGCACCTGACTCTGCCCTAACCTGGGTGCTTCCCACCTCTGACGCTATGCTTCTCCGAGGTCCCGAGGTCCTCCAGGAAATCACACGTGGCCAACGGAGGGCAAATGCCGCCAGAACTGAAGGCAGCCCCTGCCACTGCCTGCTGGTTACCCTGGTTGGCAGAAATCTCCTTCCACAGTCGGTGGGCAGGGTTGTGTTTATTTTGCAATTAACAAAGAACAAAGGAAGTGGCAGGGGGTTTGGGGGGTGGTGCTTGCGACCTGCTTTTGGGGACCAGAATCCCTGTCCTGCCCCTGGTTCTGTTGACTGGAGGTCTGGGGGTGGGAGGAATGTCAACGCCCTCAATCATCTCACAGCTGGCTGCGTCTCTTCTGGCCAGGTCACCAGCTGTGGCAGATGGGCATGCTCTCCAAAAGATGCAAGGGGCAGGGCACTGCTCAGACAGGCCTCCGGGCCTGCTCAGGTGTGGAGTGATGAGTATAGGTGCCCCTTTACCCGTGACGGTGCCTTTGGGAGACCAACAGACCGGCCTCCGGTTCGGCAAGTCTCAAAGGTCAGCTGGTTCTTTGTCAAGCAGTCTTCAAAGTGGGCCCGGGTCCCTGTGCCCTACATGAGGATGTGGCAGACCCCTGCTTAACGAAAGCAAGGAGATTTGGGGGGTACGGGCGGTGCTGGTACAGAAGATAGGGCTCCAAATTACCCACAGTAAACAAAGCAAATTATATTTACTTCCACGGGAGCCTGAGATTTTGACAGCAAAGAGAGACTTATGCTGGAGTTGTTGCTGCATTTATATTTAATAAATTTAAGAGAGAGATGAAATAGACTTTAGCAAGGCTAGTGAAATATTTATAAAAGCACACCGAAGCCATGTAAGGGAGAGAGAGGGAAATAAAACAGCTCACATGTGGGATCAAATTGAGCAAGCCAGCTTTTAACCTGACAGCTCCCTAGCACTGCGGGCAAGAAAGCTGCCAACGGGCCACAGATGCACCACACCTGAGCTAGCCGGGAAGCAGAGGGAGGTTCGGGGAGGGGAGGTGGGATGGGACGGTGGTGTGTGCACAAGGCATAGCCAGCTCCATGCGGTCCAGGGCATCTGTCACACCTGCCCGGCTGCTCAGGTGCGCCTGGCACCTTGCGATGCCAGCCCGAGCAGGTTCTCCCGCCTCTGGCCTGTGTCCAGTCAAGCCTATGGCCCGGTAGGAGCATGCAAGGCCCCCGGGAAGCCCTGGACAGATGGAGGCTGGACATCCTGTGGGCTTGCAACTCTCAGGGAGAGCTGGTCTGTCCTCCACCTACTGTCCCAGGAAGGCCTGGTCTTTTCTTAGGGTAAAGGGAAACGGGATAGGTTTGTTAGTTTGCAGATTCATAACATTTTTGAAATGCACAAGTAATATACACGCGTGGTGGAAAAATCACTAGAAAACACATTAACAAGCCTGCAAACCCTAACACTCATAATCTCAACCACTGTTGGCCTTTCCAAACTGGCCGCATACCATTTATCAAGCGGTGGTTTGAATATTATTCAGGACCGTTTGGAAGTGAGTTCTACCAAACACTGACATGATACAGAACATCCTGGCCGTTGTCCGTCTCATCCCTTACCTACAGCTCGGGGCCTTTCCCTCTGCCTGGAATATCCTTCTTTCCTGTCCTTCTCCAAATCTAAATTCATCTGGTAGGCCCATTTCAATCCTCTTTCCCCAAAAAGACATTCACAGAGACCTTCCCCCTCTGGCCCAGTTTTCCCTCTGCTAACCCCCCGTATCATCTTTTATGCTGCTCCACTGTGGTTCATTCTTAGACCATCTTGTTTGCTGACCATATTGAATATTGACTTTTCTTGTCTTCTCAGCCGCATGCAAGATCCTGCCTTGTCCTTTTGCCCCCTCTCTCTGCCTTCATCGGGTACCCCCTAGGCCCGGGCACAGCCTTAGGCCCACAGTGGGCTCCAGATGACACCCCACTCCCAACCCTGTCCGGGGGATCACATGCTTGTCAGCTCCTCCCAGGGGCAGCAGGCTGATTTGCAAAAATCAGGTTGGGGAAGATCAGCCCGGTGAGTGATCAGTTAACTTAGCTACTGAGGGATGTTCTGGAAGTTTTAATTCTCCTATTCTACTCTTTGCCCTGCTTCAGCCCTTCTCATGCAAATGCATGGCTGTCTCAAACTCTGCTTGCTGAGTGCCTCTGCGTCCCCACTCAGCCTTTGCACTTGACATAGCAGCAGAGAACTCTGCTAGATCACTAAGATGTGTGTCCAACAATTCATTCAGCAAACCAGACCTGGTTCTGCAAATTCTCTGCACATTGGCTTTTGCGAATTGATGAAGACAGATCCCCACGGGGCTGGGAAGGAGTCTCTGAAGCAACTCTGGAACGTGGTCAGGGGTCCATTTCCCTAACCCCCCCAACTAACCCCCTCCAGCCTCTGAATTCGTGATGCTGGGCACCTTCCCCCTTCCCCTTCCAGCTGACAACCTCCTTCCCTCAAGCCCTGCCTAACCATTCCAAACCCCGACCTTCAGGAACGGGCTCACTTGAACATCTCCATGGAATGGCTGAATGTCATGGGAGCCTGGAAGAAGCAGAAAAAACAGGATCACAGTGGGGCAGGCCTGGGCACTGTCCAAAACTTCCCAGAGACCCTGAAGGAGACACAAAACAAATTATAAGCAGATCACAAGGGACCAATAATCAGCTTCATGTCTCCCCACTCTCAACTTCCTGCCATGTTCTCCAGCCATGCAGAACCTTCTCGCTTCTTAGAACCCCTCCTGTCCTCATCTCTGGGCCTCTGCACAGACTGTTACCTCTGCCTGGAGCACGTTTCTGTCCCTTCTGCCTCACTACCTTCTTTAAAAACACACACACTGGGGCGCCTGGGTGGCGCAGTTGGTTAAGCGTCCGACTTCAGCCAGGTCACGATCTCGCGGTCCGTGAGTTTGAGCCCCGCATCAGGCTCTGGGCTGATGGCTCAGAGCCTAGAGCCTGTTTCCGATTCTGTGTCTCCCTCTCTCTCTGCTCCTCCCCCGTTCATGCTCTGTCTCTCTGTCCCCAAAATAAATAAACGTTGAAAAAAAATTAAAAAAAAACACACACACACACACAACTGTTTTATTGAGGTGTAATTTAGACACAGTAAATCACATACATTTGAAGAGCATATTGTGCTAAGTTTTGACCCACATACACACCTCTGAAACCATCACCACAGTCAAGGTCGTGAGCCCATCCATTGCTCCCAGAAGTTTCCTCCTGACTCTGTACTTCCTCCTACTCACCCCTTGCCCCTGTACCCAGGCAACCACTGATCTGCTTTCTGGCTCCACAGATCAGTTTACAGTTTCTAGAGTTTTGTATACATTGACTCACATGGGTCTTATCACTCACCTTCTCTTTTTATGTCTGGCTTCTTTCACTCAGCATAATTATTTTGAGACTCATCCATGTTGCCATGTGTATCAGTAGCTCATTCCTTTCTACTGCTAAGTAATTATCCTGTCCTATGGATATACCACTATGTGTATCCACCCTCCCCTCCATGGACATTTGCATTGTGGTAGGTCGGTTGCTATTCAACATAAAGCTGCTACGAACATGCGAGTACAGGTTTTTTGGATGGACATATGCTTTCATTTCCCTAGGAGTAGAATGGCTGGTTTGTACAACAGGTGCATGTTTAAATTTTTAAGAAACCGCTAAACTATTTTTCAAATCAGCAGTGTAACAAGAGTTCTGGTTTTGCAACATCCTCACCGACACTTGGTATGGTCAGTCTTGTTCGTTTCGACTATTCTAATGGGTGATTAGTGCTAGCTCGCTGTGGCATTAAGTCCCATTTCCCTAATGACTAATGATGCTGAGCATTTTTTCATGCGCTTATTTGCCATCTGTGTATCTCTTTTGGTGAAATGTCTCTTCAAATTACCTGCATTTTCTATTGGTTGATTTGTGTTTTTATTATTAAAATTTGAAACCTCTATATTCTAGAAACAAAGACTTTATCAGATATGTGATTGAGAGTGCTCTATCATACCCTGTAGTTTGTCTTTTTATTGTTCTAATGGTGTCTCTCAAAGAACAGAAGACTTTAATGCTGATGAAGTCCAATCTATGGGTTGTTTTTGTTTTTTGTTTTTTACTTCTAGGGTTTTGATGTCATTTCTAGAATGACATTTTTTATTGCTCTAATGGTGTCTCTCAGAGAACAGAGGTTTTTAATGTTGATGAAGTCCAATTTATGGATTTTTTTGCTTCTAGGGTTTTGATATCATTTCTAGAAATCTTTGCCCAAACCAAGTTCACAACTTCCCCCCCTGTGTTTTCTTTCATGTTTTCTTCAGGAATTTGTATGGCTTCATATTTTGCACTCAAGCATGTGATCCATTCTAGGTTACATTTTGTATATGATGAGGGGGATAAATCAGATTTTTGGTGTTTTTTGTTTTTTGTTTTTTGCTTATGGATATCTGATTAGCAATCCTATTTGTTAAAACAACTTATCTTTCCTCCACCTTTGCCTTTTGTCAAAAGTCAGCTGTCCACATATACGGAGAGAGCCCCGTTTTGGGGTTCTCTACTCTGTTTCATTCATCCTTGATCTTTACGCCAGTACCACACTCTCTTCATGACTGTGGCTTTTTTTTAAGTCTTGAAATCAGGTCATCTTAATCCCTAAATCTGCCTTTTGCGAAGTTGTTTTGGCTGTTCTATTTCCCCCTTTGCACTTCTGAATGAATTTTAGAATGAGTCTGTCAATTTCAACAAAAAAATCCCGCAGGGATTTTGATTGGGATTGCTTTGGATCTGTAGATAAATTTGGGAAGAGCTAACGTCTTAAAAATACTGAGTCTTCTGACCCGTGAACAAGGCATAGCTCTCTATTTACTTAGGTCTTCTTTAATTTCTCTCAGCAACATCTTGTAGTTTTCAGCTTTTGTGTGTCTTTGTCAGATTTACCCCTAAGTATTTCACGTTTTCTTGATATTAGTATAAGTGGTATTTTTTAATTTTAGTTTCTTATTGTTCCTTGCCAGTATATAAAAATACAATTGGGGCGCCTGGGTGGCGTAGTCGGTTAAGCGTCCGACTTCAGCCAGGTCACGATCTCGTGGTCGGTGAGTTCGAGCCCCGCGTCAGGCTCTGGGCTGATAGCTCAGAGCCTGGAGCCTGTTTCCGATTCTGTGTCTCCCTTTCTCTCTGCCCCTCCCCCGTTCATGCTCTGTCTCTCTCTGTCCCAAAAATAAATAAAAAACGTTGAAAAAAATTAAAAAAAAAATAAATAAAAATAAAAATACAATTAATTTCTGTATATTGATCTTGTATCCTGCAACCCTGCCAAACAGTCTTATTAAGTCTATTGTGGCTGTATTATAGATTCCATCAGACTTTCTACATAGACAACCATGTCATCTGCAAATAAAGATATTTTTGCTTCTTTCCCAATAAGATGCCCTTTCTTTTTTCTTTCTTTCTTTCTCTTTATTTCTTCCTTCCTTCCCTCCTCCTCCCTCCTCCCTTCTCCCTCTTCCTTCCCCTCTCCCTCCTCCTCCTCCGTTCCTTCCAATCTTCTTCTCCCTCTCCTCCTCCTCCTCCTCCTCCTCCTCCTCCTCCTTCTTCCTCTCCTCCTCTCTCTCCTCCTCCTCCTTTTCTTCCATTCTCCTGTTTCTTCTCTCTTCCTTCTCTCTTTTCTCTCTCTCTCTCTCTCTCTTTCTCTTTTCCTCCCTCCCTCCTTCTCTCTCTCCTTTCCCCACTCTCTTCCCTATTTCACTGGCTGGAACCTCCAGTACAGAATTAAATAGAAGCAGTGATAGTGGACATCCTTGTCTTCTTCTTTATCTTAGGAGGAATGCATTTAGTCTTTCATCATTAAATGTGATATGAGCTGTAGGTTTTTCAAGTTAAAGAAGTCCCCGTCTATGCCTAATTTGTTGAGGATTATTTTTTTTTAATCAGGAAATGATATTGAATTTTATTAAGTGCTTTTTCTGTGTCTGTTAAAATGATCATATAGAGTTTTGTGCCTAGTTCTTGAATATGGTCAATCGCATTGATTAATTTTCAAATGCTAAACCATCTTAATCATGATGTATTATCCTTTGTAAATGTTATTGGATTCAATTTCCTAAAATTTTGCTTAAAATTTTTACATCTAAACTTGAAGGATATTAGTCAATAGCTTTTGCATGTCTGAAAAAGTCTATTTTGCCTTCATTTTTTAATGTGGTAAAATACATATAATTCATGAAGGAATTGGTCGGTAGCCTCCTTTTATTGCAGTGCTTCTCTCTGGTTTTGATATCAGGGTAATGCTAACCTCATAGGATGAGGTGGTAATAATATTCCCTCCTCTTCAATTTTCTAGAAGAGTTGTGTAGAATTGGTGTTATTTCTTTTTTTAATGTTTGATAGAATTCACTAGTGAAGCACCAGGGCCTGCAGTTTTCTTTGTGGGAATGTTTTTAATTACAAATTCAATTATTTTAAAAGATATGGAGAAATTCAGGTTACCTACTTCTTCTTGGATGAGCTTTTGTAGCTTGTGACTTTCAAGGATTTTGTTCATTTCATCTGAAATATTGAATGTAATGACAGAGTTGTTCATAAGACTCTTATTGTCTTTTTAACATCTCCAAAGTCTGTAGTGACATTAACACTCTCATTACTGATATTGGCAATTACTGTCCCCCCCTCTTTATTTTTATCAGTCTGATTAGAGGTTTACTATTCTTACTGATCTCTTAAAAGAACTAGCTTTTGGCTTAATTCATTTCCTCTATTTCTAGTTCATTGATTTCCACTCTGATGTTTATATTTGCTTTATTCTGCTCACTTTCAGCTTAATTTGCTCTTCTGTTTCTAGTTTTTTAAGGCAAACGAGGAGATCATTGGTTTGGGAATGCTCTTCCTTTCCGATGGAGGCGTCTAGTGCTATCAACGTCCCTGTAAGTACAGCTTTGGAGCATGCCACAAGCGGTGATGTAGCATTTCATCATTTTCATTCAAAAAAACACCTTAGTGATTTTTCCCTTTTTGATTTCTTCTGAGGGTTACTTCTAAGTAAGTCATTTTGTTTCCAAATATTTGTGGTCTTTCCAGAGATCTTCCTGTTACTCATTCCTAATTTAATTCCATTGTGAGCTGAAAACATGTAGTATGACTTAAATCCTTTTAAGTTTATCCAGACTCAACCTATGGCTCAGAAGATAGATTAGCATGGTCAATATTCCATGTGCACTTACCCTTGAAAAGCATGTGTATTCTGCCCTTGTTGGGTGGAGTCTTCTGTAAATCTCAATGAGGTCAAGTTGGTTAGCAGTGCTGCTCAAGCCTTCTACACTCTCACTAATGTGTATGCCTTTCATTAAGTGCTAACAGAAAGGTATCAGAACCTCTGGCTATAATTGTAGATTTTTCTATTTCTCCTTGTAGTTCTATTAGTTTTTGCTTCATATAATTTGAATCTCAGTTAATAGGTATATAAAAATTTATGATTGTTATGTCCTCTTGATGTATTGAACCCTTTCTTATTATAAAAGAACCTTCTTTATAGTTGTGCTCATTTTGGTGTTTAACCTACTTGTGTCTTTGTATTGAAAATGGAGTCCTTAGGCTTTTGTATGTCTAAAAAAAAAGTCTATTTTTGCCTCCATTTTTTTTATTGTGGTAAAATACCCATAACATGAAATTTACCATCTTAACCATTTTGAGTGTACAGTTCAGTGATATTGAATACATTCATGGGTTGCGTAAACTGTTTCCACCATCCATCTCCAGAATTCTTCCACCTTGGGAAACTGAAAGTCTACACCATTAAACAATAACCTCCCATCCCCTTCTCCCCGAGGACCTGACAACCCCATTCTACTCTCTGTCTCTGTGATTTTCATTATTCTAAGTACCTCATATAAGTGGAATCATAGAGTCTTTGTCTTTTTGTGACTGGCTTATTCTACTTAGAATAGTGCCCTCAAGGTTCATCCATGTTGTTGTTTATATCAGAATTTCCTTCCTTTTTAAAGCTGAATACTATTCCACTTTATGTATATACCACATTTTGCTTATCTGCTCATCCATTGATAGACCCTTGGATTGCCTCCCTGTTTCAGATACTGTGAATAACCCTGCACTGAACATGCGTGTGCAGATGTCTCTTTGAGATCTTGCTTTCAATTCTTTTGAATATATACCCAGAAATAGAATTGCTGGATCATATGTAATTATATTCTTAGTTTTTTGAGGAATAACCATACTGTTTTCCACAGTAGCTGAAACACTTTGCATTCCTACCAATATGCCCAAGGGTTACAATTTCTCCACATCCTCACCAACACTAGGTGTTCACTTTCTTTTTTTTACTGTAGCCATCCCAATGAGTGTGAGGTGTATCTCATTGTACTTTCGACTTGCATCCCTCTGATGATTAGTGATGTTGAAACATCTTTTTATGTGCTTATTGGCTATTTGAATACCTTCTTTGGAGAAGTAAGTATTTAAGCCCTTTGCCCATTTTTTAATTGGGTTCTTTGATTTGGGAGGCTGAGTTCTCTGTTCTGAATATTAATCCCTATCAGACATATGTTTTGAAAATATTTTCTCCCATTCTGTGGGTTGCCTTTTTACACTGTTGACGTTGTCTTTGTGTGTGTGTGTGTGTGTGTGTGTAATCAACTTCCAAAGAAAAACATCATTTTATTTATATTGAGTTTTTTTATTTTAAGTTCTTATTTTAATTCCAGTTATGTAACATATAGTGTTCTATTAGTTTCAGGTGTACAATATAGTGATTCAACACTTCCATATATCATCCAGTGCTCACCATGACAAGTGCACTCCTTAATCCCCTGTTGACTGTCTTTCAATGCACAAGAATTTTTTAATTTTCATAAAGTCTAAAAGTATCTATTTTTTCTTGTGTTACTTGTGCCTTTGGTGTGATATCCAAGAAATCATTGCCAAATACAAGGTTGTGAAGCTTTTGTTCTGTTTTCTTCTAAGAGTTTTATTGCTTTAGGTCTTACATGTAGGTCCTTCATCCATTTTGAGTTACTTTTTTTTAATATGGTGTTAGGTAGATGTCCAACTTCATTTTTTTATGTGTGAATATCCATTTTTTCGAGCACCATCTGTTGAAAAGACTGTTTTTCCCTATTGAATAGACTTGGCTCCCTTGTCAAAATTTATTTGAGTATACACGTGAAGGTTTATTTCTGAGCTTTTTATTCTATTCCACTGACTATATGCATTTTTATGCCAACATCACACTGTTTTCATTACCATAGCTTTGTAGTAAGTTTTGAAATAAGGAACTGTGAGTCTTCCAGTTTTTTTCTTCTTTTTCAAGATTGTTTTGGCTACTCAAGGTCCCTTAAGATTCTATATAAATTTTATGATGGGATTTCTTTTTGTTAAAAATGTCATTTGATGGAGATTGCATTGAATCTGTGGATCATTTTGGTTAGCACTGACATTTTAAGAATATTAAGTCTTCCAACCATGAATACAAGATGTTTTTTCAATTTATTTATTCTTTAATTTCTTTCAGCAATGTTTTGTAGTTTTCAGCTATGTTCCTAGCAGTGTTTTGTACCTCCTAAGTATTTTATTCTTTTTGATGCTACTATAAATAGAATGATTTTTTTCATTTCCTTTTTAGATTATAAATAGCTCATGCATAGAAAAGCAAGTGATTTTTGTGTGTTGACTTTGTATACTGCTACTTTGCTAAATTCATTTATTAGTTTTAACATTTTTTTCTGGAATCTTTAGAGTTTTCTACATATAAGATTGTATCATCTGTGAACAGAGATCATTTTACTTTTCCCTTTCCAGTTTGAGTGTCTTTTAATTTTTTTTCTTGTCTAATTGCTCTGGTAACTTCCAGTACTGTGTAAAATAGAAGTGGCAAAAGTGGACGTATTTGGCTTCTTCCTGATCTTAGAGGAAAAGCTTTCAGCCTTTCACCATGAATTAAGATGTCCACTATGGATTTTTTATATAAGGCTTTGTACTATGTTGAGATAGTCCCCTTCTGTTCCTAGTACAGTATATTGAATGCTTTTATCCAGAAGCAGTGTTGAATTTTGTTAAAGATTTTTTCAGCATCAGTTGAGATGATCACGCAGCTTTTCCTCTTCATTCCGTTAATGTGGTCTACCACATTGCTTAATTGTCCTATGTTGGATCATCCTTGCAATTCCGAAAATAAATTCCATTTGGTCATAGGGTATAATCCTTCTTATTTGTTGTTAGTATTGATTTGCA
Organism: Herpailurus yagouaroundi; assembly: GCF_014898765.1. Lineage (NCBI taxonomy): Eukaryota > Metazoa > Chordata > Mammalia > Carnivora > Felidae > Herpailurus > Herpailurus yagouaroundi. Next base: position 3,600,174 of record NW_024412421.1, read on the forward strand.
AGTATTTTGTTGAAGATTTTTGCATCAGTGTTCATGAGAGATATTGGCCTATAGTTTTCTTTTCTTGTAGTGTGTGTCTTGTTCTGGTATCAGAGAAGTATTGGTCTCACAGGATAAGTTACGGAAGTGTTCCTCACTTCTTTAATTTTTTGGAACAGTTTGAGAACATTGTTTTTTTTTTTTTAAGTATTTGGTGAACTTCACCAGTGAAACCATCAGGTTCAAGCCTCTTATTTGTCAAGAGATTTTTGATTACTGATTCAATCTCCTTACTTGTTATAAGTGTATTCAAAATTTCTTTCTTCATGTTTTAGTCTTGGTAGGTTTGTGTTTCTAAGAGTTTGTCCATTCCACCAAGAGCCAAAAATAAATGAGAATTGAAAAGAAGAAAAAGAGTTTGTCCATTCCATCTAGATTATCCAGTTTGTTAGTATACAATTATTCATAGTTCTCTTATAATCCTTTTTATTTCTGTAAAGTCAATAGTGATGTCCCCATTTTCATTTCTGATTTTAGTAATTTGAGTCTTCTCTCTTTTTTTTCAGTCTATCAGACTAAACTTTTATCAATTTGTTGATCTTTTCCAAGAACTAACTTTTGGTTTAATTTATTTTCTATATTGTTTTTCTGTTTTCTTCTCTATTTATCTCTGCTGTAATCTTTATTGTTTCCTTCTTTCCTAGATTTGGATTCAATTTCTGTTTGTTTGTTTTTTCTAGTTGCTTAAGGTGTAAAGCTAGGTTGTTGATTTGAGATCTTTCTTGGTTTTTAATGTAAACATTTATAGCTACAAATTCCCCCCTTAATGCTGTTTTCCCTGTGTTCCATAAGTTTTGATTTTTGAGTTTTTATTTTCATTCACCTCTGTTTTCTAATTTCACCTGTGATTTCTTTGTTTTTATGTTTATTTATTGTTGAGAGAGAGAGAGAGAGAGCACAAGCAGGAGAAGAGCAGAAAAAGAAAGAGGGGGACAGAAGATCTGAAGCAGTCTCTGCACTGACAGCAGAAAGCCCGATGTGGGGCTTGAATTTATGAACCACAAGATCATGACCTGAGCCAAAGTCAGACACTCAACCGACTGAGATACCCAGGTGCCTCTCCCCTGTAGTTACTTCCTTGGCCCATTGGTTGTTTAAGAGTATGTTGTTTAATTTCCACAAGTTTGTGAATTTTCCAGTTTTACTTCTGTTGTTGATTTATAATTTCATCTTGTTGTGGTCAGAGAAGATGATTCGTATAACATCCATCTTTTTAAAATCTACTGGATTCAATTTGTGGCCTAACATATGGTCTATCTTAGAAAATTTCCCATGTACACTTGAGAAGAATGTGTATACTATAGTTATTGGGGAAAGTTATTGGGTAAACATATCTGTTATACCTCATTGGTTTACTGTGTTTGTTAAGCTCTAAATTTCCTTACTTATCTTTAGTCTGGTTGTTCTGTCCACTATTGAGAGTGGAGTATTGATATCTCCATCTATTATTGTAAAACTATTTTTCCCTTCAATTCTGTCAGTTTTTACTTTGATATTTTGATGGTCTGTTATTAGTTGAACATGTGTTTATAATTGCTTATCTTCCTGATGTATTGAACATTTTATTAATGTATAATATCCTTCTTCCTCCCTGGATCTTTTTTGTTTTGAAGTCTATTTTTTCTGATATTAGTATAGCCATGACTGCTCTCTTTTGCTTACTATTTGCAAGGAATATCTATTTCCATCCTTTTACTTCAATCTATTTCCATCTTTGGATCTAAAGTGTGTCCCTTGTAGAGCATACATCATGTTCTCCCAATTTCTGTCTTTGGATTAGAGTTTAATCTATTTACATTTAAAGCAATTACTGATAAGAACGAACTTCTCTTGGTTTGCTATTTGTTTCCTATATTACTTAAACTTTGTCTCTCATTTCCTGCCCTACTATCTTCTTTTGTGTTTAGTTGTGTCTTCTTTTTTTGTTTTTTGGGGTTTTTTTGTAGTGAAATGTTTAAGTTCCTTTCCCATTTCCCAGGGTTTATATTCTATAGTTCTTTTCTTTGTGGTTATCATAGGGATTATTTTTAATATCCTCAAGTTCTAACACTCTAATTTTAACTTATACCAGCTTAACTTCAATCATACAAAAACTGCCATTTTGCAACTCTGTCCCCATCCCTTTTCAGTTGTTGATTTCACAAAATTATATCTTTAAATAACATAAATTAATTATTCTTTTAACTACACTAGTGTCTCAAGTTATGTAGAATACAAAATGTGAAGTTACAAACTAAAGTTAAAATAACACTTTTAGACTCTTAGTTGTTTTTAATGTACTGATCTTTTAAATCATGTACCAAACAAACAGCTGAGTTAAAAACCATTGATACAGTAATACTAGCTTTTATAATTTCCCATGTATTAACTTTCATTGAGATCTTTATTTCTTCATATGGCTTCAAGTTACTATCTCGGGTCCTTTCATTTCACCTGAGCATTTCTTAGAGGGCAGGTCCCGTGGTCATGAACTCACTCAGTTTTTGTTCATCTGAGAATTTCTCCCTCACATTGGAAAAACACTCTTGCCAGATATCAGGTTCTTTGTTGACAGTTTTTCTTTTAGCACTTTGAATATACTGGCCCATTGCCTACTGGCCTCCAAAGCTTCTGATAAGACATATGCTAATATTCTTCTTGAAGATCCCTTGTATCTGATGATTCACTACTTTCTTGCTGCTTTCAAGATTTTCTATTTGTTTTTGGGTTTTTGTAAGTTTGAATACAATATGTCTCTGTGTGGGTCTCTTTGAATTCATCTTACTTGGAGTTTGTTGAGCTTCTTGGTCATTTATATTCATGTATTTCATTAAATTTGGGAAGTTTTCAGCCAATATTTCTTCACCCTTTCTCTCTGCCCCCTTCTCTCTCTCTCTTTCTGGGATTCCCACCCACAATAATTATGCTTCCACTTGATGGTGCTCCACAGGTCCCATAAGCTCTGTTCACTTTCTTGATTCTTTCCTCTTTCAGTTCCTCAGATTCAATAATTTCCACTGTCCCATCTTCAAGTTTGCTAATTCTTTCTCCTTCCTGCTCAAATATGCCTTTGAATCCATCCAGTGAATTTTTCAATTATTTTACTTTTCAGCTCCAGAATTTCTTTTTGGTTTTCTTTTTAGGTTTGTTTTGTTTTGTTTTAAATATGTGAGGTGATGGATGTGTTAATTAATTAGATGAGGGTTGTCCTCATTTTTTTGTGTTTATTTACCTATTTTTGAAAAAAAGAGAGAGAGCATGAGCAGGGAGGGGCAGAGAGAGAGGGAGGGAAAGAGAATCCCAAGCAGGCTTCACACTGCCAGCACAGAGCCTGATGTGGGGCTCAAACTCATGAACTGTGAGGGGCTCAAACTCATGACCTGAGCCAAAACCAAGAGTCAGACACTTAACTGACTGAGCCACCCAGGCACCCCTCTTTTTAGGTTTTCTATCTTTGATATTTCTACTTTCTTCATACATCATTTCCTCGACTTTCTCCACATCTTCTTTTAGTTCTTTGAACACCTTTATGACAGTTGCTTTAAATTCTTTATTTAGTAAATCTGCCTTTATTCCTTTTTAAGGACAGTTTCTGTTTATTTATTTAATTTTCCGTTTGAATGGACCATACATTCCTGTGGTAATTTTTTTGTATGCTTTGTGATGTTTTTGTTGAAAACTTGGCATTCAAATCTAATAATGTGGTAATACTAAAAACTAGATTCTCTCTCTTCCTTATGGTTTGCTGTTTGTTGCCATTGTTTCCAGTTTTGCTTTTTTATTATTGTAGACTGTCTTTGTACTAAGCATTAGCCTGAAGTGAAAACTTGATGTCTTTCCAGGTTTTCTTCCAAGCTTGTGTCTTTCCCTAGGCAAGTGTTATCATTTTGTAACTTTCCCTATATATCCAGTTGTTGCTTATGGATGTCCTAGACTCTAATGGCTGGCTTCCAAAAGGGGGAAAAGAGAAAAATGAAAAGGTGGGGAAAGTGTGTAAGCTTTTAAATCTCCTGGAAGTAACTTCAGCTAATGAAGGAGGTACTTTTCACAATGAGGAGAGGTGCAACAAAAAATGTTGCCCACTTCTTGTTTGTACCTCTGTGAATAAAAGCTGCAATTAGCAATCAGAGCACAGATTCCAATATTTGGAGGACAGGGTCCTGTCTGCCCACCCTGGCTCCCATAAGCTGAGTTCAAGCTGCATTGAAAAACATGGGTATGACTGCCTGCCACAGGACTGAGAGTGAGAGATGGATAGCTGCTACCATGCTACAAGCTAAAATTGGCCAAAGTTAACTACAATTTACCATCTGAGCCTTCCCTCAGAAGTGGTAAGGCTTCAATAGACCTCAGAGTTCCAAAATAGTTGTATCAGAAAGATTCTGCCGGTGTAATTATCATCTAGGTGGGGAGACAGATTCCTTGTGCTTCCTATTTCACTGTATTTTCAGGATTCATTCTCTCTTGCCTTCATTTTTGAAGAATATTTTCACTAGGTATAGAATTCCGAGTTGACAGTGCTTTCAATTTTCTTTCAATATTGGCATACCTTGTTGTATTGCATTTCACTTTACTGCACTATGCAAATGTTGTGTTGTTTTAGTTTGTTTTACAAATTGAAGGTCTGTGACAGCCCTGCATTGAGCACCATTTTTCCAACTGCATTTGCTCACTTTGTGTGTCAGTGTCACATGTCACCATATCTCACACCTTTTCATTGTTATTATATTTGTTATGGCGATCCATGATCAGTGATTATGGCTTGCTTAAATTTCAGATGGTAGTTAACAGTTTTTTAGCAATAAAGTATTTTTAAACTGAGGTATGTGCATAACGCTATTGCACACTTAATAGACTAAACATAACGCTATTGCACACTTAATAATGCTATTGCACACTTAACAGACTACAGAACAGTACAAACAAACTTCCATACACCCTGGGAAACCACAACCTTCCTTTGACTCACTTTATTGTGATATTCCCTTTATTGTAGTGATCTGTACCTGAACCCACAATATCTCTGACTTGTGCCCATTGTTTTGAAAGATGCTGCTCCACTGTCTTCTCATTTGCATTGACTCTTGTGAGAAATCTGCTGTAATCCTTTGTTTCTCTGTACATAATGTCTTTTTTTTTTCTTCTCCTTCTTTAAAACTCTTCTCTTTATGACTGGTTTCGAGCAATTGGGTTATAGTGGTTTTGGAGGTAGTTTTCTTTATGTTTCCTGTGCTTAGAGTTCATTGAGTTTCTTGGATCCATGGGTTTATACCTCTCATAAAGTTTGGGAAAATTTGAGCCATTATTATTTCAAATATGTTCACAGCACACACCCTCTTCTTAAGGCACTCTCATTACAGCTGCATTAGGCCACTGAAGATTGTCCCACAATTTGCTTATGCTATTTACTGTCTTGCTTTCTTTGTATTATTTTTTCCCTCTTTGTTTCATTTTGGATAGTTCCTGCTGCTTTGTCTTCAAGTCCACTGGTCTTTCGTCCCACAATGTGTAATGTCCTGTTAACCCCATCCACCATGCTTGTCAGTCTCCATCGCTGGAGTCTTCATTTCTACTAGTTTGATCTGGGTCTTCTTCACGTCTTCAGTGTCTCTAACTTTTTGAACATATGGAACCGGATCATAAGAACTGGTTTAATGTCCTTGTCTGCTAATTCTAACATCTGCATCAGTTCTAGGTCAGTTCTGACTGAGCCATTTTCCTTCATCCTGGGTCATACTTTCCTGCATCTTTACACACCTGGTAATTTGTAAATGGATGCCAGACATAATGTATTTTACCTCTCTGAGAGCCGATATTTTTCTCTCTCTCTCTCTCTCTTTTTTTTATTTTTTTTTTTTGAGAGAGAGAGAGAGAATCCCAAGTAGGCTCTGCACCATCAGCACGGAGCCCGATGCAGGGCTCAAACTCACAAAGTGTGAGATCATGACCTGAGCCAAAACTAAAAGTTGGACACTTAACCAATTAAGCCACCCAGGGGCCCCTGGATATTTTTCTACTCCTGTAAATATTCTTGTGATTTATTCTGGATGCAGTTACTCTTCACTCTGACCCTTCAAGTGGTTCATTCCTGGGTGTCACTTATTTTCCCCACACATGTGGGCTGGCTGATATTCTTTGAATACTTGAGAAGGGTATCCCTTTGCATATCTCCAGAGTTTTCTCGGTGTTGAACTTTCTCCTGTCAGATCCCCTCCCCTGCAAACTCTAGCCACCTAGGTCTCCAGCTTCTCAGCTCTGTCACCTCAACACAGGGGGTCTGCCAGTCTCCCCCTACATTCTCCTCCCCATGCTGTGGCCTGGAAACTCAAAGCAGTGAGCTGGAGCAGTCATAAGGCTCATTCCATCAGATTTCCATTTATCAGGGAACATTGCCATTCATGTCTTGATGTCCAATGTCTCCCAAACAATTGTTTCATATTTTTTTATTGTTTTGGGCAAGAAGGTAGGTCTGGTCCATGCAACTGCATCTTGGCTGGAAGTAAAATCCCCCTCCTTAGCAGCTAATGACTCTTCCCAACTCAACTCCAGTGTCCCCTCCTCAGGTAGGTTTCCTTGATGGCCCATAGAGCAGGTTAAACAGCCCCCACAGCCACCAGGCTTCCTCTGCCATAGTTCTTCTCAGTCTGAATTGTTTTTGCTTATTTTCTCACCTTCCCATCTAGACTTCAGTTTCCTAAACGCAGGGATCTAGGTCTTGCTTACTAGACTTTATCTGGCACATAATACGTGCTTGATTAATGTTGACAATTATGAACATGTTTCAGTTCCAGGAGATGTTATCAGGGATATTCCTCTGTGTCCAGTCAGATAGTGGGAACGGGGAAGTTTCATCTGGAAAAGTGTGGGTGTAAGATGCACCTGTTAGCATAGGATGCTAAGTTACCTGTACTTATCTCTAGGACCGCAGAAATCACAGTTGGTAGCAAGGAGGACAGGCAGAACCAGCCAGGAGGTTGAACAGAGACCATGCTTCCCTAGGAAGCAGGGAACCTGTCTCAGAATGAAACACCTGTGCAGATGCAGCCATGTGGTCCCTCCAAAAGTCCCAGCTCCCCCAGCCTCCAAGGTGCTAGAGAGGACTCCCAACCCTGGGGAAGTTAGGGAGTGAAGCAAGTTTGCAAATAGAAGAGATTTCACATGACATTCAAGTCTGCACTTGGTGAGTGGAAAAAAAAAAATCACTCTTTTCAAAGAATGAAAAGGCTTCCCCCACCCTCCTCTTCCTTTCTCTTCAATGATGGCATTTCCATAAGAGAAACTGCTTGATAAGCCTGTTCCCTTTAAATTATTTTCTAACGATCCAGGCAGTCACACACGCCGGCTGCCTCTCCTTGCCTCACCTTTCCTTTCAATTACTTTCCTTCTTCAGCCGAACAATGGGAGCGTCACAGCCTCTCCTTGCTGGGACCGCTGCAGCCGGGTGCCTCTGCGGCCAGGTGCCCGGGCTGGGCTCCGGCTTTGTTCCCCTGGCCAGACGGCCGTTGTTTCATCTTCCCGTCTCCCCTTTCTGTGCCATTTAAACTTTAACCTGGTAGTAACTTTGCCCGCCTTGATTCCCAATTCAAAGGCTGGCAGATGAAAAGCCCTCCCCTTGGATGTGGCTTGAAACCTTCATCCCCAGTCTCTCTCTTCTTTGAACTGCCTTGGAGCCTTTTGCCCAGACTCTTTTATTCTCCCTGGTCCTCTAGCTTTCAGGCCTGGGGGCTTGGGAAAGGCAACAATGGAGGCTTCTCAGTTTGGGCCAGAGAGGACCCCAAGTGCCCAGGGTGGGCAACTCTCATGCTCCCCGACATCGGGGAGACTGTCTCTGGCCCTCGGGGCCAGTCCGCTGCCTTCCCCCAGCCCTCCCCCATCCCAGCTTTCCTTCACAAGCCCCAGACCCACAGCACTTCAAGGCTTCTGGCTCCAGGTGCGTCCTCCAGAAACTTTCTCCTTTTCAATGCCAGGCAGGCCACTTGCTGTTTCGGATGTCAGCAAGGCACAATGAGAGATTTCTGTGATCGCAGAAAAATTCAGGTAATCAAGACCAAATGGGACAGTGGGGAAATGAAGCAGATAGAGGTTAGAAGTAAACCCAAAAGCAGACCCCACTTTTCCTCCTCCTCCAGGCAGGTCCTGCACAGCCGGTCATGCAGCCTCCTCACCCGCCAAAGCCTCATAAGGACCCCGCTTTGTTAGATGTTCGGTGTCTTGCCTGTTTACCAAGATGAGTTCCCCCACCACCCTCATCTCTGCTGACAGGAGTAAAAAATATTAAAGTGGGTTGAATGTGGCCCTCAAAAAGGTATGTCCACATCCCAACCCCTGGAATCTGTTAATCCACCTTATTTAGAAAAGGGCCATTTATACACATAACTATGTTAAGGAGCTTGAGATGAGATCATCCTGAATTAAATGCATGACTAGTGTCCTTACCAGAGACACAGAGGAGAGGTGGAGGCCATGTGACCACATGGGCAGAGTGGAGGGATGTGGCCACAAGCCAAGGAACACTTGGAGCCACTAGAAGCTGGAGGAAGCCAAACCAGATTGTCCCCCAGAGCCTTTGGTGGAAGTATGGTCCTGCTGACACCTTGATTCCAGACTTCTGGCCTCCAGAACTGTGCAAGAACACATTTCTGTTGTTGTAAGTCATAAAGTTGGTAGTAATTTGTGACAGCAGCCTCAGGAAACTCATACTAGTATGCGGAGGTGTGGGGGTGTGTGGAATTTTCGGGGGTATTCACCCTGGTGCTGGGGGGCAGCTCAGTCCATCCTCCGCTTCAGAGGATGGGTCACCATAGGTGTCAGCTGATCGCGATTGTCCCATGACTCTCACCAGTGACTTAAAGGTGGGCATGTGACCTTATACTGGGCAGTGAGGTGGGAGGGGAAGTCATGCCACACCATTCATCAGCAGCATTAATTCAGGTTGAAGCTCCTCCCTTTAACCACCCTGTGTAACCACTTGGTGGTTCTCAACCTTGGTGCATATCAGCGTCACCTGGAGGCCTGTAAAAGATGCCCGTGCATGGGCCCCACCCAGATCAGTGACGTTGGGATCACTGGACAGGGCCCAGGCTCACCTTTGTTCAAGGCTGCCCGGGAGAGGCTCATGTGCAGCCGGGGTTGAGAACCACACTCCATCCAGGTGCTCTGTGCCCACCCAGCCAGGAAGCAGGACAGAACCCTGACCTTCTCCCAAACCAGGGAGCCTCCGCTTCCCCAGCTCTAATGTGCAAGGTTGGACTCAGCAGCTTCCCAGGACGTTCTCAGCTCAGCTTTACTGTGGAGCAGAGGGCTGCAGAGCATGAGGTGCGCCCCCACCCCCAGCTGAGCTAGAGAGAGAGGAAGAAGGCCAGGGAGGCAGGGGAAGGCAGGGGGAGGCAGGGGGAGGAAGGGACTGCAAAAGCCCTTCCTCCCAGGCTCTATGGCAGTCACTCCCCATGTCTTCTGACGCGAAGGTTGAACCTCCGTCAGTGTCCCGGCCCTGGGTGGGTGTGGGGAAAAAACATCCCCACCAGGAGGAAGAGTCACCCTGGAGCACGCCTGTGCACCAGCCCAGGAACGGCTAATGGATTTGCACAGTCGTTAGGCAGAGGACAGACCTAGTGGTGCCATCTAAACCCCATTTAACTCATCATTTAAATTTACTAACAGATGTAAACTACCCTCAATGAGAGAGAGATGGGCCATAAGCACCCTTCCTCTGACCCACTCTAAGGAGGCTAGGTTTTCATTTCAGGGTGGATGGCCTTCTGGAAAGCTCTGGGCTCCGTAACAGCCATTGGTAAGTGATAATGACAGGCAAAATGGAGGGCAGGTGGCCCCATGCTCTCCTCGTGGGAGGCATCCACCATCCAAAGGCTCCCTTGTTCCCTACACAGGTCCCAGTGCCCTTCACCACCCCATGTTCGTGCCTCCTCATGAATCACAGCAACCCCAGGTTCAACAGCTCAGAAAGTTCTCTGGTCCCAAGGCAGAGAGGGTGGCATTCAGCCCTCTGGAGCAGACGCTGAACCATACCTGATGGGAGAAGTGAAGGCTCAAGGGAGGCCCAGGGAGGCAGCCTATCAGCTGTGTCCTCAAGAGGCCTGCTCACTCAGAGACTTGGCCTGCAGCCCCAGGGCCTGATCAGGCAGAACTTTAAGAAGAAGCTCTTTGCAAGCTGCTGAGATGCTTGTCTGTCAGGGTGGAGCCACTAGCCATCTTACAGCCTTCCCTGTTCACAAAAGGGCTTTTTAAGAGGCTTCCTTGAGTGGGCAAATAATCAGCAAGTGGGCACCCATGGCTAGGGGAAGAATATGGCCACACTTCTGGGGACCTGACCAAGTCTGCCTCTCCGCAGCCCTCACCCTCACCCCCCTACCTCCCATGCTGTGGACACATTTGTCCTGAAGCCCCGGAACCTCATGGGAGGAAAATTCACACTTGTCCCCTTGCTTATTAAAGCACAGCACTTTGTGAATTGGTAGAGTCTTGACCACAAGTCCTGGGTGGAAGGGACCCTGAAGGCCCCAAGTGGGCTCACCCTAAGGAAAGGGGAAATCTGGACTGGGGAAGAGTCTTCCTTGTCTGGATGGTCAGAAGGGGAGTTGGCTCTGACACAGCCTGGGCCCACTTCTAGCCCAGCCACGTGGCTTAGAGGGTGGCCTTTGGGGAGCACGATTGGCCCTGTGCTGGAACCAGAAGAGGCCAAACATAGGCAAAGGGTAAGTAGGAACACTTCTTTGAAGAGCCCTGTCCACCTGCTGGAGCTGAGAACATTTCTACAGCACTTAAGTGCCACAGAAGCCCAGGGAACCTGTTCCCACCAGGTTTATTTGTCCTTCTTGCTGGTCCTTTCCCTCCATGGGGTCCTGTAAAAACAGGTACCTGGTCCTGTTTGCCAACACCTAGCACATAACTGATAATTCATAACTGTGGGTTAAGGAAATGAATAAATAATACATCTAAACCCCATTTCATGTGTGGACACACCTTGTTACCCATGTGCTTCCCCACTCTGTGCATTTTCCACAGCAAACACCTCCTCCTGGCTCCTAGCCCTCTTCAGAGCCATCCCACCCTCACTTTCTGTGAGCTCAAGGATTACGAACTAATCCTAATATATTTGCCTGAGCAAAACCTAATTAGGAAGGTAAATCTGAAAAAAATAAAAGGTAATACAATACAAAAACCCAAGGAGTGTGCCCCCTACCCCTCAGAGCAGAAGAGAAGGTGGTTTGTACTCCTTCATTCTGCAGTGTCTCTCCCTCAGTTTAAAGAGAAGACAGGTCTCCTCTCTCCACCAGGCAAGGTCAAAGGAGGATAATTTGTTTAAAAAGGCAGCTGGGTCTGGGATCCCGCTGTGGAAGGGGCCTTGGGTCGGGGAGGGGGGAGCACTTGACCTGTCTTCCTGCTTCCAGGGCTGGGAATTTCGGATCCACGGGAGGCTCTAACGAATGGTTAAATATTTCTATTGCAAGAGGTGAAAATCCAATTCCAAGTGACTTTTAAAAAAAGAAAGGTAGGGATATGTGTGTGTGTGTGTGTGTGTGCATGCGCGCGCGTGCACGCACGCGCATGCACACACACGCAGCATTCATTGGCTCATGTCACTGAAAGTCCAGAAGTAAGTAGGACTGGCAGAATACAGTGACTTAAACAAAGATCTCTCCATTACCCCTCTGTCCTCCTTACTGCAAACAGGCTGTCCCCAAACAGTGACCCCACCCCCTGACACCCAGTTTCTAATCTCCTCTCTCTGCAGCCAATAGCGGGCAGCGGCTCTTTTCTAGTCTATGGAGAGGCAGTTATTGGACCTGATTGGCCTCTCTTTGGCCACATGGACATTCATGAGCCAATCACATGGTCAGAAGGCTTTGATACTCTGATTGGTCAGCTGTGAGTCACATGTTCCATGGCTTCAGGGGTATCATCCATGCCACTTAACGTCCAAGACCTAACCTGAGGGAAGATGTTGTTCCCCAGAGAAAGGTGAGCAGAGTGTGCTTGATCCCATTAAGGAGAATGGAGGCTGCACAAGCAATGGGAGACGTCCACTATTAACTTGAATAATGAAGAGGAGAGGGAGGGTTTTAAGTTCTCTGGGCAGGGTGGATAAGGACTGGAGAGTGAAAGAAGCAACTTGTGCTGGAATGGAACCTAGGAGCTGGGCTGAGTACAGAAGGGACTTTCCAAATGCAGACCCATAGGTATCAGGGGTTAGGCTCCATGGACACGTGCTCAGGTGCTCCTGGAGGCCCCAGATGGTGTTGAAGGGCCTGAGCTGGCTGTTGAAAGAAGCACCTGAAAATCCTCACTTTGGGGACACCAAAGTGATGTATTATTAGTCTTATGTTCCTCTTTGTAGGGGGAATAACATTACGCAAGAGGGGAAAAGAGAAGAGGAAGCAGCAGACAGACCATCTGATGGCCAGGAGCTGAGAAGTTGTTACTGTGCATCCCCCCAAAACCCAAACCAACTTTGGGTCTCCTGGGGCAGCTGAGCTTTTTTTTTTTTTAATTTTTTTTTCAACGTTTATTTATTTTTGGGACAGAGAGAGACAGAGCATGAACGGGGGAGGGGCAGAGAGAGAGGGAGACACAGAATCGGAAACAGGCTCCAGGCTCTGAACCATCAGCCCAGAGCCCGACACGGGGCTCGAACTCCCGGCCCGCGAGATCGTGACCTGGCTGAAGTCGGACGCTTAACCGACTGCGCCACCCAGGCGCCCCTGAGCTTATTTTTAAAAAAGCATCATGGGGCACCTGGGTGGCTCAGTTGGCTAAGCATCCAACTTTGGCTCAGGTCATGATCTCACATCTCGTGAGTTCAAGCCCCTCGTCGGGCTCTGTGCTGACGGCTCAGATTCTGGAGTCTGCTTCCGATTCTGTGTCTCCCCCTCTCTCTCTGCCCCTCTGCCATTAGCACTCTGTATCTCTCTGTCTTTCAAAAATGAATAAAACCATTAAAAAAATTAAAGTAAAAAAAATTAAAAAAGCATCATGGTAGAGCAGAGAGCTGCCTTAGGCCTCCGGGAATTGGGATTGGCTAAGTTGAGCAGTAGCCCAACCTGGGGCAGCTTTCAAGGGTTGGTCTTCTAAGGATCACTTTTAATTCAGTTCAGGGCGTTCACCAGGCATCTAGTGTGTGCAGGACATGGGCTGTGTCTTGCAGAAGCAATGGACAAGAAAAACTTCGAATGGCTTCCGAACCTCCGGTCTGGCCAGTTGCTGCCATGGCATCATCACTCTGTCTCCCGATCCGTCTCCACAGCGAGAGCCCCTGCAAGAGCAGAGATCTCACCCATTCCTCTGGAGGCCTCGTGCCTGACCCAGGGTCCTGTATATAGGACCACTCCATTCATTGTAATGGATGAGCAAATGAATGTTTCTTGATAATAATGGACATAATAAAGAGGATTGCCATCTATCGAGCACATTTATATGCCAAGTAGTTAAGAATCCTATCAACCCAGGGGCACCTGGGTGGCTCAGTTGGTTAAGCATCTGACTCTTGGTTTCAGCTCAGATTATGGTCTCAGGGTTGTGAGGTCGAGCTCCACACTCAGCGTGGAGCCTGTTTGAGATTCTCTCTCTCCCTTTCTCTCTGCCCCTCCCCCACTTGCGTAAGCCTTTGCTCTCTCCTTAAAAATAAATAAGTAAATAAATAAATAAATCTCCATTCTAAAAAACTTTTTTAAAAAAAGAATCCTTATCAACCCAGTGGTCACCCTTCCTACTAACTTATTTGTTGAGCACCTACTGTGTCCTTCCGCTGGAAATACAGCAGAATGTAAGAAACAGACATCCACTCTCTCATGGAGCTCACACTATGGAGGACCTAGCCATCCGCATCTACAGATGAGGAAACTGAGGCTCCCAGGGATTGAGGAGTATGCTCATGGCAGCACAGACAGGAAATGGAAACCCTAACTTCCCCTGCTTCTAAAGCCAGACCAAAGTCAGCGCTTGCTACATCGCTAAATAAAATAAAAAACCAAATTCAATCAGACTCGCACGGAAAAAGGTATGATTAATTTTTATTGGGTTGAGGGAAGTGAAGAAAGATGTCCCAAAGTAGGTGGCAGTGAGCTGACCCTTGAAGGATGCAGGAGGCTTTCAGCCTAAGGAGGAGGCTGAAAGAGGGAACAGGGTCAAGAAAGATTCAGAATTGGGAAGGTGCAGGGTGAGTCTTACCAGCGGGCAGGTGCTTTGTGGACAGCAGGTGTTTCAAGTAGCTGATGAAGCTGCGTGAGAGATCCAAGTGCCACCTCTCAGATGTCAGGGAGACCAAGCGTTTGCCCTTTTGTAATAGGTGCCATTTGTGAGTCCTTCACTCTGTGCCTGGCACTGAGCTAGGCACTTTTCATGTACTGTCTTACAGTATTACTTATACTATCTCTTTGTAAGTACTTATTGCTAATATCTTAGAATACAAGCAGTGTTCCCAATGTACAGATGGGGCAGCTGAGGCCCAGAGAGTGCAAGTGCCTGCCCAAGGTTGGAACACAGGCAGCCTGCCTCCCACCTCAAGGTCTCCTGCTGTGTGGAGAATGGGGAGTCCCAGGGAGGCAGGTGGCTGGGGCCAGGGCCCTGGTCTTCCTTCATCTGTGCTGGCCCAGCCAGAGGGGGGCTGAAAAGGCCGCTGCTCCAAGGCCCCAACCCATTCCAAGCCCACGAGCAGAGCAAGGAGCAGATGGGAAGTCGCCCACCCAGGGACCGGCTCCAAACCTTCCAGAAACCTGCAAACATGAAACAATCACAGATGAGAGGAGGCTTGAAAGCCACCGTTTTTAAAATAAAAGGAAATCGCATTGTAAAAGCCCTGGCAAAGATGACAAAAAAAAAAAAAAAAAGGAAAAGAAAAAACTTGTTAAGATCAAAACTGCAGCCGAGCCTCAAAAAAGAGGCTTGGGATAAAGGAAGGGAGCGGGGGTTTACCTGGGGGCTTCCAAGGGGCTTCTGAAGCGGGTGAGGGCGGGGCTGTCCCCAGCCTGAGCTGGGGCAGGGCTGCCCCTCCGCCTCCCCTCCGAGGGCCCCTTTCATGTACCCCCCGACCAGGCCTTCGAGGCTGGACAACAGCGCTGACACATCGGACACCCATCAACTTTTCCAACTTGAAACTCATTTCTTTCCCTTTAAACTGAGGAGACTTGGAGTCTTTTCAAGACACAGAGAATGGCAGGGATTCCAGTATGCCTGAGTCCCAGCCTTCCCACCACACCTCCCCTGATGGGGGTGGAGGGGCTCTTCGGGCCCCCCTGGGAGAAAGTTAACTCTTCACCCAGGTGACAAAGGGCAGGCCTGGTGGGACGGTCTATGGCCAGGGTCAGTTATCTGCCCCTCAGAACGTTCCTTCTTGTCCTCAGACCCCTGAGGAACGGATGATCAGACAAGCCCCCAGCACAACTGTGACTTAGAGCAGGTAGTCTATGGGGATTTATGGAAAAACATTTCTCAAAACTAATTTTGTCCTGCCACACAGCAAAAGGGGAGCAGGGAAGGAAGAAAGCAGGCAGCAGCCTCAAGGCTCCCCAAGACTCGGCTCAGCCTTTCAGTGTCCTCTCAGCCCTGCCTGAGAGCCAGAGGGGTGGGCAGGGGTCCCTGTGGCCTCTGGCTTTGATGGCAGACAGGCTCGCTAAGCCTTGTGTGTCTGTCAGCGCAGAGAGGAGCTTCTGCAACACCCACTCTGGGCCAAGCCCCATGGAGCTGGCTGGAGGGGTCCCAGAGGACACAGGCAGAGTGGGGTTGGGGCCTCCGCTGTGTGTCTGGCTGTAGGAAAGCTGGGGTTCAGTGGCATAGGAGGGGCTGGGAAGGTGTGGCAGGATCCCCCACCTCAGGGCACACTTGGCCACAAGCACAGGGACCTAGGCACCCACACTCACACAGACCACACGGGCTGGGGTCCTTCCCAGGCTCCTCCTCCTGCCAGCCAGTGACAGCCTGCACGTTAAGGCACACCTCTGGGCCTCAGACTTCCCAGCTGGGGCGGGGCCCAGGCCCTGGTCCTGCCTGCTGCATGCAAGGCTGTGAGGGTCACACAGGGCCAAGTCTGCCAAAGTGTGCTGGGCTTCCTGACCACAGACGATACGTACTCTGACAGGGCTGGAGGGACAGAGATGGGTTAGAAAAGGAGAAACAGAACTGAAAGAACCTCAGAGAAAGAAAAGGAGGGGGGCAGACAAAGGGAGACAGGGTTAGTGAGAAATAGTAAAACAGGCACACCCTGAAGCAGAGAGAGAGAGGAGCTGAGACCAATGTAGAAGACAAAGGGAGGGTGGGAGAGAGAGAGAGAGAGAGAGAGAGAGAACTCCAGCAAGAAATAAGGACAGAGACACACAGTAAACAAGCGACAGAGAGAGAAACCAAGGTAAAGGCAGAGAAAGGGAGAGATACAGTCAGAGGGAGGCCCACAAAGACAGAAAGACAGAGAGAGAGAGAGGCAGAGCTAGACAGAGATTAAAAAATGAGAGACAGCTGAGAGAGAAGGAAATCTAAAGAGACAAAGGAAAACAGAGACAAAAAGACATGGACAGAATGAGCTAGAAATAAAAAAAAAAAATGGAGAGAGAAAAAGGGATGAGACAGCTAGCCCCAGAGACCTAGAGAGAGAGAGACAGACAGACCAACTGGCAGGAGCAGAGAGAAGGATCCAGACGGCAGGCCTCCCACCCCCAGAAACACACTCATGGAGACAAAGGCCCAGGAACACACAACACATGCATGTGCTCAGTGCCCGTCCGTCCAACCATCCACATACATGGTCAGGGCGTCCTGGCACAACCTCGCGCCTTCAGGAAGACAGTACTGGTCTGACAGGCCTTTGCTCAGTGAGGTTAGATGCAGAAGCAGCTACAGGTCGGAATGCCCTGGGGAAGAGCCCAGGCCCTGGGGTCGGAATGCCCTCGTGGAAAACTAGCTGTGAGCCTTGGTTTCCTCACCTGTGAAATGGGAATTATAATACAACCCACTTCGTGGGGTCACCATGAGCTTCCAGGTGACACTGAAAACCCCTCAACACTGGCCAGTCCCCTATGAACACAGCCTCCTTCCTCAGTGGCCTTTGGCTTCTGTCCCTCCCCATCAAGGCTTCCCTTTCTCCATCTCTTCTCCTCTTCACTAGGTTGCCTTCCAGCTCTGGGACCCCTCTGCCTACTCAAGGGGCACGTTAACACCCAGATTAGCAGCAGTCTCACGGGGACCTGGGCCTTCCTAGCAAGGGACCTTAGGACCTTATTCCCAGGAGAGATACTGGCCCAGGCCATGACATGCTCCACAGTTCCAGCCTCTCAAAGTCCAAGGAAATAAATGCCAAGATTCATATTTCTTCCCTTTTAAAAAATTCCTACATTAACCGCCAGGAAGTGGGGGGTGAAGTGGGGCGAGGGACGTGTGGAGCAGGTGGGTGTCACTAAAGCTGACAAGCTGCTTTTGCACAGGGATTTCGATGCTTCAGTTACTGGACAGTTGTCAACCTCAGGCCTAAAACCTCCCTGGACCCACAGCCAAGGAAAGGGCCAAGAGGTCAGCCTGGCACAAGAGCATAGATTCAAAAAGGTAAGGTCAGTAGCGAGGGCCCTGCAGGAGGTCGCAGCTTAAATGTCACCCCCGCAGAGAGGCCATCCCTGTCCACTCTCCCCGAGGAGGCCCCACTCCCATCCTTCTCAGAATCGCACTGTTGGAAGTGCATACATTTAGTTACCTACTTGGTAAGTGGACAAGACCCTGACCAGACCGTGGCTGGGACTGCCCTCCACTGTGTTCAGTCTTGATGCTCTGTGCCTGGCACGGCACAGGTACTCTTGTGATACTCTTTGTAAGAAAATGTGAGTTACTTCCAGTTAACAAAGGAGCTCGGCTGGCAGCAGAGGTGGAGATGGGGTTCTGGGAAGGGAGAAGAATTTGGAAGCTGGGGAGGTAGGTTACTCCCCCCCACCAAAAAAAAAAGGGCTGGAGTCGCAGCCCTCTGTCACTGCCCATGCAGCCTGGGAAGGTCCCCTCCCTACCTTGTGCCTGTGTCTCCCCACCTGTAGAATAGGGAAGTAGCCATGAGTCACTGGTCACGTTCTGGAAGCTCTGGGGTTGGAGGGACTGTCACAGGTACTATATAATTAAAAAGTAACATTGCGTTGACCCAACTAAAATGGACTTTCTTGTAGATCAGAAATGGCCGAAAATTGGCAATTTCATATGGTTTGGCCTAAAAATAGTAAGAACCACAATAATAATAATATAGTTTGTACAGGGACCATGATAACAGAGTGGATCTGAGGTCCATGTAGGACAAAGAAATCAGGAGTTGGGGGAAAGGATCCTCGAGTTCCCTGTTAGCCTGCCTGGTCCATTTCGAACCAGGCGTGTGTGACATTAAACAACTCCTCTCCCTCTAGGAGATGGTCTGCACACCCATCTTGGTCCAATGGGCTGTTCCCTGGTGACAAAGGGAGAAGTGCCTAGAAATTAGAAGAGGGGTCCAAATGTAAGGCAAAGCCACCTTTGTTAAAGGTGAACGCCACTAATTCCACCTCAGGGGCAAGCAAAAATTTGGGGGTGCAGCTTAAAGAATTGAGAAACGTGTATTGTACAGGAGAAGAAAGTGAAGGCTCCACCAGCTACCCCAGGCCAGTGCTGCCAAACTCCAACTGTGCTTGCCAAACAGCACCAATTATTACAAAACACACACACACACACACACACACACACACCACTAATAAATGAATAAAGAAAGGACAAATGTGAACTTTTAATGGAAAGAGCACTGGTGTGACTTCGGGGAACTTATTAACCTCTCTGACCCCCCGTTTCCCTTACCTGTGAAATAAGAATGAGACCATCCCTTTGGCAGGATTGCACAATACCTTCCAGCCAAAGACCACCAAGAACACACCTGTAGTCCAACAAAGCTGGATTTACTGACAGGTTGCAGTGGTGGAGAATACACACCCATGGGCTATATGTTAGGACAAGGACGTTAGAAACATAATTCTTAGAATTTGACTTGTGTTAAGTGATTCTTCAGGCTTTTTCTCTGGGTCGGATGCTGTCCAGAAACAGGAGTAATTCTATGAGTGGACACCTTGATGATTCTTATCTAGAAGGCAGGGAGAACAAAGCAAAACTACAACTACAGTTGGTGAAGAAACATCCTACAGATGCAGGATGTTTGGGCAGTTTGTGATTTGGACAAAGTTCACACTCTGTGTTCAGACACAATTGTGGAGTGGCCTTATCTTTGGGTGCTTTGTGATGTGCATGATGTTGGTGTTCTGTGGAACTGTTTATGGCCAACGGACCCAGCTGACCATCAGGCGGCTCTTTTCTTAGCTAACGTGCCGTGCCCATACTCAGGAAACCTGAGGCGTGGTTTCAGCTCCACTGGAGCAGTAATGATCCGGAGGGTGACGCATTATGCGGCGCAGGCTGCCTATAGCACAGAGGCTCAAAGGGGGAGGACGCAGGTGTTCACTGGGACACTTCGAGCCACAGTTAGGGCTTGAGCTAGGTTTTTAAGGGTGGGTAGAAGATGCAGGGGGGAGGAGGGATGACTCCAAAAGTCAGAGAGCAGGGGCTGGATTAGTCCAGTGTGGTGCCCAGAGATAGGAGCACCCCTCCCCCATAGTCATCTCCCCTGTAGCCATCTGGGATCAACCCCTCCCCTGCCTCAGACCACAGAATCTGCTACACCTGGCTCTGGGAGGAGTACATGACCTGTATTGGCCAATCAGCACATCATATCTGGTGGCCACATGACTGTTTGGGGCAGGCCTTGTGAAGGAGCTGGTCCAATCAGAGAGCATCTCAGAGCTTTGCTGGGGATATGGAGCCAGCCCTCTGTCCTTTTCTGTTTGGGAGCCAGAGCTGCTGGTGGTTATTCGGCGAACTTGAGGGGAACACTTGCAAAAGCCAGGCTCCAGCCCAGGGCAGAGGTCTGAAAAGAGCAAAGGAAGAGAAAGAAGCAGAGCCTCTGTGGCCATCTGACCCCTGTGTTGAGCTGCTTCTGAAGTGACTGGCTGAGAGTCAGGAAGAGTAATGGTTCCCTTTCCCCTGGGCCACTCATCCCCCTTCAGCCCTATCCCAGCACCCTCTATGGCATTAACCTTCCAGTGGCTGCTGCCTAATCCTGTAGGAGGCCTTTGGTGGCTACTTCCCCCCCTCCAGCCCCACTGGACCGACCCAGTAGGACTTTAGGTGTCGAACGGACGGGGCAAGAACCCAAGGCAAGGAAGCTGGTACTCTGGGGACTGACTATGCAGGCGCCGCAGCCCACGAGCCTCCCTCTGCCTGCCCAGGACCCACTGGAATGGAAGTGCCAGGAGGTTGGGGCTTCTTGACCGTTTGGCTCATAGACCCATCCCAGCACTTGGGGCAGGGTCTGACAAAGAGCAGATGCTCCATATATATGTGCTGCATGAATGAAGGAATGACCCTCCCCTCTGGTGGGAAGGGGGCTGTTTAGTAAGATCAAGAGACAGAAATGTTGTTAGCATAGCTGCACACCAGAGTTTTCCCGTGAGAGGCCATCACAAGGTTTGTTTTGCATGTAGAAGACTCTGTGAAGAACTTGAAGTTGCTAAAGCAAAAAGCTCCAAAGTAAATGCCTTCCAGGTAGTGGAAGGGGGCGGGGGTGGGGGGCAGGTGTTCACCGAGAGGGATGGGTGGGGACTATGAGCAAACACAAAAGGCCTATCACACTTATGGGCATTCAGACCACAAAAGCTCACCACCACTTATGCACACCAGAGAGAGGCCACCTGAAGGCCACATACAGCTCAGGGCCTCCAGTGTGTGGTTCTTGAATCCTGTCTACATCGAAGCCTACAGGGAGGCCTTCTGGGATGATAGTGCCTTTCAAGTGCAAGCCCACCTTTCCAGTGACATCGTGCTCTGTCCATATTCCCTAAAACCCCCTCCACTTTCCTTTTTTATGTTTATCTTTTTTAATTTTTTTTAAAGTTTGTTTATTTATTTTGGGAGAGAGAGCAAGCAGGGTAGGGGCGGACAGAGAGAATCCCAAGCAGGGATCCCCAGTGCAGGGCTCAAACCCACAAACTGTGAGATCATGACCTGAGCCGAAATCAAGAGTCAGATGCTTAACTGACTGAGCCACCCAGGCGCCCCCATGTTTATTTGTTTTTGAGAGAGTGTAAGTGGGGAAGGAACAGAGAAAGGGAGACAGAGGATCCAAAGAGGGCTCTGCACTGACAGCAGTGAGCCCGATGTGGGGCTTGAACTCATGAACTGTGAGATCATGACATAAGCCGAACTCAGATGCTCAACACACTGAGCCACCCAGGTGCCCCCAAACCCTCCATCTTCTGACAAAGGACAGTGCCCTCTTTACTCCTCTTGGTGCCTTCCGCGCCTCAGCTGGGTCCTTGGGGCATCTGGTAACATTGTGTCCATGAGACCTGCTTTCAGGTCCACACAAGTGCACTAACTCTTGGGACCGACTGTGCACGTACATGTACAGGTATGAGTATCCAGGCACCTGCCCCTAAACACATGCAAAGGGACTCCTGGGCACCTGCTACTCTATTCAGAGATCCCCTACTCCAGGAAGTCCTTCCTGACTGACCACTGCCCGTCATCCTGCAGGCCAAGTCTGCCCTCCCTTCTCCAGACCAGCATCCCACCTGCTCTGACTTGTGGCATCCCCTTCTCTTACGGCAGTTACCCTGGAGGGAGGAATTGCATACGACAACATAAGCACAGGCCCTGGGTTCAAATCACAGCACTGCTACGGCCCTGCTGCGTGACTTGACTTGAGCACGTTTGCAAACCTCTGTGTCCTCAGTTTCCCCATGTGTGAACTGGAGGTGATCATCATGTCTATGTTGCCAGTCTGGTGAAAATAACCTGCGGGGGAGCTTCTACAGCGTGTTCGGAACTTGGTGGTATGTATGAGTGTTTGCCATTCTTGCTATACCGGCTCCAGCTGGCCAAGGTAAGACTGAGTAAAGATATGGCATACTCCTTGTGTTCTTTTCGGAGAGATGCTCCAGCTGTAGGGCAAGACAGCCACCTCCCAAGTGTGCTGGCCCGGCCATCCAGGCTCCTCCAGACTCAGTATTGACCTGCCTGTCCTGGGGCATGTGACCTCTTCTCTGATCAGCGCGTGTGGTGGGGATGGGCAGGCCCCACAGGCCGGATTGATTTTGAAAACTTGTCTCTTACACAGGAAAAGGTCATGTTTGCAGGTGGGCATCCCAAGGCCTCTTTCCAGCGGGGTGCCCTGGCCGAGCAACAGGACTTCCATTAGCATTAACGGGGGGCTTTCGGCAGAGGACTCTGAAGGCCGGACCAAGTGTATGTCAATGTGGAATCACTCCAGAGGAAGTTGTCCAGAGAGCCGATCTCCAGGACAGGCAGGACCATGGGGGCAGTCCCAGCCTGTCGTGCCTGAGCTTGCCAAGAGAAAAGTGGGGCTCTGATGGGGGAGGGGGGTCTCAGGCAGCAGCAGGGGCCACAAAAGAGCTGGAGCAAAAGGCCCTCCATCGTCACATTCTCAGGAAGGGCTGCATCTGGCTGACTGGTGGACCCTGTCAGATGCCAGCAAAAGAGGTCCCCCGCTCCTTGGAGCGGAATGTAGTTCCTGCCCCTCTCCACCAGCCTCTCTCTCACTGGGGCAGGCCTGGGAGAGGAGTCCCTGAAGACAGGTATTTGGACTGGCTCTCCATGCCCCTTAGGCTCTTGCATCAGAACCAGAGGACCCCCTGGCCCTGCCCAGAACCTCACCCCTGAGCACCTCAGGGCCCCTTCCGGATGTCCACTGGGGCTGGGATCCATGATTCAAACTCATGCCCAGTTGAAACCCCACAGATAACTGAATCCAAAGCTGCCAACCAGTTGCTCACAGGCTGGATCTGGCCTGTTTTGTTTGGTGTGAGCAGGGCTTTAAAAAATATTTTCACATCAGCTTCCAACACTTCAAAGTTGGAAGATTTCACATTTTAAAAGACCAAGATTTTAGCTTTGCTCGAAACACTAGACGCTCTGGCTGCTCCAGGTCTGCCTTGCCATGTCACTGGCTGGCTGCCTGCTGTAGACCTGCCTTATCTTCCACAGACCTCACCACTCCCTGTGACTTCAGTGACACCGACCTAGCGTCACTTGCATTTGCCATCACACTTGTGCCTGGCTCACCTCTCCTGTGATCATTGCCTGGAGCCACGGGCCGCAGGCACTGAAAGTCATGAGCCCTGTTTGTTTCAGTGACTGAGATCTAGAAAGGCCAACCCATTCCTGTCTCAGAGGCTTTGCATGTGCTGTTCCTTCCATCTAGAATGTTCTTCTCCAGGATGGCCACACAGTCACACTCATTTTCGTTCAGATCTCTGCTCCAGTGTCAGAGAAGCCATTGCTGTCCACTCCCATCTCTCCCTGTGCCATGCCTGGCTTTGTCCTTCTTCATAGCTCTGCTCCCTCCACACATATAACACATCCACCTGTACATTTGCCCTTTGTTTCCACTCAATCCACCAATAGAGGGTCAGTTCCATGAGAACAGTAGCTTTGTATTTTATTCATTATCTTGTCCTCAGCCCCTGGATAGGACTTGGCATCTGATAGGAGCTCAATAAATATTTTTAAATGAATGAAAAGCAAAAAATGGTAGAGTGCAAGACAAGACTGCAAAAAGCTTTGCATGGAGGACTGAGGAGTAGGAAGGGAGGCCCTCTGGGGGCTGCAGGCAACAAAGTAACGGGGTTGGGTTTGCATTCTTGAAGATCTTCTCTGGGAACTGCTCTCTGGGAGTGTTTATGTGACCTTTGAGGGAACCACATTTGCATACTAGCCACGATGGATATAACAAGAGCCACTATGTGGCCGCCATCTTAGGGAGACAAAGGGTATGGCCCCTGCCTTCTGGGGGGAGGGCTTCATGAAATTGGGAAACAAAGTACTGCAAACTACACAAAAACAAGGGTGGGAGGGAGCACGAGGGAGAGAATTACCACGAGATTGTAATATCTGTGAGGACAGGTTCCCCTAAGTCACTTAACAAAGATTTATGGAGCACCTACTACATGCCAGGACTCCACCCTAGAGGAGCTCAGTCTGTCAATGGACATAGGCATTTGTCCAACAACCACACAAAGGCTGATGAGGGCTTTGAAGGAAAGCAAAGAGGCTTTGAGGGCCTCTGTCTTCCTCCTCACTGTTTCGCACATAGTAGGTGCTCACATCTATCTTCCAAATGAATGCAGGACTCTCCTGTGGACCCCTTCAGAGGGGGGAGACAGACCTTGGAGAGCTGCAGGAAGGGTGCCTGAAGGGAGCAGAGGAAAGAGGTGGAGGAGCAGAGAGGGTGGCCCTCCCACAATCAGGTTTTGCTGTTACTTGCATCGGGCACCATGCTGGGTACTGGGTGCCGGTCGCTGGGCAGGACACTTCTTCTCCTTTTTCGGGAATGTGCACTGCCCCTTCCCCCACCCCGGGTGGGCCAGGCGCCACTTGGTCTGCCATTTTGATGCTCTCGGCGGGACCAGGATGCTGTAAACACCCATACGCGACTCTCCTGCAGGGTCTCCGGGTTGCCAACAATCACGGCCATCTGCTCGCATGGCATCGGGCCCAAGCCCAGCGCCCGGGGAACCGTGCCAGGCAGCGATTGGTTCTGAGGCGTGCCCCTTAAACCGGGCGGGGGGCCTCCTCTTCTGAGGGGCCCCTGGGGGAGCAGGAGAACAAAAGACAGATTTCTCTTTCCTTAAAAAAAAAAAAAGATCAATTTCACTTAAGACTCAGCACAAAACGAGGAGCAGGAGAAGAAACAGAGAACAGAGTCTATGGGGTCCTGAATATTCACGAGCTGGCTTTGCACAGCTCAGAGTCCTGGGTGATGGGGGAGGAACGAGGGCGCACTCCATATTTAAAACATCCTTCAAAAGTCACCCCCTTCTCCTGCAGGCACCCCCTTCTCTAGCCTGAGGCTTAGGGCAGCAGGGGGAGGGAGGCCAGGAGGCCTCTTGGAGAGAAGCCATAGCTCTGGCCTGGGAGTCACGGCGGGGATCCCCACCCACTGGGTCTATTCAGGAGCTATGTGGCTTTCGGCAGTCCAGTTGGCTTCTCTGAGACCTCATAAAACAGAGGCAAAGGATAGCTGTGCATATTAGATAGCATGGGGGACACAGGAGCAGGTGTCTCTGGAGCAAGAAAATGTCTCAGCAGTGGGTGGTCACTAGGTGCTGTGTGTCTCTTGCACATATGCACACAGTTGTGTGAGTCTAGTGAGCTCAGATCTCTCTGTGTCTCTGGGCATGCGTGCGGTTGACCGTGTCCTCATGTGGGGCCATCTGGGTTTGCACATGAGACTCCAGGAAATTATGTGGGCTAGTCTTGGCTCTTGTGTCAGGCGCATTTGTGCCTGTGGGTACAAGGTTTGAGTGGGCACCGGTGTGTGTGTGTGTGTGTGTGTGTGTGTGTGTGTGTGCGTGCGCAGACAGAGTCAGCCCTGCCCTGGCCTCACCACCTCTGGGAGCCAGGCCCCCAGTGAAGATCGGACTGAGAGCTCTTTTCCAGCCACTCTCCCCTCCGCACCTCCTTGGTGGCTTATCCTCAGCCCACCCCGCCCACTGTCCAGCTGGCCCACACCAGGGGCTGGCACTCGCTTCAGAGTCCACACCGGAAAGGGGCCGTGCATGGTGAAGTCATTCTGGACACCCCAGCGCCAACTAAGCCTAGGTCAAGGGCTCTGGGATTCTCTACGCCAGGTCCTCCCTCCTGCTTTGAGCCAAGTGGCAGCCCCATCCCTGTGCTCCCTGGAGCTTTGGAAGGGAGGGGGCTATGGCTCAGGATCCCAAAGGGAGGTCTCAGTAAGAGGAGTGGGGAAGGGGCCGAGCTGCCCTTGTGCACAGCACCCAGCACTTTGTCACATTCTTTCCCGTGCAGGAGCCCATTCCATTCTCGCCCCCCTGCCAGGCCAGAGTGACTGGCAACCCCATTTTACAGATGAAGGAATTTGGGGTCAGAGGGGGGTACTGAGATTGCAGTGTGATGTCACTGGCGCTGGATCCACAACCTCACCTTCAGCACGTGTATAGACATGGCCCGGGTCACCTTTGTGGGACAGAACCTCACATGCGGGGGGGGGGGGGGGGGGGATTAAGTGCCGGGCAGGTAGCTAATGTTTTTGAGCAGGTACTGTTTTAAAGGCCTGTTTAATCCCCATAACAGTCTCATGAGACGAGGACACCTATGAGCCCTGGTTCACCCGCAAGGACACTGACACACGGAGGTCACTGACACACTCTGGGTCCCGTAGCTAGCAAGTAGTACCCATGTGGGTGGTCTATAGTCACCATACCAGGCTGCCTTCCACAGAGGCCAGAGGAAGTCACAGACCCATTTAAAGGAACAGAGAAAGTGGAAGCACTTCTTGCCTCCCCTGCCCAGAAGAGGTGAGCACTGTGGCCATTCTGCTGGACAGAGGGCCTCTCCAGCTCCCAGAGGCCCTCCTCAGCACCTGAGGCCTCCCAGATGGGAATTTCATCCCCACAGGAGCGGGGGGTACATGACTCCTAAGCCACAGGACAGCACAGGGGTCTCCCCAGACCACCTTCCAACCCCCATCCTCCCTCAAGGTCTGACCAAGGGACTCTGTGGCCAAGGGTTCCTCTGCTCCGGAGCCCTAGGCAAGGGGGTGGCTGGAGAATGGCGGGCAGGGAGGGTGCAGGACTAAGAAAGACATCCAAGGCCCTCTTCCCCCAGCCCACCACAGCCACCACTGAGCCCGCGCTGGATTATTCAATGTAACATTTAATTACACTGAGAGTCTAACGAACACAAGGAAAGTCAGATGTGGAACTTGCACCCCCCACTGAGCCTCCTGGAAACCATGGGGGAAGGCAGGGTTGCTCCATATGCTGCTGTGTGGGTGTGCGTGGTTCATGCACGCGTGTGCATGTGTGTCTTGGCGGGGATGGGGGTGGGGGTGGGGCTCTCTCCATGTGTGCACGCGCGTCCGAACGGGCAGTCTCTGTGTAGCTGCCTGGTGCGTGCCTCTGTGTGTGTGCTTGTGTGCGTGCATGCACATCTGGCTGCGTCTGGGCTGTGTGTCTCTGTATGCCTGCCTGTCTTTGTCGTGACTGCTAAAAGCAGTTTGCCTCCAATAATAAGTAATGTTTTCAGGCCCCCAGCAAGAGTGGGCTGGTCAGATATCCTTCTCCAACATCGACCACCCTCCTTGGAACTGCCAGGATCCCGAGTAATTCCTTCCAGCCCCAACTTTCTGTGCAAGCCTCCGCAGGTGACAGGCATGTGCACGTGCTTCCCCTCGTCCCCTTCTTATCACTTCCTTTCCTTCAGGGCTTCCCTGAGACTTAGGTGGCCCACTTTCTGGTCATTTTTCCCTATATATACTCATTCCAGAATGTTACTTTGGACCTGAACTCCTCCACTGACTTCAGGCTTCAGAGCCAGACACCCAGCGACCGAGCTCTGTGTCTGTCCCTCCCTGGTGTGTGACCTTAGATGAGTCACTTCACCTTGCTGAGCCTGCCTTCCCACATGGTGGAGAGTGCCAAAGCAGATGTGTATTAAGTGTGCTGTGTGCGGCATGGCGCAGTTGGGAGCTCCATCACAATGGGAAGGAAGCACCATGAAGGAAGATACTCTTCAGCCCTTCCCAGAGCCATCCCTCTGTGGGCAAGAAGGGGAGAAGGTGGCAGAGTCCCCAAAACTGACCTCGGGGAAAGATGGCAGTCAGAGGGTGGTGCCTCCTGGACAGCAGGACCAGGCTGGGCCAGGGTCAGCTAAGAGTTTTCCTGAGACCTGGGCAACACCTCTGATATAAACTGGGGCGGTGCTCTCTCTGATCACCCCACCCCACTGCCCCCTCCCCACTCACCGACCATTTATTTCCCCACCCAAATCTTCCACCCTGAGAGCCAACTTCCCAGTGAAATCCAATCTGCTCAGTCATCAAATTCCAGAATTGTTATATACTCCTCGATAGGCACAAAGACCTGTGTATAAAAGTGTTCACAGTAGACCTGTTTATAACACAAAGGCTCTAAACAGCATAAATGCCCGACAACAAAAGGGGGTCAGTTCATTCAATTATCAGTCATTTTTCTAGTGGAATCCTTTGTGGCCATGATAAAAGCAATAGAACTGGGGGACCTCCAGCAAGATGAAGACATATTTTCTCTATTTCTCCTAAGTACTACAACACCACCACCCACAAAAACCCAGATATTGTATATTTTTAAAATAGGAAGACTCAGAAAGGTGACAAAGGCAGAGTGGCTAGGGACCTTAGGACCCAGTTCACTGGGTTTTCTTTCTGCTTCATATATCCCAGACTTGGAGCTGAAAAAAGCCACTAACAGGAAATACTAATGGGCACAGACCAAAATAAATAAATAAATAAAAGTCCCCCAACAGCCAAAGAATCAGTAAAGGGGCAGCCTGTTAAGGCAGAAAGCTTTTAGACAAATCACCACTCTACTGCAGCCAAACACCATGGAAAAAACTGTGGCCTCACCCCCACAGTTTAAGGTCCCTAAACTTCCACTCTCCCCAGTCGATGATGACATTCCCTGGTGCTCCTGACAAGGGTAAGGAGCTGGAGAAGGCTGCGTAGGAAGGCAGATTTTCATCCTTCCTGTTCAGTACAAGGCCTCCTCCACAGTGCTGGGGGAGCTTGGACTTCCATTGGCCAGCCAGCATTACTGAGGCACTCCACTACCTCCCTTCCCACTGGGGTGGTATCAGAGGAGGCCTAGTGGGGAGGCAGGACTTGTGCCCCTGCCCAATGGTAACAAAGCCACCCACTCTTCTGTGTTATCAGTGGACACTATACCGGAAGCAGTAACTAGGCATTCCTACCCTTTCCACTCAAGGTATCGTTGTACACCTAGTGGGAAGCCAGAACTCCCACCCTCGCCCACTGTAATAATCCCCTCAAGCATCAATAAAGGAGAAGTGGGGAACTTGGCATTCCAACCCCACCTGGCATTAATGAGGCAGTGACATGCACTTCCACTTTCCCCTCCGGGGGCAGTATCAAAGGAAGGTGGCTAAGAGAGAAGGCTTAAATGAGATCCAGAGTTTCATTCCTTAATATGCAAAACGTAGAAGTTTCAATAAAGAATCAGTTGTCATACCAAGAACTAGGAAGACATCAAACAGAATGAAAAAAGTCAATCAATAGATGGAAAGTTAAAATGTCAGAGATATTAGAATTATCTGCCTTAATGAGCACTTACAACCTGCTTAAAATAAATGAAAAAAGTAGAATATCTCAGCAAAGAAATCAAAGCTATAAAGAACCAAGTGGAAATTTTAGAACCGAGAAATACAGTAAGTGAAATAAAACATACAATCAATGGGTTCAATAGCAGAATGGAAATGACAGGGGAAAAAATTAGTGAAGTGGAAGTCCAACAATAAAAATTACTGAATCTGAACAAAAAAAAAATTGGAAAAAAAAAAAAAAAAGAAAAGAACAGAACCATAGAGACCTGTGAGACCATAACAATAGATCTAACACTGGTGTCATCAGAATCATGGAAAAAGAGGAGAGAGTAGAGTCAAAAAATACTTGGCTGAAAAACATCTGAAATTTAGCAAAATATATGAATGTACAGATTCAAGAGGCTGAGCAAATCTAAAATAGTATACACCCAAGGAAATCCATACCAAGAGACATTATAGTCAAATTTTTAAAAATTAAGGACAAAGGAAAATTCTTGAATGCAGTAAGAGAGGAACATCTTACCTATGGGGAGAAGGGGGAGAATTTGAATAAAACTGAATTTCTCGTCAGAAATCATAGAGGTCAGAAGGAAGTGGCACAACATTTTTCAAGTGCTGAAAGAAAACCGTCACCCCAGAATCCTATATCCAGTGAAAATATTCTCCAAGGATGAAGAGGAGATCCAGATATTCTTAAAGAAAATCTAAAAGAATTTGTAGCCAGCCAACCTACCCTGAAAAACGGCCAAAGGAAACTCTCTGAACAGATAAGAAGTGACTTAAAAAAAAAAAAAAAAAAAAAAAGGAGTCCTGGAAAATGAGGAAAGAAGTGCAACACATAAGCAAAAATATAAATAAAAATACGTTTTCCTTATCATCTTGAATGATAAGGAAATCACTTGGTTGAAGCAAATTTTAACACTGTCTGATGTGGTTCTAAATGTATGTAAAAAGATTTAAGACCATTATAAACAGGAGAGGACAAAGGGGCATAAAGAGAAGTAAGTTTTTTATGCTTCACTAGAACTGGTAAAATGATGACACCAGTTGATTTAACAAGCTTTGTATTAATGTTATTTCCAGAGTCACCACTTTAAAAACTATGCAAGGAGATATACATAAAATTACCATATATAAACCAGAATGAAATTCTAAAAAAAAATGTTCAAGGTAGGAAGACAAGGAAAAGAAATCAGAGAAATGAAAAACAGAGCAAATACGAAAACAAAAAAGCCCAAAATGGCCAACACAAACCCTAACACATCAATATTTACATTAAATGTAAATGATATAATACTCCAATTAAAAGGGAAACATTGGCAGAGAGGATGATTCAACATATGTTGTCTACAAGAAATTCATTTCAAGTATGACATAAACCAATTGAAAGTAAAAAGATGGAAAAAGATATATG
The DNA here is from genome assembly GCF_014898765.1 of Herpailurus yagouaroundi. Lineage (NCBI taxonomy): Eukaryota > Metazoa > Chordata > Mammalia > Carnivora > Felidae > Herpailurus > Herpailurus yagouaroundi. Next base: position 3,630,790 of record NW_024412421.1, read on the forward strand.
ATGCAAATATTAATCTAAAGAAAACGGAAGTGGCTCTATTAGTATTAGATTATTATTAGATAAAGTGGACTTCAGAACAAAGAAAATTACCAGAAATAGAGAAAGAGTTTGCATAATAATTTAAGGATCAATCCACTCCATTGTTAAGACACAGAATCCTAAATGTGTGTATGTGCTAAACAACAGAGCTGCAAAACATGTGAAGCAGAAACTAAAAGAAATAGACACATCCACACTTATGTTTGGATACTTCAACAGCATTTTCTCAAAAATTGATAGAACAACTAGACTGAAAGTCAGCATACAAAGAACTCAACATCAATCAACAGGCATTTATAAAACACTCCATAAAACGATAGTAGAATACACATTATTTTCAAATCCCACAGAACAAGATACTGGGATAAGCCATATTATGGGCCATAAAACACATTTCAACAAATTAAAAATAAATTTAAATTACAGAGTGTGTTCTCCAACCACAATGAATCCAAACCAGAAATCAATCACAGAAAGATAACAGGGAAATCACCAAACACTTGGAATGTAAACAACATCTCTAAATAATCCTTGGTTAAAAAGGAAGTCTCAAGAGAAATTTTAAATATACATTGAACTGAAAGAAAATGAAAAAACAAAAAATTTGGGAACATAGCCAAAGCAGTAGTGAGAAGGAAATGTATAGCCCTGAGGGTATATATTAGAAAAGAGGAAACATCTCAAATAAGTACTCTAAGCTTCCATCTCGATAACCACGAAAAACAAGAGCAAAACAAATCTAAAGCAAGCAGAAGGATGGAAATAATAAAGAGCAGAAATGAATGAAAGTGAAAACAAAAAACAACAAAGAAAAATAATGAAATAAAGACTTGGTTCTTTGAAATGATCAAAAAAATTGATGAACCTGTAACCAGACTGACAAAGTGGGGGGGGGGGGGCGCGAGAGAGAAGACCCAAAGGACCAATATCAGGAATAAAATATCTCTACAGATCCTACAGCCATCAAAAGTATAATAAAGAAATACAGTGAAAAACTCTGCACACACAAATTTTACAAATTACATGAAATGAACAAATTCCTTGAAAAGCACAGATTACCACAACTCACCCAATATAAAATAGACCATTTGAATAATCTCATATGTAATTTATAACTATTTAGGAAATTGAACTTGTAATTGAAAAATTCTTCCCCCAAAAGAATGAGAACTGTGTATGTTAACACAAAGAGAAAGGATTAGTATATTAGTAAAGGAATGAAAAATATGTCTGAAGACAATGTACCCAATTAACATATTTTGTGAAAGAAAAATAGGGATATATACAAATGTGTAATTTCATGTGTACAAACCATCTGTAGAAGGAATGAGGCTGGTATACAAAAATAAATTCAAAATGGATGAAAGACTTCAATGTAAGACAGAAAATCATCAAAATCCTGGAGGAGAAAACAGGCAGCAACCTCTTTGACCTTGGCCACAGCAACTTCTTACCAGACACGTCTCCTGAGGCAAGGGAAATATAAGCAAAAAATGAACTATTGGGACTACATCAAGATAAAAAACTCTGCACAGTGAAGGAAAGAATCAACAAAACTAAAAGGCAACCAACGGAATGGGAGCAGATATTTGCAAATGACATATCCGGTAAAGGGTTAGTATCCAAATGTATAAAGAACTTATCAAACTGAACACCCAAAAAACAAATAATCCAGTGAAGAAATGGGCAGAAGATATGAATAGGCACTTTTCCAAAGAAGACATCCAGATGGCTAACAGACACATGAAAAGATGCTCAACATCACTCATCATCAGGGAAATACAAATCAAAACCACAATGAGATACCACCTCACACTTGTCAGAACGGCTAAAATTAACAACTCAGGCAACAGATGTTGTTGAGGATGTGGAGAAAAAGAAATGATCTTGCACTGTTGGTAGGAATGCAAACTGGGGCAGCCACTGAAAAAACAGTATGGAGGTTCCTCAAAAAGTTAAAAATAGAACTTGCCTTATGATCCAGTAATCACATTATTGGGCATTTACCCAAAGGATATAAAACTACAGATTTGAAGGGGTACATGCACCCTGATATTTATAGCAGCACTGTCAACAATAGCAAAACTATGGATCAAGTGTCCATGGACTGATGAATGGATAAAGATGTGATATATATAAAATGGAATATAACTTGGCAATCAAAAAGAATGAAATCTTGCCATTTGCAACAACGTGGATGGAAGTAGAGTGTATCATGCTAAGTGAAATAAGTCAGCCAGAGAAAGACAAATATCATATGATTTCAGGCATATGTAGAATTTAAGAAACAAAACAGAAGAACATAGGGGAAGGGAAGGAAAAATAAAATAAGATAAAGACAGAGAGGGAGGCAAACCATAAGAGACTCTTAAATACAGGTAACAAACAAACCGAGGGTTGATGGAGGGGAAGTGGGTGGGGGATGGGCTAAATGGGTGATGGGGGCACCTGGGTGGCTTAGTTAAGCGGTGGAGTCTTGATCTCAGCTCAAGTCATGGTCTCACGGTTCATGCATCAGTCTCCGTGCTGGCAGTGCGGAGCCTGCTTGGGATTCTCTTTCACTCTCTGCCCCTCCCTCTCTCAAAATAAATAAAATATACTTTAAAAAATAAACAAATAAACCAATGGGTGGTGGGCATTAAGGAGGGCACTTGTTGGGATGAGCACCAGTTGTTATATGTAAGTGATGAATCACTAAATTCTAGTCCTGAAACCACACTACGCTATATATTAACTACCTTGAATTTAAATAAAATTTAAAAAAAAAAAAGCAGGAATGAGGCTGGAAAATATGAGTATATGTAGGAAGAATAGTTTATATTTTTTAGTGATGTTCATTTCCTATCCTTTTGAATACTTTAAACTTTTTCCTATTATTATTTAATCACTACATTTAAAAAAAAATCATTTTATTTTAAACATCCACATGGTTTGTCTGGCTGGAGCTGAGCCTTACAGACAGATCACCTGGCTTCGTGTCTCGACTTCACCACCCACCAGCTGATACAGCCGAGCCCCAGCTTCCCTCACTGTAAAACGAGAATGAAGAAAATGAGAAATAACCATCAGGACTGTGAATTCAGCAAGCAGCCCCCATGTGCCTTCCACTGTGCTAGATGTTGGGATTGAGGAGCGAGGGCAAATCCAGGCAGGTGCCTGAGGAGTGTCAGTGGTGGCATTTGAGCTAAGCCCCAAAGAAGCCTGTAGGCTCTGTTTGGGCCCAAGAGAAGGAAGAATGAGATTCCGGAGATGCCAGGAGGGAACACAAACCCACGATTCCTAAGGTACAGGGTGCAGGGCAGAGCCAGGAGCCCAGCCAGGAGCCCTCGGGGTGCCAAGGAAGAGGTTCTCCTGGGGTGCCTGAGTGGCTCAGTTGGTTAAGCGTCCGACTCTTGGTTTTGGCTCAGGTCAAGATTTCACACTTAGTGAGTTTGAGCCCTGCATTTGGCTTTACGCTGACAGCACGGCTCTGTGTTGTCCTTTGGTGCAGAGTACCGCCAAGTGCAGCCATGTCCCCAGATCCTCTCTTTGGCCTCGGGTAGAGTTGTCTTGTCCCCATTTATGGCTTCAGAAGCCATCCTTGAGTTCTGTTCCAGGCCCCAGCCTTCCCAAGGAAGTTCATAAGCACAGGGGGTTCTAAAAGCAAGATGAACTCAGAGAGCTTCTGATTCAACACTGTATGTCACAGACGGGAAAACTGAGGCCCAGAGTAGGCAAGGAATGGACCCAAAGTCACACACAGAGATGGTGACAGGAGCTCGTGGACTCAAAGCCCAGTGCTTGCTGCCCTGCGCGAGAAGCACACAGCAAGGCCCCAATCCATGTGTGCTGTTATGATGCAGGCAGTATCATCCCAGAGCTCTGAAACTCCATTTCTGGGGTTGTCTGTTCCACATCTGTAGCCCCGTCACCCCTCAGAAATTCAGGGACAAACACTTGTTTCCACATGGCCCCTCTCTTTCTATGAGAGTCCTTTTGGTGCCTCTGGAGCCCTCAGCCTGCCTATAGGGATGAGGTTACCATCCCTTTTTATGCTCACCTTGCACACAACCAGCCAGGAACTGTGCTAAGTGCCTACTGGGTCACCCCATCAAATTCTCACAGCTCCAGGAGAGTTTCTTTATCCCTGTTCTACAGATGAGGAAACTGAGGCGGAGAGAGGCCCTAGAATCCAGCTCTGACTGCCCCCAGGCCCTGACGTGGGAAAGGAAAATACACAAATCATCTGAGGACGAGAGAAGCAGGGTGTGTTCTCCGAGTTCCATCTCTGGCCCACGACCCAGGACAGGGGCTAAATCCCCCAGCCTTCGAACCAAGTGCTTAGTTCCTCTCTAGCCGATCCGTCTCTCTGTGACCTAAGATGGAGTTGATCATACGTTCCCCTCTCTCTTATTTGGTGCCCAAAGATTCAGCCCCTGTGGCATTGTCTCAAGGGCTCTCATGAGGCCTCAAACTTGTGGCCCCATGACCAAATGTATCCCCCGGAAGTGTTTTCCTTGGCACACATGGATTTTGTGGGGATTTTTGTGTGTGTTTCTATTTTTATTTTGAAATTTTTTAATGTTTATTTTTCAGAGAGAGGGACACAGAGTGCAAGTGGGAGAGAGGCAGAGAGAGAAAGAGAGACAAAGAATCTGAAGCAGGCTCCAGGCTCCGAGCTGTCAGCAGAGAGCCCAATGCGGGGCTTGAACTCACGAACCGTGAGATCATGAAATGAGCCAAAGTCGAACGCTTAGCAGACTGAGCCACCCAGGTGCCCCATTTGTGTGTGTTTTTAAATTTCACTCTGAGGTAATTACCAACAGGAATAAACTGAGATGTTTTCACAATAAAAGCTGGATTTCTTCCTCCTGAAAAATCAGAAAATCTAGCAACTTGTATCTGCATTCTTGGCCACAAGCAGCTGGACCTCCTTGAGAAGGACATTTACCGCCCTGCCGTCCGACTGGCCCCTCTGCCCCATTCCTCTCATTCACCTGGCCTGCTTGGTCCTTTTGGCCCTGCTGCAGGCCGCAGCCAGTCACTTGATAAATACGCATTGAGCACTTACAAGATGCAAGATAGTGATTTTAAAGGGAGTGGGGGGAGGGGAATTCTCTCCAACTGATCTATCAGAATCTTCTGGGTGTGAGGATAGCTAACGGGCAAATGCAGTTTGAAAAACAATTTTCTTTATTCTGACCGAATTTTACGTTTGGGAAATTAAAAAAAAAAAAATCCTATTGCAATACCACTACTAGTAATAATAATGAAACAATGAAAGTTGCGTCCCCCCCCCATGCACAGTTTTGATTTCTGTGGTTTTAGTCACCTGAAATCAGCCAGTCAACTGCGTCTGGAAGCAAAGGGTCCTCCTTCTAAGTACTGTCAGGTCAGGTAGCCTAACGCTGGGTCCCGATGCCTGTCATTCGCCTTACCTCATATTTTTCCTCACACAGGCATTTTATCGCCTCACATCATCACAAGAAGAAGCGTGAGTACATGGATACAATAAGATATTTTGAGAGTGCGCGAGAGAAACTATATTCACATACCTTTTATTACCATTATATTATTACAATCGTTCTATTTTTATTATTGTTGTTCATCTCTTACTGTGCTTAATTTATAAATTAAACTTTATCAGGGGCGCCTGGGTGGCGCAGTCGGTTAAGCGTCCGACTTCAGCCAGGTCACGATCTCGCGGTCCGTGAGTTCGAGCCCCGCATCAGGCTCTGGGCTGATGGCTCAGAGCCTGGAGCCTGTTTCCGATTCTGTGTCTCCCTCTCTCTCTGCTCCTCCCCCGTTCATGCTCTGTCTCTCTCTGTCCCAAAAATAAATAAACGTTGAAAAAAAAATTAAAAAAAAAAAAAACTTTATCATAGGTATGTATGTATAGGGAAAAACCTAGAATATATCTGGTTCATGGGATCTGTGGTTTCAGGCATCCCCCCCGCCCAGCGGATAAGGTGGGCCTGCTGCTGTACTGCATTCAGCACTTTTAATCCATTCATTAAATCAATAAATATGTATTGCGCATCAGCTATGTTCAGGCACTGTTCTAGGTGCTGGGGCTACAGCAGAGGCAGACAAAACACTGCTCTCTCCGGGGCAGACCCCCAGGATCCACATTCCATCTTCACAGCTGCTTGGGGGGGGGGGGGGGGCAAGAGGAACACAATCTCCACCTTCAGACGAGGGCACCCAAGTCCAGAGAGTCTGAATGGCCTGCCAAAACTCACACTGCCTCTAAAGGCGGGCAGGGATACACACCAAGGGCCCCTGTTCCCGCCTCTAAGCCCCATACTCCAGGCAGACCACGTGGGACCACCCCCCGCGCAAGCGCATTAGAGGTTTGGGGTGTAGGGCAGGGAATTGGACTACAATACTGGCTCAGCTGAATGTTCTGGAGCCAGCCTTGCTGGGAATCCCTCCAGAGTGAAGTGGGTGGTAGAGAGCCATAAGCAGGCACCTGCAGGTCAGGTGCCTCAGAAGGGAGCCTGAAGGCTGGGCGAAAATGTTACCTGCTGGAGACCCTCCCTAGGTCTCCCAAGAATTCCCAGGCCCTCCCACTAGGGAGCTGTCCCTCTCCTTCCAGTGACCTTGACCGAGGCTGGGCAGGCCCCTCAGGACCTACCTTGCCCGCTACCCCCAGGGCCGTTTCCCAAGGTCGTGGAAAGGCTGGGCTGAGGAGAAGACTGGCCAGCATGGGCAGACAAGTCCTTTGCAAGGATCTGTTTTCCTTCTTTCTGGGCCTGGGGCTGGGTAGGGCCCGTGACTGGGCTTGGCGTTAAACTAGGAGCGGCCAGGGCAGGTGTAAATTATGCATAGCTATTTCTGGAAACTTCTCAGATTTCTCAAGAGAGAGAAATTAATTTGCCTGTTTGGGCAAATAACACCAATTTTTTTTTCCCCTGCTTAAGGTCATTTTGTTAAGATAAAATTGATTAACGTTCTCTTTAAAGTTTAAGTAGAAACTGCTCAAACATATTTTTATGCACAGAAGCACGGTTTGCGCCCTTCAGTAATTAATAACTCTACAAATAAGTTCACAGCGCGCGGCTCGCGCTCAGCCCGCTGCCCGAGGCGGAAGCCGGGTGGGCGGGGCCGGCACCCAGTCTGGCCAATCAGGGATCAGGGAAGGGAGGGGCGGGCCGAGCCGCCTTGTCTCAGCCTCGGGTCCTAGAGCTGGCTCCTGCAGAACCCACGCGAGCGGACCTGCCGGGTCCCGACTCCGCCTGACCCGACCCACACCTAGAATCAGCTCCAGGAACGAGAGTTTTAGGTGCCACCATTCCTGTGCGCTCTGCCGAAGTGCATCTGGGGCTGAAAACAGGGCTCTGGAGCCCAACTGCCTGGATTAGAATCGGAGCTAGCAAGTTACGCTCTCTCTGTACGGAGGGGATCACAGTACCCACGTGATAATGTTGTGTGGACTGAAAGAATTAATACCTGTGCCGGCTGCTTAGAATGCTGTCAGGCACATAATGAATGCTCAAGTGATAGTATTTAATGTCACAGTCATTCTTATCTCATTTCAACTTCACATTAATTTGCGAGGTAAGACTATTTGCTATCTGTCCCATTTTGTCAATGAAAACACCGAGTCTCAGAGAAGTTAAGTGCCTTGCTTGGGATCACACAGCGAATAAGTAGTAAAGCTGAGGGTTGATCCAGGTCTGACTTACTCTGCAGCTTTAGGCTGTACTATGTCTTCATATGCATGCTTATCTTCCTCTAGGCCCTTTGAAGTGTCATTTATCCACTTTCACAATTTCTGCATACGTTCAGTGAATACTTGTCTGCTGAAGATCCTGTGCAGGCCGCTGGATATACCCAGATGTACTAAGAGTAAGCCTCTCCCCTCAGAGAGGTTGTATAGTAAAGGATAGGTGGAGAGGAAGACAGTCTGTGGTAGTCATTAGTGTAATTTGCTAAACGTTGCCTGTTCTTAGTTCTGGGCACGTGGCAGGGTTGCACTTCCTGGTTCCTTGTGATGGGGTAGGACCATATGACAACTACTGGCCAGTGAGTTGTGAGTTGAAGGGCTCTGTGTGTGTGTGTGTGTGTGTGTGTGTGTGTCTGTGTGTGGTGTGTGTGCACGTGTGTGTGACTCCCAGGGCAGAGTATTGAATTGGCACTGTGAGACCCTTCCAAGTTCTCTTTCTCTGGCTTGGTTACAACCACATTTATGGTGGTGGCTGCTCCCAGAGCAGGACTTACTGAGTGATGAGGATAAAGAAAGCTCCCACAAGATCCAAGATGGCCATGTAATAGGAGTGAGAAACAAATCTTTGTTGTGTTCAACCATTATAATTTGGGTCCTTTTTGTTACTGTGTCATAACCTCACTTGTACTGACTGATACACAGTCCAGAGACAGAGGCAAAAGTGTGTAGGTGCCCAGTGATAGGCCTATGCATTGGGTATTATCAAGATTCTTATATCAGAATATTTTGCCTGATTGTGGGGGTCAGACTAGGTTGCCTGGAGGATGGATACATATCCAGACCAGGGTACAATGAGTGAAGCAGTTTCCTTGGGCACAAAACTGCAATGAATGCCAAACAACTCAGAATAATCCTTCAATGCAATGTTTTTCAAAAAATCAAAATCAATGCAAAAAGAAGTCCACAAGGAACAAACTAGCAACATTTTAAAGACAGGATCTAATGCTGCATTTGCATGACCCTACCTCAGTGGCTTCACCCTAACCTAGCCCTGGTTCCTATAAATCTTTTTCAAAAACGGGCAGCTAGCCTGCAGGTCGCAGTTCGACAATCTGATTTTTAAAATATTGCATTAACATATTGTTTATCTTGATTACTGAGCTTTTTGGTTCTCCCTGAAATTTTGCACTCAAGGTGGATGCTTCCCTCACCTCACCTCACCTCACCCAGGTCTTAGCCCTGGGAATTAGACACCTAAATTTAATGAGCTTAATGAGTTCAATGAGCTGAGTTTAAAACTTGGGAGCTAACCAGGCAAAACAGAAGGGAGGGGCATTCTAGGAAGAGGTGGCAGCATGGGGAAAAGCATGGAGGAAGGGAACAGCTGGGATGTACGTGGCAAACCATAAGCCATTTGATGCTTCTGGAAGGAGATTGCACAAGACTGTGTTGCAAATGTTCAGCTTCTGTTAAGTGTTGTGAGTTTTCTCTCATTCCCTGAAATTGAGAGTGCCGTGCAGTGTGTATAATCCTTGTTCAGTCTACTAGGAAGCCTCGGTGAACCAAATTCAGCCGTAAATCATAACAATAGTGGTCCTGTGAACTTGCCTTGATGGATAACAAGCTTTGGGAGACAAATCTTTTTAGGGTGCCTCTCTTCTCCAAAAACAAGGTCCAACAAATCAAGGCTAAGCTGGACAACCTCAATTTGCCCACTTCCAAAACTGTGGTCACAGATGGTACCTATTAATTACCAGGTTTCACTTTGGTAATTAATAGGAAGAGAAGGGGGCCCTTCAGCTCCGTGGTAGATTAGCTATATTAATGACCCTAATTCTCCATCCTTCCCCGAGTCCAGCCCCTTTGTTCTGAGATTTTACAGCTCCTCCCATCAGAAGGTGAAGTGTTATTTCCCTGCCCTTGAGTATAAGTTTCACCATGTGATATCCTTTGGTCAATGGCACATGAACAAGCATGATACACAAGCAGAAGCTGGAAAACCACTCCTTATTCTGCTCTTGCCCTTGGCCAATGCCATGAGAAGAACATGCTTGGCCACCCTGTGAGAGCATAATGAAGAGCAAAGTTGCCCCAGTCATCCCAGCCAAGGCCATCCTACATTAACCAATAGCCCACAACCCAGTGCAGATCAGCCAAGTTAAGCCTCCAGCCCAGATCAGCCCAACCCAATGTATTTATTGGCCAAATTGATTACAGTATATCATTGAGGTATATCTCTTAAACTTTAGACATTTTTAACCATCTCATGTCCTTAAATCTTCTAAATTTGCTCTTGCTTGGAAGCTATATATGTATATATTATAATTTGTAGTAGTTAAGAATTGATTCAACTGCAATAGAAAAACACACATAATAATGGCTTAAGCAAGAAAGAAGTTTATTTCTCTCTGAAGTTCAAGAAACCTATTGGGAAGCAGGACAGAGTTAGTAGGCATTTGGCACAGTTGGAGCCCAGGCTCCTTCTATATTGTTGCTCAACCCATGTATGTCTTCCATTTCCAGGTTACCTCATGGTTCAAAATGGCTTCTGGAACTCCAGCTGTTACATCTACATTCCAGCCATCAGGAAGAGAAAGGGATGAGCTCATTTCATTTAGAATGTACATATACCACCTTCATTTACATCCCATCATCGAAACGGTATAGCTTTCAATAGTAATATGGCTATGCCTAACTTCTAGGAAGGATAGGATGTATAATCTGACCCTCTCCAAAGTAACATTTGCTCAGATAAAAATCACAGCTACTTTATTAAGGAAAAAGAGGAGAGCTAGCAGTCTCTCCTACACAATATGCCATTTTATTCATAATAATAATATTTATTCAATTTGCCCTTCAACAAATAAAAGGTGGCCACAGAAGGAAATCAGACACCAAGGCTAGAAGGCAGGACACCCAAATTAGAGTCTCAGTTCTATCCTGAACCATGTGGCCTTGGACAAGACTGACATCCTCTGGGCTTGTTTCAAACCATCTGAAGTTGAAACCCAATACAACTAGAGACCCCTGAGGATACTTCTGGTTGTTTCCCAATTGAGGCTTCTCATTGCCTGGGTCCCTTCCTTCTTCAGGTGTCATCTGACTTCACTTCCTCAGCACAGCCTTCCTCCCTGCACCCCTGCCTCTGACGTGGTCCCCACTCATCTCACACAGTTCCAGTCCTTGTCCATCACAGCACTTGTGACTGTGTGTGGCTAGGTATTTACTGACAGGCTTGCTTGCTAGGTGGCTGTCACGTGACTGTGAGCTCTGTGAGGGCTGGGGCCACATCACCTGTCCATCTCTGTACCCCCAGCAATCCCCAGTAAATACCTGCTGGCTGGATGACTGATGGCTTAAAGTTTGGTTCTACCTACTAAATGCTTGTAGGTGCAGAACCCACCCCCACGAATGCACGTTTTAGAAGGGAATTAAAAAAAAAACAGGTGAAAAACTAAATAGTAAACATGCTGTGAGTTTAGGAGAGCATCGTCTGTGGCTGGGGGAACTTCAGAAGTTTTTTTCCTACAGCATCTTCTCCACTGAGACAAAAACCCTTATCCACCTGCTTCCAGAAGCTCTAGGCAGGTACCCAATGACAGGAATCTGTGGCCCAGGTGTCCTAGTCCTTTTTTTAGCCTGGGCAGAATTCCTGCACCTACAGAGCCCCTAGAAACCGGTAATTTGTACATGCAAATGCAGCAACAATGAACCTTAGGTTTCCAGTCACCTTGCCCACTCAAGCATCCAAACTGCCAGTGACTGATTCCATCACACCCTCCAGGCTGAAAGGGGGCCCCTCCTGTGTGAGAGGCCTGGCTTCATCATTTTCCTAACAACCACCATTCCACTTCCGGGTCTTTAGCCCTTCAACAGGCATCATGGCATTTAAGCCTCCCAGTGACCCCGCAAGGTCCGCCAGAACTGAGAGGTAAACTGGCTTGTCCCAGCTTCAAATCCTTTGGAGAGAGGTGGGGGCTGGTCTCCAAAGCACAGGCTTATAGCCCTGCACAACCCTCACCCCAGTAGTGTCTGATGGTGATGAATACCAATCCCAGTAAAGGCCCCCATGTCCCCCTTTGAGCCCCCTCCCCTCAAGAAGTCACGAGGGGCTCTCAGCAGAAGGGCGGGGGCAGAGCCAGCCAGAGAACAATGGGCCCAGGCGAGGGGGGAGTCGGTGGGGTTCCCTGGCTGCCTTGTCATCGCCATAAACCTCATTACCTCCCGGTCCCCTAGGCCGCCTCTCTCCTTACCCAAGGCATCCGCCGGCTTCGCTGCTGATTCCCACATGGCGTGAAAAGCTCTTAAACCCCCCGCTGTATTTTTAATGGGGGCAGTGACTAATTTAGCCCTACGCCACCAACCGTCAAATCAAATCTTCTGTTGGTACTTACTGAGGACTCACCTGGGCTCCATGGGGTTCAGGATAAATCTGGAGCTGGAGAGGGCCCAGAGACGGTGATCTGGCAAGCCCTGGGACATGCTGGTCCTGCCCACAGCCTTTGGTGCTGTCTCCAAGGCAGGCCTGGCTGTGGATGCAGGGCAGACTGTGGCTGGCCACACTTTGGGGAACACTGATACCTACCCTGAGGTCTCCCCACTAAAATGGCCGTCTCTAGGGTACTGAAAATTGAAGTTTGCTGCCTTGGACTTCCAGGAGGCAAGAACCCCGAATTCTAGGGGCGACTGCTCCATTTTGCCCAGCACTGGCAGGAGTCTGTGTGTCCGTGCAGGTGTGATGTGCATTTTGTAAAACTAAACGTCCCACCCCCTTACATGGGGACGCTTTTTAAAGGGGAACTCTTACAGGTCACCAGAAGCCCCTCGATATGGGAGTCAGAAGATGCTGGGTATAATTGCTACAAATTCCACGCCCGGACTTAGTATTACATTGTAATTAGGTGCAATCTGTCTGCCTGTTTCATTTCCGCTCTGCAGAGGGTAATAACCAATTTTCTTGCCCCTTGTGAAAAGTTAACAAGGAAGGGCTTCCCCGCGCAGGTTCTGAAGCCCTGGCCTCTGATTGGCAAGTCAGCCAGGAACCAGCATGACGGAGATGTGGGACCCTGAGGTTGCTGGGTGGGCCCTGGGGTGCCAGCAGGGCCGGGGGAGGTGAGGAAAGCAAAGCAACCAGGGTGTAGAGTGTCAGGAAACACCCCTTCTTGGGGTTTGCAAGTGCGGGGGGGGGGGGCTGAGATTTTGTGCTGTAGGCACCTCGCTTGCCCCACTAGAGTCCTGGCCCCGGCCACGGGTCTCAGCACTTCCACGTCTCACTGATGTCTGTGATTGGGAACCTGCTGCTCCCACCCGGCTCCACTCTGCAGCCCCCAGCCCTGTTATCTCATGGGGTTGGGGAGTCACCCCTAGCTCCTGTCACATCCTCATGCCGTGCCCACAACTAGAATCCAAGTCCTGCCTGAAGTCCTGGGGAGGTAAGGGTTAACCGTTTGACCACCTGCATCCAGCATGTGGGAGAGCCATCCCCAGGGGGAGAAACAAGGGCCCATCATGGATAAGCCCACTTACGCCTGAGCTTCTCCCCATCCACAAATGAAAAGATCAGAGTATTTCATCTTTAAGGATCCCTTCTGTTCTGACTTCTATGACCACTGCCACCTGATCCAGACTGCATGTGTCAGGTTACTATGTGTCCTCCTTCCTGAGGGAAGCTGGGTCTATTGTGCGCAGGTCCCCACAGGCACATGTGATCCCAAGGGGACTCTCGTAGGGACACACCCTATGGGTGACGACAGCCCCCCCCTCCCCCCCAGAGCCCCAAGCTGGGGAGGAGAGAACCAGGCAGCAGATGCTAATCGCATGGATTCCCTTTATTGAACTGTACTAGTTACTGCAGTCAGATTAAGTCACATTTAAAAGCAGACCATCCAGTTGCACTGAAACCGATTATATTCATTACATAGTTTTAATCACTGTCCGGTGAACTGGCAAATCCAATCAAAGCATTAGTCTTTAATTAAAAAATTAAAAGGAAATATTCAGACAATAGCCAAGCAATCACATCACGATGCACAATTACCTAGAATTGCAATTAAAAAGTAGTTAACCGAAGGGGGGGGGGGGAGGAAAGAAAAACAAGAAAGAAAAAAAAGAAGCAAAGGAAAAAAAATCACACTAATCCTTTTTTAAAAACTATCAATATAATACATGAAGGAACAAAGGACAATAGCCTCAAAAAGCGGGTTTCTCTAACTCTAGAAATGTAGTCTTCGGCGGAAACTCTAAAAGCACACTAGCTGTAGCAGGACAATAAAAAATACTGAGCATGGAATACTTTTAATCTCTGCCATTAATATTCATTTCCAGCTGCTTATAATAGCAGCGCCTCATGGCCAAATCATTAGAGTTTTACATCTGGGTTGCAAATGACACTTTGATTGGATGTAATGTTCAAATGGCCCTCCCCACGGCGTCTCCGGCAAGCCTTCTGCGGAGAGGCGTCCTGTCGAGCGGTCCCTCACTGTGCGTGCTGGCTCATCGTGTGGTTCTGCAAAGGCGAAGAAAGGAGACACGCATGAGGGCAGAAGAATGGAGAGCAGGCCCGTCCCCTCCCACTCAGTGCATTTACGCCGGGAGCCACAGAAAAGCGTCTCGATTATTACAAAACAAAATGCAACAAGGAAAAAGTGCTCGGGGGACACAGCTGCCAAGACGCCACGTTGCTCTGGGGCTCCGGGATGAGTTCCTGTTGCTGCCAACCTGGGCTCTCTATAAATTGTTTTTTTAAAGACCGTTCAGGCCTTAACCACGGGGGCTGGCTATAGGGAGGGCGAGGGGACATGCCAGGAGGAGGCTGGCAGGAATTAAAACCTTCCTTGCTCACCTCTCTCCGTCTCCCTTTTGCTCTGATGAGGAGGAGCACACTCTTATCTGATTGCCTGCAGGCTTTCCCCAGAACCCCCTGTCGGTCCTCCAGGGGAGCTGCTCCGAGCCTCGCGGAGGGAGACAGCAGATGTGCCGTGCGGCTCTCCGGCCAAGAAACACCCGAGTGGCACAGACGTGCTGAGGCAGTGGGCGGCAGTGGTGCCTGCGGCCGAGGACGGGTCACCCAGCGGGAGGGCGCCGGAGGAGGCAGCCTGCCAGCCGGGTCACGTGACAGCGCTGCGGCCAGAAGAGTGTGCGGTTTGCCCGGATTGCCCGAAACCGCCTGGGTGTCCAGGGTCCAGGTGGGACCCTCTGGCCAAACGCTTCCCTCTCCCCATAGCCCGTGGCATTTCTTCCCTGATGCCAGACGGAGCAGGCCAGCGGCGCTGATCTGTTTTCAGAGGAGCCATTGGCCTGGGGCCGGGGGTGGCATTTGGCCTCCAAGTGTGATTTTCTTTTCAATGGTCCCTGTTCTAAATCCAGACCCATCTTATCAAAGCCTCAAGTAGTGTCCAACCTCATGCCACCTGGAGAAAGGAAGCAATATCCACCAGAGGCAGAGGAGCCCCTGCTTGGGGGCAGCACTGGACCTCCAGTCATGAGGAGCAAGGTCTCAGGGGTGCCCCTGCCTCCCCAACAGCTGGGCGCCCCAGCCCGCTCAGGGACTCCTCTGGGGCTGGGAGCCGCCGGCCTGCAGCTCTGCAGATGACCACCAGAGGTCAGACGCGGCGCTGCGTCTCTCTCCCGGGCTCCAGGTCTGAGCTGTGAGGGCCACCAGAGAATGTCGGACGCCCACAGCTTTGCCGGGGGGCCTGGAGCCACCTCCGCTCCCTGGCCCAGGGCCCCCGTGGCAGCCCCCTTCCCACAGTCGGCACTGCTGCTGCCTTGGTGGTGATGTCACCAACCCCTGCGGCAAGCTCACCGCCAGGGAGGGGCAGTGCCCTGTCCGCTCGCAGCAGATGCCTGCTGATGCCCGCAGCACAGAGCGCCAACCACTGCTGTCCTCTTTCCTTGGGCTCCTGGGTACAGGCCACATGGCTGGTGCTTGGCAAGCACACGTGCTCTGTGCTGTTAGAGGTACATTTCTTTCAATCCCCACAATAGCCTTACAAGGTAGGACGTGGTTAAGATGAGGATATGGAGACTCAGAGAGGCTCAGTTACCGGTTCAAGGTCATCCAGCTAGGAATCAGGCAGGGTTGATCCAGGCAACTGGAATCCAAGAAAGCAAGGGCCTTGGGTGGGAAGGCAGGCTTCCCAGCACCCCACAACTCACGGGCATCCCAGTCCACAGATCATCCACACTCCACACCAGGCATGAGGACAGACTCTGCCAGCGAGGCCTGGCACCTCGGTGGGGGTGCCATGGACCCAGAGGCACAAGGCAGGTTGTCTGAGGCCACAGATGGGATGCGGCGGTTTCCATGGGAACGCCCACCCTCCAGCCCAGGCACCTCTCCCTGCACTTGTGCACGGACAGGCAGCCAGTCCTGCAGGGAGCCAAACCCACCCTACAGCAAAACATCCTCCTGGCTTCCAAGCCTTTGCTGATTCACTTCTCACTTCCTCTCTCCTCCCAACCAGACCATGCTTGAGGTCCTCCGGGCACCTAGTCACTTGCCACCCCTCCCTGCAGCGCCCCCAGGCCTTCTGACCCACCTCCCACACATCTATGTGCTTCCCCAGCGCAAGATTAGCCTCCTCTGCTGAACTGCATCACCTCCTCTCCTAGCCCCACAGTGCTTGGCCCAGGGCTGGGCATGCAGTGCCCAGTGGTGACATGACAGGCACAGCTGCCCAGGAACGATCGGGGCTCTCACTCTGCCACCCTGCCAACAGCCAGTCAATTAACAGTGCCACGTGGCCAGGGTACCTGGGTGTGGTCAGTCCTTTATTTGTGGGGGGATGGGGAGGAGAGAGGGGAGGAGGGAGGTTAGGAGGATAAACATATACAGTTCTTTTTCTGTCCTCAAATTATGGTTCTTGGCACCAAGTAGACACTAAGTAAATATTTTTGAATGAATCAATGGAAGGATAAATAAACGGCTAAGTGTACGGGTAGGATGTTGAAACATGGAAAGGGGAGAGGGCGCTCTGAGTGGAAGATACAGCACAACACAACACAAAGGTGTGGAGGCTGGAATAAGCCTGGCAAATGCAGGCACCAGAGGGATGATCCCAGCACAGAGGTACATGGAGGACCGGGAGGGATTTAGGCCCTGAATGTCCCTGAATGTAGACTCTGTTCCATAAGCAACAGAAAACCAGACATGATATTTGATCTCTACAAAATCCTCAAGGACCACCCACCACTACCATGGGGGAAAGGGGGGTGTCCAGGGATCTCTGGATAATGAAACAGCCTCTTGTCAGGAGGCAAGCACAGGGCCAAGAACAGGGCCAGTATAACACACGTGGTCCACACTGGCTCATCCACAGGCTGCTGGCACAGAAATCCAGGAGGCAGGAGCCTATGCTTAGGACCACTGGTCAGGAAAATAAGAGAATAAATGCCACCTGTCAGATGAAAACCACAGTGGGCCTTTTCTCTTGAGGAGCAGTAGCAGGAAGTTCTTGAGTGAGACTCAAGAAAGAACTTCCTCAGAGAGAGTTCTGAGACCGAAGGGTAAAACTTCCTTCCTTGAAGTTCTACAAGAACAAAAGCCCAGGATGTCATAGCAGATGGAAATGTTGAAACTTGAAGCCCCAAGGGGACCGGGCACCAGAATTCATGAAGCACTGCGTTATTAAGTACCTGCTGGATACTCTGCTCTGGGTCAGGCACAGAGCAGGGTAGGGGAAAACTCCAGCTGGGCCCACCCCTCTCAAGGGGCTTGCTGGGGGGGGGGGTGGGGATGCTCCAAAACACAGACACCCAAACGTTTGTGCGGGATGAATGGTGCAGATGGTGGCTCAGCGAGGGAGAACGGTCCATGCCACCCAACAAGGGTGTGTGTGCTGGGGGGTGCTGAGGAGGCCAGGTGTTTGGCTGGGGAGGGCATGGGCTCCTCCACAGCCTGAGGGCACAGTCTCTGGAAGGGCAGGGGGGTGGCGGGGACCCGTCACCAGGACTCACCAATCACCCAACACACCTGTGCGCTGAGCGGCTCCTGGCAGAGCCACGGCCGATCGGCACAGGTGAATACCGAAAAGCCTCGGCTCCTTCCCCGCGGCTAGCTGCTGTGGTTCGAGGGGTGGGGGCTTCATCAAGCCGTCTTAAAGAGCCCCTTCCACCCGGCATGGCTCTCACAAGGGCATTTGGCTTAATGTCTATTTCTCTATTTATGCCTGTGCTATATTTAGCCCCTTCAGAGAAGGAAGAAAATCGTTTTTTAAAGATACTACCAACCCTGCAGATAAACACTTCCCAGCACCATAAAGGCCAGGGGTGGGGTGGGGGTGGGAGCCAGGAAGGACTGGAAGGCACCCAGAGGGGAGGCCTGGCATCCACAAGGGCCTTTCTGCCTGCCAGGGAGACGCAGGTGTGGGCCGAGAAGCAGGTGAAAAAAATAAAATGGGGGTGGGGGGAAGGGAGGGAGGGGATGGGGTACTGGTTTGAGGCTGAGATGCATTCACTCTGCAGAGTGCACTCGGCTCTCAAGGAGAGAGGTTTCTGCTAGGACCTGTTTTGGGTGCCTATGCCTGGCACACTGGGTCACCTGCCCCGGGCACATAAGTTCCTGATGGGTGAGGGTGTGGCAGGCCGGTGGGTGCTATAGGTGTCGTGTCTGGGGTCCTGCTGAGACCTCTATCCGCGCAAGTTGTCAGCAGAGCGCTTGGGTCCAAGGAACCTTTTGTTACACCCTTGCCTTCATTTGTATGGCCATTCATTCATTCATTCATTCAACAAGCCTTCATTGAATCTGCTGGGTGATAGCCACCTTGCTTGTTGCTGGGATTCAGCAGCCAAATGATCCCAACCTAGAGCCCAAGCCAGGGTGTGTGCTGAGCACAGAGGAGAGTGCTAGGAGCACAGAGCCTGTTGCTGGACCTTCCTCCCTAAAGCACTGACACACACCTAAGTGGTCCAGTCAGAGGTTCTGTCGTGGGCCCCTTCTGGTCTCCCCAAAACCAGGAGGCATCCCTGGCCCAGCACACACTGTGCACCTCAACAATCACACACACACATGGACACAGTGTGCCCCTCCCTAATCTGCCACAGGGGTTCCTTCTCAAGGTCTTAGCTCTGCTTTCTGTCCCTTTCTCTGGGACCCTTATTGGTCTCCTTATGGCACCCACCCCCAACAGTGTCAAGTGGGGGAGACCAGAGGCACTGGCTACCTGCTGGCCTGGACAGTAGTGTCTGTGAAGTAACAAGAGACTTCTCCGCACACCCCAAGATGCACAGGCACAGGCTGGAGAGGAGTTCTCTGCACTGCATGTCCCTCTTGGACTGCATTATTAGCTGCAATTCCTGTGCTCCAGCTACTTTGATGACAAAAACGTAAAGTCCTAGCACGTCACCTGGCCCTGAGCAAGTGCCCTGTTCTCAGTCACCACTGCCCGGGGGATCGCAAGTAGCCTTAGTGGGCTGAGACAGGCTGAGTCCTGGGTTTGAATTCTGACTCTGCCACTTGATAGCCATGTGGCCTTGAGCAAGGTCCTTGACCTCTGGACTAGGGGGAGGGGCAGTAATAACAGAACCCTCTTCCCAAGCGGCCCTGAGGACTCCGGAAATCAACGTGCACGCACAGCTCCCAGGCTTGGCCAAGAGAAAGTGCTCCATAAATGGTGTCCAGGAGAGTCTTCCTGAGCAGACAAGGATCTCTGTGAGAGAAGGGCTGTTTGTTCCCTCCTTGGATCCTTGGACCCCCTTGGCACCAAGGGGTTCGGGGCTTGCAGTGTGGGCCACACGGAGTTTGATGATCCGAACAACTATGCCTCTCCCAGCTCCTCCTCCAAGGGCTGGCAGGATCTGAGGAGTGCTCCAGAGATGTCAGAGTGTTGGAGGCTCCTGTCTCTGGAGCAGCAGAAGGAGCAGCAGAAGTCTGCTAAAGGTACTGTCTCCTCCCCATAACCCCCTGGGTATAGCCTCAGTCCCACAATTCACTGCTCTCCCTCCCGCCCCCCTCCCCCTGGGGACAGAGTGAGGTATCTGGTGAGGAGGGGAGGCTCAGGGAGACTCTGTGGGGGAGAGAGGTATGCACTCATCCACTCATTCAGCCACTCATTTACTCATTTCTTCCACAGCTGTTCACGGACTCCCTGTGTGTCAGGCCCCCAGCCAGGCACTGGCACACGGAGTTGAAGGCTGGGCCCTCTCTCTTGAGGAGCTCACAGTTCCGTGGGGGCGGGGGAGCCAGACTCACACACCCTCACTCTTAAGGGCCACCAGAGAAGGACTGGTCCCAGGGCTTTGGCCCTCACATCCCTGTGGCAAATTAAGGGTGCAGGAACACTTATCCCCCTAACACCTAGAACGTCTTACCTGCCCTCACTCACCTGCAGAACCCACCTGGCTTCACCTTGACCCCACATCACCTCTCTCTGGCTCTAGGTTGGGAAAGAGGCTGTGGTGGATGGCCTTTCTCCCCACTGCCCACCGCTAGGCTACTCCCTGGCAGCCTGCAGCCACGGTGGCTCTCACAGGCCTGGTCCAAAAATCTGCCTTAACCATGGGGAGATATTCCCTCTGCTTCCAGGGGAAAAGGTAGACACTTCAGGTTAACATTGAAGCCATGTTTCAGCTAAGTGAGATTCTGATGTTTGTTCATTGAACAAACATGGAGCCTGGCCCTGTGCAGTGCAGTAGGCATAAGACAGAGAGAGAATAAGGTACATCTTGGTCATTTACAAGCTCACGGCCAAAGGAGGGGACGAGATTTTGCAAAAAGGGACTAGGGAAAGAGGACTTCTGAGAGGCAGGTGCTTAAGGAAGAAGCCAGCCTTCCAGCTGCCCATTTGAGGATGGCCTGGTTAGGGTTTGCACTGTGTGTGTGTGTGTACGTGTGTGGGTGCATGAGCACAGTTTTCCAAGGAGAATGACCCCCCCGGAGAATGGTACAGAGGTGCCAATAAAACTGATAATGATCACAGCTAACATTTATCATGTGCTCACTGTGTGCCAGGCACTATTCTCAACCCTTGATTATACTAACTCATTTAAACCTCACAACCCTGGGAGTTAAATACGATTGTTATCCCTATTTTACAGATGAGAAAACTGAGGCACGAACACAGAGAGCATGGAGATCCTGCAGCTGGTGACAGCCGAGCCAGATCCGCACCCATGCAGTCTGTGTGCAGAGCACACTCTTACCCACGGCGCCGTTCTGCTTGTGAAATGTGGAAAGCACAGCATATGCTGAGGGAACAATGAATAATTCAGCTTGGCAGAAGCACAGGGTATGTGCCACGGAGACAAGCCTGGAAAGGAAGGTGGGGGCCTTATTGATGAGGCTCCGTGATGCGAGACGAGGCAGTTCGCCCTTAAATCTGGGCCATGGGGAGCCATCGAAGGTATTTGAGCTGTGGAGTTACATGAAAGGGACGGAACAGGGAAAAGCTCACACCTCCAGCCAAAAAGGGGTACCAGCAGGGCCTTCATGCCCCCCCACCTCCCTCTGCTCCCTTCCTGGGTTCCACCTCCCCCCTACCCCCAACGCTCAAGTTATACTTCTCCCTTTGGTGAGGGTACAGACACAGACAGCCCTGCTTCCCTCTCTGCTGTGTATCACCTGGGCAGCCCCTCTCTGCTAGTGAGCACTTATTTTTAGAAGCGTTTGACAATCGTCCAAAGGTCTAAGACGAACAGATGGCCTGTCTTAAAGGCTCGTATGTTCGCTAGTTTGCACTTCTGACAAACGGTAAGCGCACTCGAGAGCACGCCATAAACAGCACTGAATGAATACTCAGAACACAATTTAGCTAATGCACGTCATTAAAATTAGGAGTGAGTGATGGCCAAGGTTCCCTCTAAATGCCTGCCCGGTGATGCAGCCGCTTCCCCGGGGGGCCCAGGCTGTGACGTGCATGCACCCCGCGTCCCCCCCGTGGCCCCCACCCAGCGAGCCACCATTTACACAGACAGCAGATCAAGGTTTGCCGTATGAAGTGATACCCCTCCTTGGCATCAGGGTCCGGGGTGAGGCTAGGGACCCACTGGCCTGGGACAAAGCCCTGGAACATCCTCTGAGGCAAAAGCAAGCCCCGCCCCATGCTCTGGGATGTGTGCAAGGCTTTCCCAGTCCCGTCTCCCAGACAGCGAGACAGGCTGTCGTCTGCCACTCTAGAGCAGCAGGAAGTGAGCGTCGCACCCGCTTAGCCGGGGAAGTCTGTCTCTCGGGTAAGAGCCTCAATCCATCCGGAACTCCTGGCCTGCAGGGAGATTCCAGCTTCCAGGGAGCAGCACGGTTGGCTTTGGCAGGGGGATTTGCCACTTTCTTTCAGAGCCAAGAGCAGGAGCAGATTCAGGGCCCTAAATGTCACCTGAAAGCTTTTGTTGGAGGTGTGACTGTTGGGTTTCCGGAGCCCAGGCGGGGAGGCAAGGGGCCCTCTCTAATGCCCCTCTCGCCAGTGCCCTGCAGCACCCAGAACACAAAAGAGCCCAGCGGGTGGCCTGGCCAACCGCCGGGTTCCATGAGGTGGGAAAACATCTTTCTTTGAGTGAAAGGAGAGAAAAGATTGTTGTAGGGGGAAAAAAAAAAGAAGCCCAACGAACTCCCAAAGGGGCAGGTTCTGTACTGCTGTGCTTTGGAAATAAAACCCACCAGAGAATAGATTATAAGGAGGGAAACTGCAGCCTTCTATTAGGAGTCTGGGCCGTAAACAGGCTCCCATTCGGAGGCACCCAACAAAACAGGGAAACTAATAATACCCGTCTGGAGGGACAGTAGAGTCAGGGGAAGCACACTTCAGAATGCAGTGCTTTCTGCGTGCAGGGTGTCACAGGCCAGCAACCAGGTGACTTCAGGTAGTGGCTGCATGAAAGGCAGCGGGAGTTCTGTGGTTGGCTGCTTAGAGATTTGCCCCACCTTAGCAACAGAGGTCACCCTGACCCCGAGTCCTGCAATAATTGGGCTGAGGCCAATGTTGCTATTTCTCCAAAGGGAGGAGGGGTCCCCCATGGTTGGGCCCCTTTGGGTTGGGGTTCCCAGCAGACTCGGGACTAAGGAGTGAGAATCAAGGGTTCTGGCAGTGGTGCACCAAGTGACCATAAATCCATCTATGGACCTTGGCTCCCTCCTGGTGAGGACAGTGAACTGGCCGGTGTCACCTGCAAGTCCATTCCAACGGCATCAGCCAAGAACCTGCTTGGAACCAGGCCCCTGGGCTATAGGTCATCTCGAATAGGAATTAAAACACACCCTCAGGGGCGCCTGGGTGGCTCAGTCAGTTAAGTGTCTGACTCTTGATCTCGGCTCAGGTCATGATCTCACAGTCGGAGAGACAGAGCCCTCCATCAGTCTGTGCTGACAGCGTGGAGCCTGTTTGCGATTCTCTCTCTCCCCCTCTCTCTGCCCCTTCCCTACTCGTGCTCTCAAAATAAAAAAATAAAAAATAAATAAAACATGCCCTCAAAGAGCCTGAGTCTTTCAGACTCAAAGAACCAGACCCCTAAAAGATAGGATCGCAGCCTGATGGACTCAAGGCAGGGCAGGGCAGGAATCCAAGCACGCACCTCAGAGCCTGGGGAGAGATCAACCAGACCCCCTGAAACTCCGGTAGAATGGCACTGGGTGGATAGGTTCCCAAGGCCAGAGAGGGGTTTTTCTCCCCACCTCAAAGTACATCTGTGGTTCAAAGAGCACACACAGAATACTTTGGGGAGACTGAGGCCTCCTATCAGTGTGGGCACCAAACTCACAGTAAATATAGATGTACTGGAAAAGAACAGCTGAGATCCAGTAGACCCAACTGTGGTGAGCAGGGCTCCTCTGACTGGGAGCAGCAGGGCCTGGACAGGGGCCTCCAGCTCCGGAACCCAGTGCTGTTGAGTCCACCCTGCAAGAGAGTGCAGCCCAGGCCAAGTGCGAGGCAGTCAGGTGTGGTGGGGACTGTGTCATCCCAAGAACCCAAGCCTTGTTGGAAAGGGGTAGTCCTCCTCAGATCCAGGCTAGTTTTTTTTTTTTTTAAAGAGTATTTATTTATTTCGAGAGACAGAGAGAGCACGAGTGAGGGAGGGGCAGAGAGACGGGGAGAGAGAGAATCCCAAGCAGGCTCCAAGCTGTCAGCACAGAGCCTGATGTGAGGCTCGAACTCACAAGCTGTGAGATCGTGACCTGAGCGGAAACCAAGAGTTGGATGCTTAACCTACTGGGCAACCCAGGCGCCCTCAACCTAGTTTTATAATGAAAACTGAAACGTACATTTAAAAATATATATATATATATATAATGTCTCGATGTTTAAAGCACCATGCAGGCCAATCAAACAATGTTTGCCAGAGCCACACAGGAGCTCCAAAATGGCCATCTCAGACAGAAGGGCCAGCGAGCCCTCCCTCCACCACTTGGAGAGGCCAGACCACGTGTGTCCTATCCATCCTCTGAAGGGTCTAGATAATCATCCCTTCGTACCTTCTTTCTCCCAAAGAACTTAGGAACCCTCCCACCCATCACCCACTGACTGTGTCTCAGGCATTGTGGGGGGGCTGCACCTCGGGGTGCTTGTGAGTGTAACATGGTACACAGAGCTCCTCCTACTTCCCACACCCACCTCCGAACAGACACACACACACGCACTTCACAGAACCCCCGGTCACACGCACGCACACTCACGCTCACTCACAGATACCCCACAATCCCATGCACACATATACACACACACTCATGGATAACTCCCAGTTACATACGCACACTCATAGCTATCCCATGCGCACGCTCACAGATCCCCCACAATGACTTATACACACATACACATGCGCTCATGGAAAATTCACAATTGCACACACACACATCCATGAATATCCCATGTACAGACTCACTCACGGATGCCCCATAATCACATGCACACGCACATATACACACTCACGGATACCCTACAATTGCACACACATACACAGAGTCACATATATTCTATATGCATGCATATACGCACACATGCACATACACTCACAGATATCCCACAATCCTTAGCACACACATGTACATACACACTCATAGGCACACACACACACACATAGACATTACACTGACAACGTGCCACAGAGTGATTGAGGGGTTGTCACATTTGGCATTTCGTCTCCCCTCAGTGTGCAACTAACCTGTCCACACTCACACCACCACTAGGACCCTCTGGAAGCCCCCATCTGCCAATGACCCAGGTTCCCTCCAGGGCTCCCTCTTCCTGGCAATGGAAGCTGAGAAAATAAAGTGCCCACGAGAGGCGCAGCCTGCATTCTGTCCTCGAGGGGCAGGGATCGGCAAACTCTCTGATTAATCTCCCAGCGGGTTCCAAACACACCTAGAAATCCAGCCCCCTGGACACTGTCCTGACAGGCCTGCCAGGGCTCCCCAGACCTCCTTTCAGCTCCCCAAATGGGCCAGGCACTTTCTCAGCCTTTTGTGGCTATTCCCGCCGCCCAGCCTGCTCCCCCAGTTTCTCAGACCCCTTTTCTCATCCTATCTGAGTCCCCTCAGAAAGGCCTTCCCGCCCACTCAACGAGGGGCCGCCCATCCGGCGCAACGATGCATCTGCACAGCTGTCCTTCTGGCACTTTCCTCAGGCTGCAGACCTGCCTGTCTCCCTGTCATGGCAATACCTTCACCAGGCCGAGCGCGGCAGGCAAGGCCCCATCTCTCAGTTCGCTGCCGTTCCCCCCATGTCGGCTCAGAGCCTGCACTTGCTACAAACTCGGCGAGCATTTCTGAAATGACAGCCAGCAAGCAACGGTGGCGGAGCAAAGCCTCCACTGACAGGGTCAGGGAGACAAGAGGAAGCAGAGCTGCCCTGCTCCTCCGAGTCCCTTGCCCCGCCCTGCCCAGGGCATGTTACGCTTTTTTCTTAAAAGCGGACGGATCCTTTGAAGACATTATGCTAAGTGCACCCAGGCAGTCACAGAAGCACTAATACTGTGTAATTCCACTTCTGTGAGGTTCCTGGAGTAGTCAAATCCAGAGAGACAGAAAGGAGACTGCTGGTTTCCAGGAGCTGGGGGGGGGGGGGGGGGGGGGGGGGGGGAAGTGTTCAGTGGGGACCGACTTTCCGCGCTGCAGAAAAGTTTCCTGGGTGGTGGAGATGGTTGCACAACAAAGCAAACGGACTTAATGCCCCTGAAGCATTCACTCTGAAATGGTTAAGATCGTAAATTGTACGTTACGTGTATTTTGCCACAATTAGAGAAAACAACTGCTTTTACCACCTACAGGCTAGGTGGGCAGGTGGGAAGGAGCGAGGTCCCATTCCACACACACAGCCAAGGTGTCCAGAGCCGTTCCTGAGCTGTTGCCCTCGCACCTCTGGCTTGAGGGTTGGAAGCTGGAGTTTGTACAGGCTGTGGTAGTGAGACACAGCCTGTGGAGGCCTCGGCTGGATGGTGGGGCGGGGGGAGGACGGGGTGGTGAGTTGCAGCACCATCCAGGGGGCACGTCACCTGCCAAGCACTGGCTGGCATTGGACGCCAGACCTTCTCTGCCTCCGTGCTGTACGGGGCTTCCCCTGCCGCGGCTGAGTCTAGGCTATTGTCAATGGCCCGGTTTCCAGGGCCAGGCCACGGAAGAACACAGGACCTCCGGGGGCTATATAAGCGGGGACTCTTTCCCCCGAGCAGAAGGGGATGAGGCCTGCTGCGGAAAGGCCTCCCCAGAAATCTTGTCAAGAGGATTGGGGCTCTGACAGCTTTCAAACCTTGCCGGATGGAAATGACCATGCTCTCCTGGCTGGGGAGGTAGGAGGGTCAGCATGAGGCACACTTACAGGCATTAAATATTTCGCCACGTTGGGAAAAAAAAAAAAAAGTAGGAGAGAATCGTTCCCTTTAATTTTTCCAAAATCTTTCCAGGCCTTTACAACTTAAATTTTTATTCATTAGAATTTGATGAGAGGGGTGCCTGGGTGGCTCAGTGGGTTAACCCTCTGACTCCAGCTCAGGGCTTGAGTTCACCGTTCATGAGTTCGAGCCCGACGTCAGGCTCTGTGCTGACAGCTCAGAGCCTGGAGCCTGCTCTGGATTCTGTGTCTCCCTCTCTCTCTCAAAAATAAATAAACGTTAAAAAAATTTAAATTTGATGAGAAAACCCAGCTCTAGATATAGTCACATTTCACAAGCCAAAAATCAGGACAAATAGCCAATGACTGGGATGGAATACTTGAAATCCAAGCTGTCCTGGAAAATCTAGGTCACACGGTCACTAATTATACAGAACACATATGTCCAGGTCCCTAAACTAAAGCCAGTGCTTGTAGGTTTTATAAATAATATTTTAAGACTTTGATCATGTCCATTTCTACTTTCCTCCAAATTTTTGCTAAATAGGAAACTTTCCTGGGTCATTGAAATTTCTAGAAAATTAACTCCTGTGGATGGAGAGCTGTTCTGGCAGATACTCTGAGAAATATGGCCTATCACCCTGCAAAATGACTTCTGGAGCCCACAGAGCCCAGCTCCCCTCACTGACAGACCCCCCAGGCTGCAGGGCCAGCAATTCTGAAGGTGGACCTAATTTGCTGTGATGAATTGTAGGCACGCCCCAGCAATCAAAACTGCAGCTGAGACCGATTATATTCAATGATTGCAATGGTTCTTGTGGAAACACGTGGGTGTATACCTTTGCCCGTTTGAAAAAGTCCAGTCTGGCACAAAGGAAAGGGCAAATGTGATCCCTGCTACCCGGAATGTCAGGGGCTGCCCACTACTCAGGAGCCGGTCCCCCTGATGGGGCTGACGAACGTGATGGCCCAGCCTGCAATACCTTGTCTGCCCTTCTTGTCTATACTCAGCTTCCAACCAAACTGTGGGCACATCATCACTGCCCACACACCTGCCCCACCATGATCAAGTAGGTCCGCGTTATACTTTCGCTCCCACTACCAGGCAGAACTAACTCGCTGGTTTCCATGAGGCAAACCAAGAATCATCTGTATCCCCAATATGTGTGTGTGTGTGTGTGTGTGTGTGTGTGTGTAAGTAAGTCCATTTGCAATTTTAGGGCAGAGGGAGAGGTGGGTAGCAGGTAAATATGGAATTCAGAGCATATCAGGAAGGTGTCATGAAAGCAGTGTAGTTCCTGGCACTTTCTTAGCATTCGATACTAATGGATGTATAGCTAGCTGGTTCACTGGCTGGTTGAATGGATGGATGGATGGATGGATGGATGGACGGACGGTTAGAAGATGGATGGCTGACTGGTGGATGGACAGATGGATGGATGAATAGGTAGATGGATGGATGATTGGTTGGTTGGTTGGTTGGCTGGATGATGGATGGAAGATGGATGGATGGATGGATAGATGAGGAATGGATAGATGGATGGATGGGTGGATTAGGAATGGATGGACAGATGGATGGATGGTGAATGGATGGACAAATGAATGTATAGGTAAGTACATGGGTGGCAGATGGATGACTAGTAGGAGAAAGAGGAGAGCATGAATACAGAAGTAGGTAGTTGGGTGGATGGGTTGGTGGAAAGACAATGGGCTTTCAAGTCCAAATCCCACTTTAGTCACTTACTACATATA
This sequence comes from Herpailurus yagouaroundi, assembly GCF_014898765.1. Classification (NCBI taxonomy): domain Eukaryota; kingdom Metazoa; phylum Chordata; class Mammalia; order Carnivora; family Felidae; genus Herpailurus; species Herpailurus yagouaroundi. Next base: position 3,658,978 of record NW_024412421.1, read on the forward strand.
TGACAAGTCACTTCACTTCTCTAAGTTCCTATATCCTTGCCTAAAAAGTGGGATGAATGATACCTACCTCATAAACTTGGTATGAGCTCCAAATTAGATAACACATGTAAAAGGTTTTACAACATGTAAAATGATATACAGATGTTCAATATTATCATAATGAATACTAACCATGAGGTTCTGCCATCACTGTCAACTCGAAAGCATGGATGACCCTACATTTTTGATGTGGCACCTTCAGCAGGAAGGATGGGGGAGACTAAGGTAGTGCCCCAGGTCAGGGATGCAGCTGTTGGACTGTGCATCTAGGTCTGGCTTAGGTGGGGACTGGTCCCTGAGCCACACGTGCCTCCCCTGCTCAAACACACAAACCATATAGGTGGAACACACTTCCCATTTCCCCCTGGGCTCCACTTCTTCCTGAGTGTTATCCTTTCCCAGCCTCAGCTATCAGGTCTGCAAAGTGGAGAGAGTAAAGGGCACGTCTAGTGGTCCCAGGTTGTTGAGGCCCCAGTGGAATAACATTTGCAAAGTGTGATGTGTTGCAGCAGAGGACTCAAACTTGGAGCTCAGAGGGTGAACCAGGTGGGGCAGACCAGGTGTGGTTGTGTTGAGCCAGGGAGCACATCCTTGTGTCTAAAGGGGGTAGCTGATTGCTGTCACCAGAACTATGGTCCAGGGGTTACTGGGTCTGATTCGTAGAAAAATCAAGAACTCTAGTGTAGTGGTAAAGAGGACAGAACCTGGGGCCGATAGCCTGGCTCCAGCATTGACCAGCTCTGTGGTCTGGGGAGTTTGTTAGACTCTTTGTGCCTCAGTTTCTTTATGTTAATAATAGAGGCATTATGGGAATTGAATATTTAATGCTTAAAAGTGCTAAGAACACTGTCTGACACTTAATAAGCACTACCTATATTTAGCCACTATAATTATAGGAAATCTCCATTTTGAAACATAGACCACCATTTAAAGACCCCGATGTCCCTGGCCATGGGCTGTAAGTTTTTGCCCTTCACACTATAAAAATGGTCAATGTTACTACGTAATAACTTTTCCTTGTGTGTATCTCCTCCCCTTCACATGACAGGAGACTGGTGGGGTCCTTCTCCATCATTCTGGAGCACCCGATGGGAAGGAAGGAGACGGTATACTCCTGTATCCCACTGGGAAGCCCAAACCCTACCCCGAACAGTTTCAGCATCTTGGGGCCTCCTTACCTTCTACCATACCTCCGGTCAATGCTATATTTTATCCAAGACCCACAGAATATAAGATGCTCCAGTATTTGATGTATCACAGCAAACAAACACATTTTAAAAAGACCAATTAAAGTGTAACACACGTGAATTATTCCAATTTAAGAGATGTTATCATGAGAAGTTGTGTATCTAAAACAGGTCAGTGAAGTACGGTAATACCTAACAATATATTGAGCTCCTACTGTGTGCCCAAACTGGGCTGGCTCTTCTTCATACATACACTACCTTTACATCTCCGATTGTCCCCTGTCTTACTGATGAAGAAATGGAGGTTCAGCAAGGAGAAGCAGCTTGCTACCTCATGCAATGGGTAAGAAGTGGTGCTTGGATTGGTGCCCAAATGGTCCAGTCTTCAGGCGGCTTCCTCCCCTCTTGCTGTCCCCAGCCCACCCCTCTGCCTCCTGGTGCCACCGAAAGGAGACACCAAACCAAAGCTGTCACCTGCCTCCATGCAGAACCTAGTACACAGGGGATCTCACTGCAGCCCTGGACCGGCCCCAGCCAGTCCATGTTTGATTTTGTCTAAACTCCAGAAGCAAAGCGAGTGGGGCCATGTTCATTATTGACACAGCAAAATTAATTTCTGCCATCTCCTCCCTCTCCCCTCTGCGCCCGCCCCCCTCCATCCCTGCCTCTCCTGTGAGTGCGGACGCGCGGCTGCTGCCTGGCGCTCCTGAAATGCCAACTTGCATTTCTCATCATTAATTTCTTTCTAAATGTCATTAGTAATTGTTCCTGCTCGACCAAAGAGTGCAATCCAGGCTCCCGCCAAGAGCACCCGGTTCTTGTCTCTCAGCTGGTGGGGGCCAAGCCTCCCCAGCCATGCCTGGCCCCGGTACCTTTGCAGGAGGCAGCCGGCCTGGCTCCCAACGAGTTGGGAAGACAGACTGCTGCATCAAAGGACAAAGCAGGCCTCGTTTTTAACATGGGCGGACTCAACAACAGGAAAAAGCCTGCCCATGGTATTCAGTGGAGTGGTTCAGTGCTCAGCCTCTGCAGCCAGGCTGTCTGGGTTCAAGCCCCATCTCTGCCATTGCCTAGCTGTGCCTCAGTCTCTTTATCTGCAAAATGGGGAGAACAACAGCATTGGTTTCATATAACTTTCCTGAGAACTAAATAGGATAATCGATGCAGAGGGCTCCCCACAGTACCTGGGGGCTGTTTCTGTCACTGCTGTTCCATACCAGGGTTAGGTCAGCTCTTACTAGACGTGTGACATGACATGATATTGTGTCTCCGTCTGTCAAGGTGGGACAACATCACATCAGTTCTATGTCAACACCATCCCCTCCCGTTAGGCCCCCCTTGGCTGGGCACTATGTGCCTTGTTTCATAAACACTATGCTGCACCCCCATAACGAGCCTCCAGGAGAGACAGCACTAGCCCAATGTCCATGGGAGGATGGTGAGTCTCAGGAGAGTCACATGCCCAGGGTCTCAGTTACAGCAAGAAGCAACTCTGAGGTTCACACCCTCCAGACCCCAAGGCCCGTGTCTTTCCTGTAAGTCGGGCTGCCTCTTTGTCTAAGTCAGTGGGAGGTGGGGAGGCAGGGCTTTGTAAGGGGTCAACCTCTGGGAGCCCTGGACCAACCCGACACCCCATTATGAGTATTACTATTGTTTCTAAGAAACTGAAGGCATTTGGTCCGGGCTGGGACAGCTCTGGCAAGGGGCTGGGCTCCCGGCACACACAATGGCCGCTGGCTGGAGGCTCCTGGCAGCTCCCCCGTGCCCATCTGTCATGATGGCACGGTGCCCCTCTTAAGTTGGTTGGCCCCCCGCCCTAGGGCATGAATGACAGGCTCTGAGGGGCAGACAGGCAGCCTGAGGCCGATTCCAAGTGCCATCTCTGCCCGGAGCTGGGCCTCGGGGGGAGCCCCCCCAGTCCCCACCTGGGCCTCCACACACTTCATTGCTCAAGCGGGCAGAGCCCCGGGTCTCGCGAGGGCATCTTCGCATATCCCGGCACAGGCTCCTCCCAGGGCCTGTTTCTCTTTTGCTCCTTGTACGATGACCACGGTAGCCACTGCTCACCCACCCCGCCCAGAGAGGGACAGTCACTTGCCCTGGACCCACACCACCTATGAGTCATGTTCTAGAACTCTTGCTCTCCTGGGAAGGAAGACTTGCCTGCCCCCAGCACCTGGCCCCTGGCACCCAGCCCCCAGAGGCCTGCACTTGGCTCCTAAGGGGTGGATAGTCACCTTCAAGCCCACTGCCTCAGCCTTGGAGCTAAGAACACAGATATTAGTGTCAGCCTGCCTCGTTCACAGCTCTGCAATTCTAGCAGCTGTGTGACCCTGGGGAGCCTCAGTTTACCCATCTGTGACATGGAGATCATAGGATCCCACACTTGGGGGTCACTACGAGGTCTCAAAAGACTACATGTCTGAAGGGAGGGATTCAGGCTCCAGTAAGCATTCACGAAACATTGTCTCATTTTTACTATGTTGGGGTGAGGGGCTCAGGCCTGCGCTCCAGGCTCGGGAGGACAAGGAGCCATCTGTGACCACTCCTCAGTCTTCTCCAGATGCAGACCCTGAACTGCCACACACAGTCCCTCAGGAGGCTCAGCCGCCCCAAGTGGTAGCAGTGGTAAGAGATGATGATGCGGATACACTTTACTGTGAGCAGGGAAGGCCATGGCCCCCAGAAGGGTAAATAGATCAAGAGACCCAGTGTCTGGAGGCACAGTGAGAAAGGGGGAGATCCTGGGCCCCCACACCTCCTGTGACATCACAGGGACCCAGTTGGCACAGCAGTCGTGTTAGGTTATGTTTAGCTTACGATAAGATTGAACGACACACAACATGTTACACTATCTTATGCCGCAAACGTATAACAGACATTCTTTCTGTTTGTCCTCATCAGTTCTCTGTTCCTCTCCCCACAACAGGTGAGGGACTTAGACCTCTGTGTGTCTTCGACACCTGCACACACCTGGCACATAGAAGGGGCTCAGTAAACACTCATGGGCTACACTGAGCACATCCATGCACGACGCACTGAACGAACGAGCGAATGAAGGGGTGAACCAAAAGCCCACGTAGTGCTGATGCTTTTACCAAACCTCAAGCTGGTTCTGGAGGCTTTTCAGGCACCACTGCCTGCGCTCTCCCTAACACCCACGGGAAGAGGCTGTCATTACCCCCCATTTACTGAGGCCCAAAAAGGATTAGTGACTCGCTCAAGATCACACAGCTGCTCCCAGGCTGCCTGTCCACAGGTGTGGGCTGCATAGAATTCACACTGAATAGAACTCAAGCTGCGGAGGGCTCTGGTGTCCTGCCCTCGTGGGGAAGGCAGGACACACAAAGCGATCATACCCTGTGATTCCTGCAGGAAGCCTTATATTCTAAACGCTTTTCACACATGAGGTCCCATCTTCACACCCACCCGAGGCAGTGGGTCTTACCCCACTTTACAGATGAGGAAACTGAGGCTGGGGAGGTACAAATGTCGGCAATGGAAAATAATGGAACCAACTGGAGGCTACTCCAAGGCAAGCAACAGGTTCTCACTCCCCAGAACTACTGTCACCAGGCACCTCCCTCTCGCTCCCCCAGGCCGAGCCCAGCTCAGCCCTGCTCTCCCAGCAGCAGTGGGTGGCAGGGACTGGGCTGTCTTTAAAGTGGGACAGAGGTAGATGCTGCTACTCACAGAAAATTCAGCCAAAGAGTCAAATGCTAAGTATGTGCCTAGAGCACTTTTAATTTTTAATTATTATTAGTTATAATTATCTGGCTGGATCTGACGGCACAAGCACGCAGGCAAGGAAACTGGCTCGTCGGTTACCCATCTTATAAGGACCAGGAATTTAAGAACTCAGCTCCTAGACTCTGCAACCCTAGATTGCAACCCTCCTGCTTTTTCTCCCTTCCTTGTTTGTGTTCTCTTTATTTTCCTACTTCCCAGGGACTCAAAAAATATGGTAAAACATGTGAGGATGGATGGATGGATGGATGGATGGATGGATGGATGGATGGTTGGATGGTTGGACGGATGGCAAGCAGAGGGAGTTTTCACGTGCCCGAAACTCACATTTGGGTGGGGATTCAGGTGTAGACCTAGTTATTATAATATTCATCGGCAAAGGGATCAAGGGGTTAAACCCAGGGCCAGAGAAGACAAATGAGGGGGAATCAGGGAGGGCTTCTCAGAGAAGGGACCACTTAACTTGCACCCTGAAGCCCAAGAAGAAGAGAAGGGAGTCGAGATTCTTCTTGAACAGAAGGATCAGCAGGTACAGCGCAGCCAGGAAGCATCCAACTCACTGAATAGGCTGGGTAGGAACAGTCCAGAGAACGAAGCAAGAAGGTGTTCCCCCACCTCCAGCCCCACTGTCCTTTTCTCTGCTCCTTGGACGCCCCCAATCTGTCCATGCTTCTGAGTCCTTACACTGGCTGTTTACACCACCTTTCCTGGAAGGTCCCCAGTCCTTCCCCCCACTGGCTCCTTCTCAACCTTCAGGACTCAGGTGAAATGCCAGCCTTCCTTGGCCACCCAGTCCAATTTCTCATTCTCAGCATTTTCTCACCCTTGCCCAGACACACACATGTGTGAGCACACACGCGCACGCGCACACACACACGCACACACACACACACACACACACTCATTTTCCACCACCACACAGTGTTTTACTGTTCTCAAAATTCTACAGTCTAAAATGACCTAGTTCATGTGTTTATTGACTTATCATTGTTGTCTCCCATTGACTGTCAGTTGGGGGAGAACAGGGACCACGTCTAGGTATTCACAGTCGCATCCTGGGCCCTGGCGGTGGTGCCTACCTATGGTTGGTACTCCATAAATATTCTTAAATGAAAATGGAATGAGGGTGGGGCACCTGGGTGGCTTAGTCGGCTAAGTGTCTGACCTCAGCTCAGGTTATGATCTCACGATTCGTGGGTATGAGCCCCGCATCAGACTCTGTGCTGACAGCTCAGAGCCCGGAACCTGCTTCAGATTCTGTGTCTCCCTCTCTCTCTCTTCCCCTCCCCACTTGTGCTCTGTCTCTCTCTCTCTCTCTCTCTTTTTCTGAAAACTAAATACACATTAAAAAAAGAAAAAGAAAAGAAAATGGAATGAGGGGAAGGGTCAACTCAAATGTTCTCAAGAGCGAAGGAGGAAGGGTCCCAACGGAGCTCAGACCATACCCCTGGCTCACAGACACCTCCCCCTGGCCGGATACCAGGATTCAGCCTGGCAGGGCCCAGCTCACCCCCATTGGAAGGGCTCCAGGTTGCTTGTTAGAATACCTAGCTCTGCTTTTAATCAATTGTAATCATTTAGCTGGAAGCGGCATGATTAGGCACACACAAGCAAACAGCGTGAACTAATCCTTTAAATGCGCCCGCTCGACACAGGCCTGGCCGCTTTGCCGCTGCAGGCCCCGGCTCAGGAAGCGCTTCCTGCGGCCCCTCGCTTTGTCAATAAGGGAGTCTAGATTCCAGGGCACAGGGCAGACCCTCCGCTCCCCCGCAGCCCAGCCCAGCCCAGCCCCGTCACAGAGGCCTGAGGAATGCCAGACCTTCCTTCACTGAACAGACCCTTTCTCTGGCGCGAGGCTCCCTGTGACAGCACCCGGCAAGGCCGCCGTAAGGGGAGAAAGTGGTGACACCAGGAGGCCTGAGGTCTCCTGAGGTCCCTGTCTCCACAACCAGATCTCATCCTGCCTGTCCCCAAGCCTAGCCTGAGCTGAACGCACCTCCTTGCTTGTCCCAAGGTCGGCAGGCCCCTGGCCCCAAGCTCCAACCTCGAGAACACCGCGTAGAACAGGCCCGGCCCCACGGCACCACACGGGCCCACCTGCGAGCAGGTTCCCTCGAATCCCCTGTTACTGCTACTTGTGCTACCTGCTTGGCCCAACTACTAAAATAGTTTCTGGGTCCCCTGACATGAAGGCTTTTTATAGTTCAGCACTGCAGGCCTCATTTAAATCTATTAGCTCATATAAATGGCAATTCATTTAAACTTTGGAGGGTTTCTGTTTGCCTTGGTGGCAAAGACAATTTGGCTTTGCATGTGTCTCTGCCATTTGCTAGTGACCTTGGACAAACCACTTAAGCTCTTGGAGTCTCAGTTTCCACATCTGTAAACGAGCAGAAGAGTACCTACGTCATGGGGTTGTGTTGAGACAAGCCATGCAGAATGCTTAGGTCATAGAGTGGCCCACGGGAGGGAGCCACCCAGGGGAGGGGGCTGTTAAAACTATTTCTTGGGCAGTCTCATGGGGAGCTTGCCCTCCATGTCCGAGGCCAGTCCTACACAGCTAGTCATTCATACACTCCCTCATGCATTCTCTCGGTGACAGTGAAGAACAGGACACGGTGAGCCTCAGGAAGGACACGAGGAGGTGCATCCCTGCCCAGTGTCTGTGGGCACAGAGGTGTCCACAGGGATTCAGAGACAGCTGGGCTGGGCAGCTGAGCCTGCCCCCTCCACTCGGGTCCACTAACCCTGGCAAGGGGCCCACAGGGCCCCAGGCCCTCATCTGCTGAGGCCTGAGGCTGGAAATGCCAGGCCAGCAGGTCTGACAGTTTTGGGGTCTGTGGCTTACAGAGCTGTCTCACAGCCTCCCCACCAAATGTTCACATTGCCCTCCATGGGGCTAAGGGCAAGGCTGAGGGGAAACCATCCAGAGGAAAGGCCTGGAAAGGCAGTGAAAGGCGGGAAGGGGACTTGAAGCCCTGGCCTCTGTGGCCTTTCCACCTTGCCTCACTGCTCTGCATACCCAGCTCCTCCCGGTGCCCCAGTGTGGGTGTCCTGTGCCCGTGGCCTTTGCACTTGGCTGGCCACCACAGATGGAGGGACCCAGCATCTCACTATGTTCAGACTCAGGCCAGAAATCATGAAATCACAGCAAATCCCTAGTGGAAGAGACCCTGAAAAGTCATCTGACCCTTAAATGCCTAATAATATGCCAATAATAATGCTAAAAATAATGGTAACTGCTAATAATAACAAGTAGCACATACTAAGCTCTTCCTATGTGCCAGTCACGGTGCCTAGGGCCTTTCACAATACAACTATGAGGTACAAACTATTAATACTCCCATTTTACAGATAAGAAAGCTGAGGTCTACAGCTGGTAAACGACAAGGCTTCAGATACAGAGCTGCTTCACAAAGACTGTGCTCCCTGCCTCCTGCTCTGCAGCATTTCAGACCCCTCTACTGACAGGGACCTCACTACCTTTCCTTTTTTTCCATCTGGACAGCGTTTTCCCACATAGTGGACATATGCAGTGCCTACCAGCCTATGCTCCCTTCCCCACCACAGTTCAGTGGAGCAGGGTGGGGCAGCTGACCATCAACCATCAGAGCTCAACCATCAGATTCCCTCTCCAGGGATCTAGAACCTGTTGCCTGCATGCCCTCTGTTTTCTGCAGTCACTATTTCTGGGTTGGCTGGGTGTTCCATCTGGCTACTTGTGTAACCAAATCCCCACACTAAATCCCCTCTGTTGAAATACCCAGTTGTGTCTGTCTCAGCAGAAATGATAGAAGCCACGGCAACACTGGCCACCTTTTTCCTTGTATGGACAAGCCCAGATAGTCAGGCTTCAGAAAGAAAAAGAACACAGTATGAACCAGGAAGAGGCAGAAGGCACAATGTCACCGCCTTGAGACAGGAGTACTTGATTCATAAGAACAGGGCCACTGAAAACCCAACAACACTGCCTGCTCTTGGTAACCAAAAGCAACTCCTGTGTCCTTACAACTTAATTCCCCACCCTGCGTGAGCTAACCCCAGAGAGCGATGCCTGAGCCATGCTTCTCAGCAACATGCCTGTCCCGAGTTTCTGCCCACTTCCAGAAGTCTTGGGTCCACTGGAATCATGAGAGCAGAGCTTAAAATGCTTGAAGACAACTGTCCCCTCTTTCCACATCTTCTCCTGGCAAATGGTCCCCTGAAAGCTACTTGGAGTCAGGCTGGATCCCCACAGCCTAGCATGCTGCCTGAGCTCCCTGGGTACGTGTGTGTGTATGTACACAAACCTTATATTGTCTCCCCCGTCTCCTCCCCCACCTCCAGCCCCTGGCAACCATTGGTGTTTTCCGTTCCAATAGTCTTGCCTTTTTCTGGGACGCCAGGTAATAGAGCCATGTTGTATGGAGCCTTTTTTGAATCTGGCTTCTTTCACTTGGCATTTGTGATTCATCCAAGTTGCTGTGTGAATCAGTGGCTGCTTTTTATTGCCAAGTAGTGTACCACTGCATGAATGTACCACATCTGTCCACCCGCTCCCAGGTAAGGGACAATTAAGGGGTTTCCAGTGGGGGGCCACCATCCACAGACGTTTTTGTGGAAGCATGCTTTTAGTGCTCTGGGGTAAACACGGCAACATGTGGGGGTTTCAGCCGCCCCTCCACACCCTGGCCAGCACTCACATTGCTGGCTTTTTGCTTCTGTTTCAATCATCCTGATAGGTGTGCGGTGGCATTGCATTGTGGTTTACGTTTGTGCTTCCCTGACTATAATCGCGTTGAGCACCCCCACATCTTCGGTGAAGCGTTGATATGTTGTGCTTGTTTTACAGTGGATTTCCCCTCGTTGTTAAGTTCTGAAGGGTTTTTTTTTTTTTTTTTTACATGCCCTGGATACAAGTTATTCATCAAATATGTGATTTGTACATATTTTCTCCCAGTCTGTGACTTCTTGTTTTAACAGTCTTTTTTTAATTTTAATTTTTTTAACGTTTATTCATTTTTGAGAGACAGAGAGAGACAAAGTGCAAGCAGGGAAGGGGCAGAGAGAGAGGGAGACATGGAATCTGAAGCAGGCTCCAACACAGAGCCCAACATGGGGCTCGAACTCACAAACTGCAAGATAATGACCTGAGCCGAAGTCGGTTGCTTAACCGACTGAGCCACCCAGGTGCCCTTTAATAGTGTCTTTCAAAGACCAGACTTCTTAAATTTTGATTGAGGGTGGAAATCAGATAATACCTCTTCCCTGCTTGGATTCCCATCACAATGGGGATAAAATCCAAACTCCTCTGCTGCCCTACAAACCCTGCCATGACCTGGCCTCCATCTGCCGGCCCTCTCCACACCACCCCTCCCCACTCACTGTGCTTTAGCCACCTTCCACTCCCAGCAACACACCTGGATCACATGGCCACAGGGCCTTTGCACTCATGGCTCTCTTCCATATACTCTCTCCTTCTCACCAGGCAGGTCTCAGCTCAAATGCCACCTCCTCAGGGAGGCCCTCCCTGACCACACTCACCAAGGATTATCCAACCTCACCCCCATCACACCCCCACCTACTACCTGGTTTTATTTTCTTTGTGGTGACCACTACAGGGCACTGTCTATCGATCCTTTTTGAATGCAGGCCCTGTGGGTGTTTCTCTGTCTCACTGACCACAGTCTTGTCAGTTCCTGGGTCTCGTGCCCGGCACACAGTGGGACCTCCATACACATACTCTGAACAAATGGATAACAAAGCTGAGTTCCCTCTTCTGCTCCTAATCACTCTGTTATGAATGTGTTCCCGTCTGTCTGAAGTTCTTAAAATTAATGTCGGTCTTGGCAAAGCCACTTGAACTCAGAACTAAACAGGACTTGCACCTCATCCTGGCAACAGTGCTCCTGTCAATGCATCCTAAAAGAACATTCTCTTTGGAGGTAGACACGCCACTGTGACACAGCCCAAGCCTGCCAGGGCCAGACCCCATCTCTGTCACCTCTGGCATTCCGGTCCTACAATGAAAACAATCCTAGGTCTTATATCTTAAGCCCTCTCTGCCCAGTCACTTGTCCCTACAAACAGTAGTTTCCCTGAGCCTTCCCAGCAGGACCCAAATGACAAATGGCCAGCAGAGCCAGTCAAGGCTCCAAAAAGGACCCTGTCTCCTGCTGTAGACACGAACCCCCACATGTCACCCCTGGGAAACAACATACCTGCCCACTGGCCCCAGATTCTGCGTAATGACCATGAAAACTTCAATGCCTGAAAAACCCTCCTCTTAAAAAAAACCCAGATAATTGCTCTTCAAGTTACTTAAGGAGAGCCATTATTTGCATACATTTGGTGTTGCTACAACACTTCCACATTTAAATGGGCTGTAATTAAAATCATTAATTGCAGAAAATAGTCACTGGTTAAGGCTATAATGTAGCGAGGTTCTCAGCATTTGAGGATCTGCCTTAAAGGTTGACGGGATGACCCAGCTCATGTGAACCATTCTTGATGCCCGGGACAGTCTGCAGCCCTGGGTGAGTGTAGCCAAAGCGAGAGCCAGCTTGAAGCCACAGCTCCCTGTGCCTCTGTGTCACGAGGTGGGCCTGTGGCACAGTGACACCGATGAAGTTCAAAAAAGGCAGGACTGGGCAACTTCTCTGGGGACACCTTCAGGCCAATAAGGGAGGAGAGCATCCATTTCTTGGCACCCAGGACAATGTGGGAGGACCAGAGGGCCAAGCACGTCCCAAGTTTAAGTAAATCAGAGTGTACAGGAGCTAGTGGGTTTAAAAGAAGCCTGCCATGTTGAGCCATAAAAAGCTTCAGTTGTCTGGGGACTCGGGGTCTATTTTGGTAGCTGTGCTAGGCAGGTACGGCAGGTGGGAGGTAGAGTATGGCGACACACAGGCTGCACATGGAAGGACGCGTGGCCAGCAGACGTGCAAGGGTACTTCCTGGACAGCTTATCAGTCAGGTGCTGGCACTAATGTCCCTCGGTCAGGGGGGAGAGGGTCAGCCAGCCGTCCTTAGCACAGAGGCTCATGCTCAGTTTGTGGGTCAAGGTGGGGACAGCGGTGGGCCCTGGGCAGGGTCATCACCTTGCTGGTGACCCTCGGAAGTGGAACCCCCCCCTCTCGGGTCCTTAACTTTGCCCCACACCGTGACAGGGTGAAGTCAGCTCTGCCCACCCTGGCACGGGGCCAGCCCACAGGAAGGGACCCTGACTGCCTGATGATGAGTCCTTACTATGTCCTCCATGGCCCCTTTTTAATTTCTTCTGGATGATGGTTGTCACCACCCGTGCAGACAGGATGGGCCCAGGCCTGGCTGTGTGGATGGGCTGCAGCACAGTGAGAGGCGGTCTGCCCTGCAAAGGCTACCGCTGTGTTCCTTCAACCCCAAAAAAGGGGGACCCCAGTGCTGCTCCGTGACTTTATGACTCAGCCTTGTTGCAGTGGCCTCAGCCTCATCCCCAAGGAAGGGTGTGACTACTGAGGGCAGGGTCCACCTTTGCATGGCTGTGCAGGCAACGCAGGTTTCCAGTGGGCAGATGCACCCTGTGGGTCATGGTGTGCACAGTGCTTGAGGGTGTGGCAAACACCAGCTCTCTTTTCCTTCTGGGCACAGGGCAGATTACCTTCCTTTGTCCCCTTTGAAACTGGGCACGGCCACATGACTGTATCTGGCCAAGACAACATGAGAGGAGATGTGTGTCACTGCCCAGTGGAAGCTTCAAGAGCTGGTGTGTGAGTCCCTCATGCTGTTTATTGAAAATGGTGCTGTTTCAATATATGGTGTCTCAGCATGTCTGCGTGTACTACGTGTGGTGTTTCTGGGGATGTCCGTGTGGTACTTTTTCTGGGGTGTGGTATTGTGTGTGTGTGTGTGTGTGTGTGTGTGTGTGCACGGTATTTCTGGGTGGACATGTGACCAATCTAGTGTAACAAAAACCAGCTGGCAAGAAGGCGGCTTCACCTGGACACAGATCTGTGTCCTCAGAAACCAGTAACAGGTGGGACAAGAGGAGTGGCTGCAGGGGCCTACAGAGGACAGCCGCCCCTCATGAGGTCCCTCTCAGCCACTGCAGGCCCCGGATGGGGATTTGAGGAAGCTGGTCAAGGCCACCATGCAGCACCTGAGGGCTACCTCAGTCTCGGGCCCGTGGGGGGTATCCCTTCCTCTGAGTTGGGGCCCAGCCCGACTGCTGTCACTTTTCTGGCTTTCCTAGGCAGAGCTGGAAGCTCCAAGACCCCAGACCCAGTTCCTGGTCGCATACAGCCCCAGGATTCAGCCCTGCGAGCCACACGGGCCACCAGCCTCAGATCCAAAGCTCAGTCGAATGCCATCGTGTAAGATAGGTGGAGAAACAGAATCCCCAAGAGGCAAAGGAGCTTGCACAGAAACACCGCAAGTGAGAGCCTTCTGACTCCTCTCCGGGCTCAGCTGCTACAGCCCGGCTCATCTGAGAATGCTATCAACGGAGGCCAGGAGACCACCCCCACTCCAGCCTGCAGGAGGGCCGCCACCGGCCCCTGTTGCTTTTTTGGTTGGGGTGATGCTAAGTGTAAGACCCCACCATCGTGGCTTCACCCCAAGACCCTTGGTGCTGATGGAGGCCCCGAAGAGCAGCAGGAGTGGGGGGTGTGGTGGACAAGCACTCACCTGCAGCTCGGTCTGGAAGAAGAACTTCTGTGGGCACTGTGAGCAGTCGTAGATCTTGTCTTCCTGCCCGTGCACAGCAAAGATGTGCTGCTGCAACTTGTTGGCCTGGACAAAGACTGGACACAGACACGGCTGTCAGGGGCCAGACTCCGGGGACACCAGCCCAGCCGCCCGGAGCAGCCGCCCCCACACCATTCACAAGCAGGGATCACCCAACCATGGACACAGCCAGCCCAAAGCGGGCTGTTGGGAGCATCGCTGGGAGCTCCTAGAGGGGGCTCAAGCCAGTGGAGCTGAGCTCTGCCACTTACGGACTGTGCAACATTGGACAAATCACTTAACCTCTCTGGGCTTTATTTTCTCCTCTGAAAAACGAGGGTCATTAAAGTCCATAGCCTACTGGATGGCGGGGAGGATCACATGGGCTAATACTTGCAAAATGCTTAAAAAATGGCCTGGCACATAATTAGTCCAGGGAATGCCATTGCCACCACCGCCACCACCACCACCGTCCTCATCATCATCATCAATCATCATTACTTGCCAGATATCGCCTGTGGGCTCCTGACTCCAGCACAGGCCTGTAAGGCAGGACAACTGTTACCCCCGTTTTACAGAAGAGAAAACTGAGGCACCAGAAATGTTAAATGACTTGTCCTAAGTCCCACTGCTAGCAAGTGGCAGAGCTCAGATTTGAATTAAATAAACTCAACACATTGTCTGGTACAAGAAGGTGCTCAATAAACACAAATTGCTATTCTTGTTGGGGTTGTTAACAGCATCCTCACATCTCCACACAGGGGTCCCCGTGTCCTGGATCAGCAGACCTGGCAGCTGAGGCCCCTCGACGCCAGCCTCCACCCAGACTGCAGAGTGTGATGGTAACAGACGGGTGGGGGCTCCCGAGACTGAGGGGGAAGAGGCACCAGGGTGTTCTAAGACTTTCACGCACCCCAGAGAGGTGTGAGTGTGCAGGGACTTTCCCCATAGCAGAGCCCCTTCCTTAGGCCCGTCATGGAGCAGGTCACAGCTCCCGGTGACAACGGTCCGAGGCAGCCCTGGCCCTGGGCACACACAGGAGGTGGTCCTGAGGCAGCCGTGTGTCTGGGAGGTGAGCACTTCAGAAATCCCCTCCCGCCAGGCACCCTCCCCGGGGTGGGCTTCCTGCTGTGGCAGACAACAGATGTCGGGGGAGACAGGGGAAGGCCAGGGCTCCCCCACGCACACCGGCTGCCATCTGGGCAACAGGAGGGGGGATGGCCGAGCCCTTGAGACTTGCCTCAGGCTGGGACAGCCGCTCGCCTGGGCGGGCAGCCAGGCTGGGGGCTGGGGGCCAGGGGCTAGGGACTTGGCCAGCAGAGCTGCCCTTGACCCCTCTAGCCTGGAACACGGATGGAGCATGGACTGGGGCAGACCCAGGAGGAGGGGAAGCCAGGAGGTGTGTACAGAGAGAGCCCACTGTTCTGGACACGGGAGCCCACCGAGGGCAACACAGGGGTGAGGCTGAGCTGGAAAAAGCAGTTGTGCACAGAGGTGAGGGGTAGGCTAGGAAAGGGGGCCACTCAACCTGCCTAAGAGGAGGGGCCAGAGAGTAAAGCCTAGGAGGAGTGCCAGGGGGTGGGGAAAGCTCTGCATGGAGCAGGCAGGGTGATGGGCTGTGGGTCCCTTGGGGACTAAGTCCATGTCAAGGCAGGAGGATATGCTGAGGTCCAGCAATTAAAGGGCTACGCCCCTGGATCCCTCCCCCTCCCCCACTGGGCACACTTACCTGTGAAGCACACGGGACATTTAAAGGTGCCGCCCATGCCCTCGAAGCTGTGCTCAATGAGGTGACAGAGGAGCTTGGCTGGGGAGTCGAACATCTGGTTGCACAGCTTACACTCATGGTTGATGCCTTCCTCTGCAAGGAAAACCATGGCCAGTCAGTGACCCTACAAACCACATCCTCTGGGCAGGAGCCCAAGGGCCTCCACTAGACCACAGGCCAGCCTCTCCCTGGTCCCCAGAACCAGGACTGGTGTGGGGGCCATAGATTCCGAGACCCATCCCAGCTCCAGATGGTTCAACCCGGGAGGCTTATAGACCCCAGGGGCTGGCACCAACTATCTGGCTCTGGAAGGTATCGTGTGCTGTGATTTCTCTTGCTGGTCAGGCTAGAATGTGCACAGGCCACGACCCACAGCTCCAATCTCTCACCATGTCACAGTGGAGAGGTGCCTAGGATGAGGTCTGCACCAAGAAGGGAGTCCAACCAGAATTTTTAAAAACCCAATAGAATATTTACTGAGCATGTACCTCATGCCAGGCACTTTGAGCTGGGGCTTCTGTGGGGAGCTGAACAGATAACACGCTTGCCCCCATTCCAATGGTGGGGGAGACAGATAACAAAGACGGCCAACGCATAACAGCATCAGGAGGTGACACGACAACATGGGGAGCTTCCTAGGTGACAGTCAAGGGCAAAGGCCCTGAGGAGGGCCCGTGCTGGGCTGGCTTGCCAGCAGCAAGGAAGCCGTGGGCCTGAAGCCCAGAGGCCAGGACCGGGGTGGGGTGAAGTCAGAGGGGATACAGGGGTGCACATCGCCCAGGGCCTTGCTGGCCACTGGGGGACTCTGGATTTTACTGTGAGGGTTGAGCAGCCACTAGAAGTTATCGCTAAAACAACAACAAAATGCTCTTTTTTGAAAGTTTGGACCAGGTGGCCTATGGACAGTGGCTGAGGGACAAAAGGCAGACCCCCTGTCCTTCTTCCAGATCAGAGCATGGCCTCATCTCCCCACCTGGGAGCCTCTATGACTCAAACGCTCACTCAAAGGTGCCCGGGGAAGAGAGTGTGTCCGGAGCAGCAGCTTCTCACCAGTTTCAAGGGGTGCAGAGTGGAGCTCTGGCACCTTGGCCCAGAGTCGGCAGAGCAGAATTCAAATCCTGGCTGCTTCTCCACACTCTGCGGCCTGGGCATCAGTCCACTCAGAGTAAACGAGGGCACCCCGAGCCCCTGTCCCATGAGGCTGAGTGAGGATGGAAGGGGCCAGCATCTGCCACCAGGGGGACCCATGGGTCAGCAGGGGGTGAGGTGGGGAGCCACCCTGGCTTGAGGGTCACATCATCCAGGGTTGACCAAGCTCTACACTCACTGCACGATCTTGGGCAAGTTACATAACCTCTGTGTGCCTCGGTTTCCTCTTTTCTAAAAGACCCGGTCACTGCCTTCCTCACCACTACACGCCCATGAGAACGGCCCAAATCCAGAACACCGATGACACCAAGTCCTGACAAAGATGTGGAGGGACAGGAATTCTCACCCACTGCTGCTTGGGAATGCAAAACGGCACAGCCACTTTGGAGGACAGTTTGGCAGTTTGTCGCAAAACTAAACACACTCTTACTATATGATCCGGTAATCTTGCTCCTCGGTATTTAAAACCTGCACACAGATGCTTACAGCAACTTGATCCATAATTTTCAAACCTTAGAAGCAACCAAGATGTCCTTCAGTTGGTGAATGAACACATAACCTGTGCTACATCCAGATGATGGGTTATTATTCAGCGCTAAAATGAAACGAAGATACGGAGGAATCTTCAACGCATACGACTAAGTGAAAGAAGCCAATCTGAGAAGGCTAGATACACTGTACGATTCCAACTATTCTGGAAAAGGCAAAACAATGAGGACAAGAAAATGATCAGTGGTCGCCTACGGTGGGGGCCAAGATGCACAGGCACAGAACAGAGGATTTCTGGGCAGGGGAAGCACTCTGTGATATTACAGTAATGGAAACGTGTCATTGTACGTTTGTCCAAACTCAGAATGTGCCACCCCATGAGTGAACGGTCACAGAAACTATAGACTTTAGGTGATTACGATGTTTCACTGAAGGTTCACCTTGGCAAAAAACACACGGACCTGATCATTCTGGCGAGTGACACTGATAGTGGGAGGACGGGCAGGAAATATAAGGGAAATCTGTATCTCCCTTAAATTTATTTTTTAAAAGTGTATTTATTTGTTTTGAGAAAGAGAGAGGGTGCAATTGGGGGAAAGACAGAGAAAGAGAATCCCCAGCAGGCTCGGCATTATCGGTGCACAGCCCAACGCAGGGCCCGAACTCACAAACCGTGAGAGCATGACCTGAGCCCAGATCAAGAGTGGGACGCTCAACCAACTGAGCCACCCGGGCGCCCCCTCTCAATTTTACTGTAAACTTAAAACTGCTCTAAAAAGTAAAAGTCTTCCAAAAAATGTCAACTCTCCCCCCGCCAAAATAGTCTTCTTCTTATGGTTAATGTGTCAATTAAATAAGTTACTACGTGAAGCGGGATTTTTGACCAGCCCCTGGCACACAGCAAGTGCTCAATAAGTGTTTGTTGTCAGGTACGCCAGTATCAGTGAGTATTATCTGGGACAGCCGAGGACACAGGCTCCCTCTCGGGCTCCCCCAGGGAACCAGCCTCACCAAAGGTGCCAGGTGCTCTGATTTGCCCTCAAAGGCAAGAATTAGGTAGCAGAGGGGCTCTGCCAGTGGCAAGGCAGGAACACAGATGGGCTGAGGCTCCCAGCGAGTCCCTGGGTCCCCAGGCCCTGGCAGGGGCTGGCAGGGACAGCACGCATCCCCCTGGCCCCCGGGGCACCCCCCGCAGAGGCACACAGACACACGTGCGTGTGCAGGTGGGCCTGCCCCACATAGCCCACTGGCTGGAATCTACCGGGTGTTTGTCGTGCCCCTGGAGCCCCAGCAACTAGGCCACATGCACCCGACAGAGATTCAGGCAGATCTTCCATTTATACTGGCAGAAAAGGAATTCATTGACAAGTTTGGGGACACGGGGCAGGCTCAGCACGCTTGCCACACAGGCCCCACTCACGTCTTCCACTTCCCTTGGGGAGACTCTCATCATAATTAGAGATGGCCTCCTGTGTGGGGGCTGCCTCAGAAGGCCCCCAACATCCCCCCACCCCAACATCCCCCCCACCCCAGCACTGAGGAGCACAAACAATGCTTCTCAGTGCCCGGCACAAAGTAAGGAATGAATGAAGGGAATGAGAGATACCACCCTTGTAGATGGCCTCCCTGTTAGAATGTGGACACCTTTTGGACATTAATAAGGCAGACAGTATGTGAAATAACAATTGTACAGAGATTTCTGTTACAGTTTATAATATAACTTAAGTTTAAACTTGTAACATAAATTAACCCTGCTTGGTGGTAAAACCACATTTTCTAGGGAAGGGAATTAGACCACTTGCTAAGGTAACAGAGCCAACTGGGAATGGTTCTCTGAACAGGATACAAAGCCCTCCCTATCCGTATGGATCCCACCTGCACACCACCTCCAGGCAGCCTCCCCTGACTATGCCAGCATGCACAGCTGCACCAGCCTGGGCACCGTGACCCTGGATTCATCTAACCATATCCTATGAGTCTTTCTGATCCTGGCAAGTAAGAGATGGGCACAGATCATGGCTTCTCCTCCTCCAGCCCCCAAAACATCAGGCCCTGCCTGGGTCCACAGAGGGGGCTTGGGAAATGCTCACAGAGGAGAGATGCCCCTGGCTGGGCCCTCTTCCCCCCGTCCAGCCAAAGCCAGCTCCCCAGGCTGGGATGGCAAAAGAGGATTTACTGCTCTCTGCCGAGCGGGGCCTTTATCCACTTGGCTGTGAATGGAGACGTGCCGTCTGATGCACAAACACCAAGAGGACAAAGAAGGCTCCCGCAACTTATAAATCAGAGAAATCATGTCTGACAGTCACTTTCCGTTCTCCGAGTGCCGGGCAATTCATCAGCCGGTCCCCTCTGATTCATAGACGCAGCTACACCCCGCACCCACGTTCATAAATATGTGCACAGTCAGGCAGGCCTGGAGCCGCAAACCGGTTCCGGGCCCTAAACAGCTGCCATTTAAGCAAATCACACCCCCAAACCAGTGTCGATGTGAGGTTGTGGGCTAATTAGATCAAGTGCCCGATAGACACAACTGTGTGCCACTGCTCCCTTTCCTCGCTCCCCTCCCCCCAACCCCTATGTTAAAGAGAGTCAGACCTGGGGAGACGGGGCGGGGGAGGGAAAATAAAACAAGCAGAAAGTAAAAGCAGAGTGAAAAATAAGGAAGCCGGAGGGGTTCCCACAGACCTGGGAATCTCTGCCACTCGGGTCGGGCCTTCTGGTTTGCAAACCTTCTTTCTGAAGGACGAGGCCCTCTCCCCACCAGAGGGGGCTGGAGATGCTCCCTGGGGTGTCCATAATGTGCACCTCTGCCTAAAAAGCCATCCAGGAAAATGGGGGGGCGGGGAGCTGCCCTAGTTAGTGTGCAAACACTCCTCTGCGTGCCGTGACCCAATACGAGCCAGCCCACGGATATTGACAGGATCGGCTGCCACCACGGCTCTTACCGCACCGACGCTGACAACCTCTCGCTCTGTCCCAAGTCATGGGGTCCGCAGAGAGCGGCACCCACCGAGAATAACTTTCCTGAATTATATTAGATCACAGAGCCTCAGCAGACACCTCGGAGCAGGATGACAAAGCTGTCTGGGAGCCTGCAGGCCCCTCCGCCCCGGCGCGGGGGCTGGAGGATTTTGTGAGTTAAGACGCAAAATCACTTCCTCTCTTCTCTATTCTTTTTTTTTTTTATATAGCACATGACAGGCATCCATAAGAGAGACCCACACAACTCCAGTGAATTATGCAGCCCCGCTCATTTGTAAAGTGAAATGCAGATTTTGCCTGCTCACTGTGCCAGATCTTTCCTCCTAGTCCCCGTAAGTCGTGGCTGGCACGGGGAATCTATTGATTTATTATGATTTTTAAAAAAATAAAAATAAATAAAAACCCAAGCTGCCAAAGAAACAATCCAGCAAGCACGAAAATCCCAGAGTTCCCCCCACCCAATGCTCTTTTTATTTTTTTTCCCCTCTGCTCAGGAATAATAAGTGTTAATTTTACACTTCATTTCTCAAAAAAATAATAGGATGTGCTTTTGCTTAAAACCAAGTCAGCCTGCTGGAACCTTTCAGGCTGAAACTGTGTCAGCCCAAAAGAGGAGCAGAGGGCTTTGTGGAAGGGCATCGTGCCGAGATGATAGCTCCCTGTAATGTCCTCGGTACCGACTTTTGTCTCCAAAAGCATTTGATCCTGGCAGACACATACTTATTTCCATACAGGTCTTGGGGGAAGCCAGGAGGAGAGAGAGCTGATTATCAGAATCCTGAAGGTGAAACTCAGGTGGGCCCCACTGATGTCAAAGGCAGGCCTGGGCACACATTCGGAGGCCATAATTTGCTGCCTGGGAGGGAGGGGCAGCAGGCTGCGGCGGGGAGTGGACAGGGCATTGTTCTCGGGCTCTAGTGCGCTGAGCGCGACCCGCTCCCGCCATATCGCTGGGCCTTGCCTGGCCCTTCTCTGAGCGGGGACCGCACTCGGGAAAGCTGACCCAGGAGTGGTATCATTACGCATAGATAGACCCCTCTGAGAGGACAGGACCAGCGACGGCCACCTGTGTTGACAGGGGGCATAATTAGCCACCTCCATTCAGGAAGCAGCAATTAAGGACCACAAAAGTGAGCAGAACACTTGACTTTGAGTCGCAGTTCCAGTCATTCGCTGTGTGTACTTGGGTAAGTTACCTAACCTCTCTGAGCTTCAGCTGCTTCTGCTAGAAAATGGGAAGCATCATCACAGGGTTTTCGGAAGGCTGCCAAACAGGCTTCTTCTGCCACAGGACGTCTGCCCTCCGACAAAACTCTCTTGCCCCAGACCACCTTCTTGTCCTCCTTCCCTCACTGCATTCAGGAGTCTGCTTAAATGCTACCTCCTCCCAGAGGCTGTTCTGGATGCCCCCGGCTAACGCAGCATACACCCACATCCTTTCCAGCACCTCTCACACCTTTAACCTCCTTCACAGTGCTTACCACCACTGAACATAAACATATTACAGAGTTGATTGTTGTGTTTTTTTTTTAACTACCTTTCTCTCTCTCTCTCTCTCTCTCTCTCTCTCCGGGCGGGGGGGGGCCCGGCCCCACCCCCCGGCACATCTTATGAGTGTGCACATAAACATGGAGTAATCGAAGTTCCGAGAGGGATATTTTGCTCATTGCTATGTTATCAGTGCCTAGAACAGGGCCTGGCACACAGTAGGTGCTCAACAAATAGCAAGTGAACGATTTGTGTAAAGCACTTAATACAGTGCTTGGAACACGGGTAAGGTTGCTGGTGAACGCTACTTACCACACAGCAGTGGGCCCCCAACTCGTAGGACTGGTGGCTTATAAAATCTGTGCTTGCCTTCAGAAACCTGCAGTTCAAGATCCCCACAAAATGGCCTGCTCCGGGACTGCAAGCATGGAGGGTCTCCTTCAATGAACAGAAAAGGGGCAGTGCCCCTACCAGCCAAGTGACAAAGCTGGGGGTGGGGTCATGTGGTCACCCCAAGCAGCCCTCTATTCCTTTAGAAAATACCAAATTGGGCCTGGGATTTGAGACCTGGGACCCAGCAAGCCACCTTCTGCTCCTTGATCATCCAGAATTTTTGACTGAGAAGGAGGAGAGACAGACGTAGCCTCCCAGTCTCCACGTTTGGGCCTGGTAGCCCCCTTGTCGGCAGCAGCTCCAGGTGGCAGGATGTCTGGAACTTACCCCAGGTAAGCAGGGGAGGCAGCGCCCACGGTGACAGCATGGGCCAGTCCAAGGCGGCAGCACTGCCCCTGCAACAGCATTTCTGGGAGTGGAAGGAAGGCAGGGGACTGCCTCACGGAGCTGAAATCCTCTATTCCCAGCTCCGGTAATAAATTCACCAGCCTTCAATTCCATCCCAAGGATCAAGTCAAGTAAAGACCCCTGAGAACCAGGGGCCCGATCAGACACACACGGGGCACACGGAGATAAGGAAGGGGAAGAACAAGGAGCCCAGCATTCATCCAGGTAAATGAGCAGCTAGAGGGGGACCCCGGGAGAGGACCCCTCTGATGCTGCCCTAATAAATAACCAATGCCAAACAGGAAAGAGAAACATAGGCCAATGGGGGACACAGTTCTTTGTTCTCTGTAAGGAACAAAGAGCTTTGGGTAGAATAGAAGAGGGCATAGACTAATATCTGGGCAGCCAGATCAGGCTGTTTACCTATTGATTTGTTATTAAATGCCACACGGAAATGAACCAAGGCAGACTGTAAGGGAAAGGAGAGGGGGGATACCTGACTTGGGAGTTGACAAGGGAAACAGGGTCTGAGGATAAGCCAGAGGCCAGGCAGAAATCAGAGAGCATGGAAGGGAGGGCAAGGGCTGATGGTGGGACCCTCAACACCTTAGGCCCCGGCTGCCCTGAGTATCTACAACCCTGATAGGAGGGTGTAGTCCCCCAGACCTGCAGCTGTGGCACCCCCTGGGAGCTGGTTAGAAATGCAGGACTCAGGCTCCACCCCAGACCTGCAGAATGAGAATCTGCCTTTTAAAAGCGCTCTGGCAATTAGGGCACACATTCAAGTTTGAGGAGCACTGAGCTCTATCCAAGGGCTTCTGGGGATGCCTATCTCGTTGGAAGCCTGATGTCATGAAGCCGTGTGTTCCTAGCGATCGCTTTTCCCAAGATTGTATGCTTCAGTCTCTAAAAAGGAGGAAAGTTTTCTCTGGTCACTTGTTGTCCACATTTTACAGAAGACAGAGAGAGAAATACATCCACAGTGGGAAACCCTCCCTCTCCTATTACCACAGCCGGAATGAGAATGGTGTGGGGTATCTTTGGAGGGGCTGTTGGAGACACTGGGGGTGGTGTCTGACATTCCACTGAGCACTCTGGTGGCCCCGCTGCCCCACACCCCAAATGCTGGACTGCTTAGGGCCCCCCCATCACCGAAGAGCACTCAGCTATTGTTGGAAGGTAAGCCCCACCACGGCTGCCCCCACGCTGGGCCCCCATTTTCCTAATTAATCCTGCAGGAGGGGTTGTGCCCTTCCTCCTCCCCTCGGGGGCACCTTCCCAGGCCTCGATGGCCAGGAGGGACCCATCTCGTGGTCCCCTGTGTTTCAGAGAGGCTTATAAATGAGCTCTGGCAGCCTGAACCAGGGCCCCACGGGGGACCCAGAGCCTCTTCAAAACAGAGCCCTGACAATTAGGCAGTCTGAGTTTTGAAAGGCTTGGGATTGATGGCGTGGACAGTAAAAATATCACCTGGGGAGCTGGGTGTAGTCCTCTGAGGGTTGCCTGAGGTCAGTTGCCATGGCAACGGAGAATGAGCTCAACCTTGTAACTGACCCTTATCTTTTTTTGATCTGTGGGCCACTTGGGGCCAAGGCTTGAAATCAACTGGAAAATAATCCGGTCACATATCAGAGAGAAAACTATTTATACTTATTTACCCAGGTATCCACCAACATCCCCGTTCGGTGATGATGAGGACGCCACAATAAACCGATATCGCACGTCCAAACGGAGGCTACCGGACCGCAGGAGAGAGGGGGAGACTGAATCCCCCACCTCAGCAGGATGCAGCTCCATCCACGTGCGGGCAGGTGCTCACCGTGGGAAGGGTTCTCGTCCCCCGGCCCCTCACATCATTCCTGCCGGAAGCTCTGGGCCCTCTTGTAGGCCAGCATCTGGTGGACATCCACCAGAGGAGTCAGACTCTGATGTCTTCCCTCATCTGCTGTTCAGGCCTGTCAGTCCAGCCTGGCTTGATCACTAGGCTGCTTGGCTTTATTTCAGGGTCGGATGAGACTCTCCTCTGCCAGAGGCACCTTCCCAGCCGAGAGGCTGCAAAGAGATGCCAGCCAGGCAGGTGTGTATTGGGGAGGTGTGCACGTAGGGTTTAGGGGAGGCGGGCTGACAGGAGGGACAACTTCAGGCCCTCCCTCCTGGTCCCACACCCCGGGAAGGCCTGGCTGGCTCAGACACCCCCACACTCACCCCGGGGTTCCCATGGTAAGACAGCCATCTGGCCAAGGCCCGTCTCTAGGACACTGCTATCCTAAGTTACAAGTACTCGCACACTCTCTTCTCTGAAACTCAAGTCAGAAGACTCCAGACGGTTCCCTGGCTGACTGCTCCCAAGAGCCACGTCACATGAATGTTAGCGAGGGGTCAGTTAAGCTTGAGGATGATTCTGGGTAAACTCCCCTTGAGCTTTGCCATCACTGCAAACAGGACATCTCAACGGACTGCCCCCTGCTCACCCCTGTTCCATCAAGACGAGCTTCTTTGGAATGGAGGGGAAAACATGGCTGAGAACCAGGCAGCTTGTAGGCTATTCCTGGCTCCACCTCAGACTCCATAGGGTGAGTGGGCTAAGCACGTTCCCTGCGCCCCTCAGTCTTCTCGCCTGTGAAATGGGGAGAAAGTCATCTCCTCACAGGGCTGTTATGAAGAGGGAGTGAGAACAAGATGAAGAATACTGATCATAGCACTACTGCCACAACTGTGGTTACTTTGGACAGGATTCTGCCCTGAGACTCTACGCCCAAAGCCTGTCATGCGGCGTGCACTGTGGGGGTCGCCAGCATAGTGGAGCCCACCCCTGGAAAATGTTTAAAGAGCCCAGACATGGCATCTGGCTTGTTGCAGGTCCTCAATCCATGTCACGTCCACCTGACAATGCCTCTGTGTCAATTCTCCTTGTCTCCATCCTCCTCCACCTCTTCCCCACTCCCCATACTTGTGATGGCAAAAGTTGTATCCATTTCCCCACCCTTTGTTCAACTGTGGCTCTCCGCAGCTTCCTACTTCCGGCCACAGGAGTGGACCCCCCTCCCCACCCCCACCCCCACCATGCTCCTGCAACCACCGTTTCTTACTTCTTCACGGTTCCTCTCCTTGTTCCTCTCCCTTAAAACTCAGTGGGATTTCCATAGAGGTCCCGACCAAGGCTGGGGACGAGGGTGTGACAGGTTCATGTGTCCCCTGCCCCGGCCTTGGCCTGTGCAGGGGGGCTCCACATGGGCACCGCACCCATGCTCCAAGAATCTCTAATAGAGATCTGTGATGGAGGGAGTCTCCTTCCAACTTCATGACTTGCTTCCACACTGCCAAGGAAGCCTGCCCCGAGATGCCAGCGGTCCCCGGCAGTTCATGAGAAAACGCACCACCTTTGCCAACGGCTCTGCTTGCAACTTGGGTGATGACAAAGCCATGGGTCCCTCAGCAGTCTGAGCCACCTGGAATCTTTAGGACATGGTGACTAGTTGTCTTTGGTGAAAACAAACTCACCAACCAGGCCCTGGACAGGTCACACCAAGAGACACCTATCTCAGCTGCGTAACGGAAAGAGAGTGAATGATCAAATCAACCACAGTGAATGATCACTGGGTCTCACGGGGGACTAAAGTTCCACAGATTCTAAACTTCTAGAACTCAACACTTTAGGGGCTCGAAACATCCTGCTGATGAAGACATTCCACTGCCGTCCTCACACAGCACCCCCCCCACCTGAAAAACACAAAAGCCCTAAGAAAATGAAGGACCTGCTGCATCCCCTAGGGGCCCACTAAGTG
Source organism: Herpailurus yagouaroundi (assembly GCF_014898765.1). Taxonomy (NCBI): domain Eukaryota; kingdom Metazoa; phylum Chordata; class Mammalia; order Carnivora; family Felidae; genus Herpailurus; species Herpailurus yagouaroundi. The sequence continues at coordinate 3,685,074 of NW_024412421.1, forward strand.
AAAACAAGGAACCAAACACCTACTGATGTGTATCCCTGATCTTCAGATTCACGTTTTCCTTAACTGAATGCATTCTAGCATTCTAAGCAACAAGGTGACTGCTTAAAAGTCCCTCATGTTAATAATCCTCAGATTAACGGCCTCTAATAACATGCAATTAACGTGACAGGCAGGCTGCAAAACCCTTACTGTCACCGACCCAGCCAGGGACACGTGGATTACCCCTGCTTTTACTACAAGGATTTTCTCTGCTACTGACATCACTTCCCCCTACCCACATCATGTTTCTAAAGTCAGCAACAGGGGTGCCTGGGTGGCTCAGTCGGTTAAACGTCCAATCTCGCGGTCCGTGAGTTCGAGCCCCGCGTCGGGCTCTGGGCTGATGGCTTAGAGCCTGGAGCCTGCTTCCGATTCTGTCTCCCTCTCTCTCTGCCCCTCCCCCGTTCATGCTCTGTCTCTCTGTCTCAAAAATAAATAAACATTAAAAAAAATTAAAAAAAAAAATAAAGTCAGCAACAGCAATGTGTCAAAAAAAAAAAAAAAAACCCCAAAAAACAAAAAAACAAGCAGCTATCCATGGCACACCCATGTAGAATGCAGGTAGCACCATTTCTTCAAAAGTTTTCCAACCAGGGAGACACAGATCTGTCCCTGCAGCTCCTAACAAGTTAAAGCTCAGACCAGAAACAGTAATTCACCACTACTTCCTCCCCTCTGACTGCACTAATTGGACACGGGGCATCCCTACTCCTCAGCAACATCTGAGCAACGATAAATGACAAGACTAGACTGACTTCTAGGGCAAAGTTATAAAACGTATGCACCTGCTAGATCTGCACAGTCCAATACGGTCATTGCTAGCCAAGTGTGGCTACTTAAATCTCAATTAATTAAACTTAAATAAAGTTAAAAATTCAGTTCTACATTTCAGGTGCTCAACAGCAATTGGCTAGTGGCTAATTGGCTACTGATTGGCTAGTGGCTAGTGGCTACTAATTTGGACAGCACGGAATGTTTCCATCACGGCAGAAAGTTCTACCGGACAGTGCTGTGCTAGAATGCATTCGGCTTAAGGGCAAGGGCTCTCCTGGTGTTGTTCAGCACTGTAGTCCCGAGCCTACCACAGCGCGTGGCACACAGCAGGTGCTTAAGAAATGTTTATGGAATTGTGGTATACGTGTTTCGAAACGTTTTAAAGAACGCTTCATTCCTTTTACTGGTTAGCACTTGCTGGGATTGCTCTTCGTGGAAAACTGCCCAGATGTGAGCCTCTCTGACCTTTGACTTAAACCTCCAACCCAATAATTATGGGGCAACTCTGCCCGGGGCAGATAAGAATATGGTGAATGCAGGGAACATTCAAGAGTAATGAAATTTCTCTGAAGGGGCATAATCCAAATAATTGGGTAACTTTGGACCAATAGGTTCTAAGGTAGATCAGTAACAATTGGGTCACTAGCTAGTCTAGAAGCCCACTGGCTACACGAATGGGCCACCTCTCACTGAGCTCCCTGAGAGCTTTTGGGATGTCAGCAAACAGGACACCTGCTAGAGGTCAAGGCCAAGAAGAGAGAGCAACAGGTCAGGATTTCCCACCTTTAAACTGGCTTAGCCCTGTTGCTTGTGAAGGAAGTAAATGCTTGCATTTGTAATGCTTAGCTAAGCGGTTTGTGTGGTTTCTTATTCTGCTTCTGCTGGCTACGTCTCAAAGAACCACGGGTTTGCCATGACCCAAGTAAAATGAAAATTGAACTAAAATTGAAAAGTCAAATGCAACATGGAATAAATGAATACATTCAAATCAATGATACATCCTTCAAGTTGTCACCTGATCCCAACTATAACACCAGCACTGAGCCTACTCTGAGGGAGAATTTCTTCCTTCAGTTTGGCTCAAAAGCCAGGAGGCAGAGCAAAACTTAGAGCCACTCGCCCAGCCCTCCAAGGCAGTTTCTGGGGTCACGCTTTCTTGTGTCCACTCTAGTCTCCAGTCCCTCTCCCTAACCAGCAATCGAAATAGCACCTTCTTGAGGGCAGAGGGCTGCCATCTTGCTTTCTTCCTTCAACACACCCAGGACTGAGACTAAACAAGGCCTACTAGATGCCTCAAGCCCACAGTCAACATGAACTTGCTGATTTATTCAGCTCCCAGAGCTGAGTTCTCCCAGATGGTTGTCTAGAATGGCTTGGGCCCGGCACCCAGAGACCAGATGAGGGGGGTCTGCCAACTCGGGGCAGCTTAGACTCCACAGCCAGCTCTGTCCGTCACCTGGCTGTGCCTCTGCCCAGCCACCACCAGACCTCTGAAATCTGGGGCCCGCTCACAACCCACTTACCATTCCTAGCCCAAGGAGGCAGTTCATGGACAGCCATGGACAGGCCCCCACCCTGCACCCACAGAGGACCAGGAGACAAGCAGCCTAAGCCTAGAGGAGGGGGCAGGCTGCCTGGGGGGAGGCTGGAATGGGTGGAGCAGCCCCCATGCAGCCCTCCACTCTCCATGCTGGCTCAGCGAGCAGAATAGCTCCCATTAGCTGGGACGCAATGCAAGCAGTCGAGACCCACGCGCTGTGACAGGAGAAGGCCCCTCCCTACAACTCTGGGGTTGGCTGGCACTTGCCTTTTGCCTTCTTGGGAAACGGCAGCTTCATATACCTTCATGAAAAAGTACATCTAACACCTGGCAATTCACCCTTTGCTGCCTACCTCCTGGCCCCACCTCTCTATACATGCTCTCATCTCCCAATCTTCCTCCAGCACACACTGACCAGAGAATACACTCCAGGCTCTGTGGTCATCATTTCACTCTCTTCCTCGAGAGCCTGCAGTGGCTCCCATTCTCCCACAGTAGAGCTACATCCTTCTGCCACACCTAACCAGCACCCTGGCTTTCAGCCACACCTACTCCCTCCTGCCCCACTGGCTTCCTCAGTCCCAGGACCTTGCTCATTCCTGGCTCTACACCTTTATTCAAACAAGTCTCAGTGCTTTGCCTCTATCCTTCCAACCACTATCTGAGAGACAGTCCTATGCTGGCATTCAAGGCTCTGGTTCCAGATGCACCTAATGCTATCCAGAGTTACATGAAATAAAAGGCATCTTTCAAAAATTCTCTCTGCTTAAGGGAACTGGACTTTCTGTCATTTGCAACCTAAATGGTCCTACCTAATAAATTCTCTGGGAAAAAAAAGCAGTTGTTTTACTCATCTGTTGTTACTAATAGGTCCAGACAAACATGAGGTGCTCAATAAATGCTAACGGTTCGACTGGTTAATAGATTCACACCCCCAACCCCACGGCTCGGGACTCCATCCTGGGCATTCAGGCGGGGGTTCCAGTGCTCAATGCTGTCCCAGACACAGGAGCTCAGACACGTGGCCCTGGGGCCACAGTCCCCCTAATGTGTTGGATGGTGACAAATAGGACTGAGTCAGCCCTGTGATTCCCCACCCCAAGCAAAATGCTATTCTCAGGGCTGGACCCGGGCCCTTGCTTGGGTACTCACAGCCTTCAGTGCATGGAGAGAAGCACAGCCTCAGGGTCAGGGTTCAAATCCCCCTCCCGCCCCAACCAGCTGTGGCATCTTGGGTCACTGGCTGTCCCCCAAGATGTAAAATGAGAACTGTCACAGTGCCTACCTCATCGGACTGCTGTGGGGTAAGCGGGCCTCAAAGCCTCAGTGCCGTTGTCACCACTGTCACTGTTACTGACTCTGCGCCAGGCACCGGGTGAGGCACTGGGTTGACAGGTCAGTGAGATGCTGTCTGTGGCCCCCAAGTTGCCTAGAGGTGAGAAACCTGGGAGGCCGGGTAAACAGATATGCTGGGTGTGAAAATGTGTGTGACAGCACTGTCACCCAGAAGCTCTGAAAATACCCCAAACTAGACCCTTAAGGACACCCAGGGTGGGCGCAGCAGAGCTCTAGGGAGGACAGATGGTGGGAGGCCCCTGTGGATGAAGGAACCAGCAGGCACCGGGTGCCCAGCAGCCCAGCTGGGCCTATACCAGAGCCCTTGGTCCTCTGGACACCACAGCCTTGCTGACCCAGGGCCCAGGACACAGGAGCCACTCCACTGGAGGGCAGGCAGAAGGGCCAAGGCCCAGTGCGAGGACTCAGGGTCCCTGCTGTCATTGTGAGGGTTGGCCTGGCAGGCTGACACCTCTGACCCCATGGGGCATGACCAGGAGATGGACACACACACACACACATACACACACACTCCTCTAGAATCCATTTTGAGATCCTGCAAATTAAAAGAGTTTCTCAGTACAGAATCCCTCAGTGGCCCCAATCCCATCCACAATATCAACCTTAGATTCCGGGTAGGGAGGCACCCAAGATGATTTCTCTGCCTCTACTTCATGCTTTAATCACGCCCTGAATGCACAAGGGCCTGAACTTAATGGACATTTAGAAACCAGAAGCCAGATTCTAGTGAATTACCTTGAATTCCAGTTCCAAAATCGAGAGCATGTCTTGGCTTCCCCAGCCAAGGACAGTGCCTGGCCCTATCCTAGCCTCCCTCTGGACGACTCCCTTCTCCTTGCCCAGAGTTGAGAAAAGCAGAAATCCCAGGTACCTGCAGAGGGCTGTGTATGTGTTGCTGGGGCTGGGATCCAGCCTGAAAATGGGGGTCCAGGTGGCCTTTTGTCCAATTCACAACAGAGGATACCTTATGCCTCCCCACAGGCTGAGCCCTCCCCAGAAATGCCCACTGTGCCTTCCTGCCAACAGAGAGATGCCTTTAGAGTACCACTCATACTCCCACCTCAACAGAAACAATGTCTTGCCCTCCTGCCCTCATTTCCAGCCCGATAGGGAACCTCTACTCTTCTGCACCCCAAAACCATCCTTCCTGCCCTTGGCATACTCACACCTACTCAGCACCTCTCTCTCACACAGCCGAGGCACTACACAGTGCCCAGCAAGGTGGCCAGCACAGGGTGGGAACTCTATGGAGTTCCACAGAACTCCATGGAAGGGAGCTCTCTAGAGATAAACAATATTTAGTCCCTGCCCACAGGACCAGGTACCGGGGACAAACACCAAGAGGACATGTATAGCTTTATCCCATCAGTCTCCCACCTCACACACAACTAAAGTGGAAATAAAACCAGGTACTCGACTCAATTCTATTTGGGTGTTTCTTAAAAAGAGGGACTGTGTGTAACTCCAAGTGTGTGTGCCTTTTGGAAGAACTGGTGGCAGCCTACACAGGAAGGCAGTAGAGGGTCCTCTCCGGCCAGCAGGGCAGGCTGCTCTCTGTAGCTCGGTAGGACCAGACAAGGCGGCCTGCAAAGCACTGATTTGCAAGCAACCATCAGCCACTATTACAATAATATCATCATTATTCTTCAGTCACATTCATTCTGGCTTGGCTGGATTTTCTAGTTTTCCTGCAATGAGCATGGGCAGCTTTTGAAATCATTACAAGAACAGCTTTCGTTAAAAAAAAAAAAAAAAAAAATTTAAGCTACTGATTCACGATGAAGACAATGGCAGCAATGACAGCGCGCCCTCTCTGGTGTCCCTGTGGAGAAGGCGAGGTGGCTGGATCGGAGATCTCCATGGCCCCACTCCCTTGCTCTGGGGTTCTTCCCATCAGAGGCTCTGGGCGGCAGCAGCATATGCCACACTCGGCTTCTCGCTGCCTGCCCGTCCCTGCCGGGTCCCCACCTCTGTCCCTGTCACCTGGGCTCAGTTCTGGCATCTGTCAAGTGGGATGGACAGGCCACTTTGCAGGTCTGGGCTCTGCCACTGTGTGTCCTGGAAGGTCACCTCTTGTGTGCCCCCGTCTCCCCTTCTGTCAAATGGGGATGGAGTTATGATCCATGGGCATGTATCACCTCCCGGGCCCTCACGGGCACCAGCTACAAAGCGTGGTTGGGAAGGTGCTCTGGGAAGGTGTGAGTGACCGTCCATTCCCACACCGGGTGTCCGGCCGCGTGTGGGCTGGCGGGATTTGTTGCAGGCTCGCGGCTCAGAGGCAAGTGGAACATGCCTGACAGGACCCACGACCGCAAGAGCAGAGGCCAGGAGGTGCGGGAGGATGGAAAGTGAGGTTCCGAGTGGGGGAGAGAGGTCAGGGAGGCCATGATCCCCCGTGAAGAGGTTGGCGTGTGGCGGCCCCACCACCAGCCCAGACATTCTCAGCCAGCACTGCCTCTGACCGGGTCCAGGCCGGGCCCGGCCCATGGGGGAGGCAGCAGCTCCAACGGCTTGACAGGCCAGATGCAGTGTGCCCGGATGCGCACCCTCCTCGAGATTGGAGATGACAGGCTCCAGAGGCCGGGAGGAGCTGGGTCACAGGAAACTTGGCAACGAGAAGGGCGGGAGGAGCATCTGGGCTCACAGGACCTGGAGGCCCCCACCCTCTGGAGGGCCCAGCGAGGGGCTCTCCCCTCAACCCCTCAACCCCTCAAGCCTTGAAGTGAGACCTAAGTGCTCCTGGGCTGAGGCCGGGGTCCCACTGCCGCCCCTTCCCGTGCCACCGGCTTCCAAAGAGACGGCAGAAGGTGGTCCAAAGACCCAATATTTGTATTTCGCATGCTAATTTGACATAGAGGAGTGGGCATGGGGGAGTGTTTATAATCAGCACTCCAATAAGCCCGCAAATGACGCCAGTATTTTATAAGCTTGTTAGAAACAAATCACCCCTCAGCTGATATTTACTTACTGATGAATCATAAAAGGGCTCAGTACACAAAGGGTACATCCAAAAAGAATGTCTTTCTCCAGTCCCGTCTTCGGCAAGAATGCCGGGAGCCTGAGCCCGCTGTCCCCCGGCACCTGTCCCCAGCACCCCCCACTCCTGCCAGCTTCCCTGGGGTGGCAAATCGTTGGCACTTGCCCCCATTCCATGCCCCTCCCCTGCCCCCACCCATCAACTGGCCTAATCGGAGGCTCGATCGGGCGCTCCGGAGGCAGCTCTGTCCTTCTGCCGCCCCCGGAGTCCTCTGCGGGAGCAGATCCAATCCAGCTAATTTGCATAATGATGAAGCCCTCCAGTGCGGGCTGGGTCTTAGGAGGGTTGGGAAGAAATATGCCCTGTCCTTTGGAGAGGCACACAGAAGGCTCGGTGCAGCCCGGGAGGAATGGGGCGCCTGGCGGGTGGGCGGGCGCGGTGAGGAACCGGCAGCTGGCCCGCCAAGGACAGCTCAGCTCTGTCGCCCGCTGAGCCTGTGTCCAGCTGGCCCAGCGAAGGAAGCACTGCCCAGGGCTGTAAACCAGCAGGAAGGAGGTTCAGAGTGCCAGCTCCAGACTCAGGCCGGACAGACCCAGGTCACAGCGACCGCCACTCATGGGCTGGCTGACCTTGGGCAAGCTACTGACCTCTCTCTCTGAGTCTCAGTCGGGCCAGACAAGGCAGCCCGCGGATTCCAAAGAGCTGGTAGAAGGCAGTAACCACCAGCCATTATTTTAGTAACATCATCATCCCTCCATTTGTTTATTGAGCAAATGCCAGGTATCGTGCTAGGAAACCCGGGAGACACAGGGACACATATCCTGCCTTTAAATCACCTCTGGTGACAAAACCATTCTGCAGGTCCAAAGGTGAGGGAGTGTGGAAAGGGGGCGTGTGGGAGTTACTGGAGGACCATCAGGTTCTGCTTCTTAGTCTGGAGGCGTCCATTTCCTGAAAACTCATCAAGCTGAACGTCTATGATTTGTGCATTTTTCTGGACATACATCATACTTCAGTAAAGTTTTTAAAAAACCTCATCTACTCGAAGAGATCAGACAGGTGTGTACCTAACACCAGGTGGGAAAGATCAGCTCTTTTAAGAGGGGTGGATAAAATATTAGGGGTGGGAATTGGGGCAACACCAACAGGGAAGAAATTCCTTCTATGCGAGGTGAGGTTCACTTTGGCACACGTCTGGCGTGTAGTGGGTGCTCAACAGATACTTGCTGAAAGAATGAGTGAGTGACAAATGACTTCCTGGAGGAGGCAGTCTTGGAGGAACAGGTTCAGATAAAGAAGCAGGGAGGGCATTCGGCAGGGCACCGTCTCCAGAGGCAATGGCTCTGGAGCAGCTTTGCTCCAGTGACAAATGTTCACTGGGCGAGGTGCCACCTGCCCCAGCGATCCCGGGCATGGGGCGTCTGCCTTTGCCGGGCTCACAGTCTGAGACGAGCCAGACATCCAAGAAGCAGTTCTAGGGGGATCAGATCCTTCTCCTGTTTTGCAAGTACTGACTGAGCATCCAAGTGCAGAGTATAGTGCTGGGCACTGGTGATACGCAGGTGAAAAGGATGTCAGGGCCCCTGACCTCACAGTGCTTACTGCCTCTTGCAAGAAAGTGGTTTTTTTTAAAGTCCAGTGTGAATAACATATCAAATCTAAAGCTGAGCAGCTTTACACAGAGTTAGTCACTAATCATCACAGCCATGCTATGAGGCTGGTGCTATTTTCATTCCCATTTTACAGATGATGAAATTGACAATGAAGTTAAGCAACTCATCCAAGGTCACAGTGCTTACCGATGAGACTGGCACGGGGCTGAAACATGGCGCTTACCCTCAGCACCGTCTCTGGGTGCTGGTCAAGGAACCAAAGATGACCTTCCCCCTTGGCCTCTACAGAACATTTTATGCCCATGTCGCTTTCACAGCCCTGGAAGTAAGCTGAATGGAGGCACCATTCTTAGACCCATTTTACAGATGGGAACACTGGTTTTCGAAGTACTGGGCCACAAAAGGTGGTGACAACGGAAGTAAACCCCAGGGCTTCAATTCCTTGTCCGTGCACTTTCCCCTATCCGATGCTGTTGGGCGGGTCAATGAGGTTGCCCAGAAGAGAGGGGCCGGGCCGCCTTGGCAGGGGCCAGCCCAGCATGCTCGGATGCCCCGTGTGCAAGCCGGGGCCCTGGACCCCGCAGGACCACCCCATCTCGTCGACCCTGCTCAGAGCCTGCAAGCTATGTGGGCATCATTCCCAGCCCTGCCCACCATGCACCAGCCAGGGGGACCCCCACTCCACCCACTCACTGCCTGCAGCCCCAGTGAGAAAAGCAATCACAGCTGGAGCAACGGCTCATGCTGTAACAATTCTCCAAAGCTGCCTGTGAGCAGACATTGCTGCCTTAAATGGCGATTTTGCAGTTTGGGGTGCAAAATTATTTTCCATGGCACACGGGGAGTGGGCAGAATGGATTTGCCTGTGCGGAGCTGAGGTCCTGCATCCCAAGCAAGCCTGCACAGACGCTGGTCATGACTGTGCTCACCGAGCCTCAGCTGCTACAGCTCTGAGCTAGGACAGGAGGACTAATAATTATTACCATTTACTAAGCGCTGACTATGTGCCAGGCATTATGCTAAACACTTTCCATCTGGGATGAGCTCATAAAATCTCTAAGAGGAGATAACAGTAAGTGATGGAGCCCAGGCATTCCAGCCACAGAGCTGTGTTCTTAACCCCTGGGCTGCACTAACTTCCTTACCATTATTAATTATTACCATTGGTAACAGAGGGATAAAGGCAATTAAATTCAATACTTAATTTCGGTTATGTGCAAAAGCATAGAGCTGGGTGTTAGGAATATAAGCACGACTAAGAACTAAACTATCTACGGGAAGTTTCAAATTATTACACCCACCAATACAGCAGTCTTCTCACTGAGATTGTCCTTTTAAGTTTTTGGTTTTTTTTTTGTTTGTTTTTTTGTTTTTTTTTTTAGTGTTTACTGATTTATTTTGAGGGGGTGGGCAGAGAGAGAGGAAATCAGAATTCTGAGCAGGCTCCATGCTGAGCATGGAACCTGACGTGGGGCTCGATCCCACAACCACGAGATCATGGCCTGAGCCAAAATCCAGAGTCAGACACTTAACCAATTGAGCTACCCAGGCGCCCCTTCACTGAGATTGTTATTTTTTTTAATATAATTTATTGTCAGTTTGGTTTCCACACAACCCCCAGTGCTCATCCCAACAGGTGCCCTCCTCCGTGCCCATCACCCACTTTCCCCTCTCCTCCACTCCCCCATCAACCCTCAGTTTGTTCTCAGTATATCCAAGAGTCTCTTATGGTTTGCCTCCTTCCCTCTCTGTAACTTCCCCCCCCTTCCCCTCCCCCTTGGTCTTCTGTTAAGTTTCTCAGGACCCACATATGAGTGAAAACATATGGTATCTGTCTTTCTCTGCCTGACTTATTTCACTTAGCATCACACTCTCCAGTTCCATCCACATGGCTGCAAATGGCAAGCCTTCATTCTTTTTCATCGCCAAGTAGTATTCCATCATATATATAAACCACATCTTCTTTACCCATTCGTCAGTTGATGGGACATTTAGGCTCTTTCCATAATCTGGCTATTGTTGAAAGCGCTGCTATAAACACTGGGGTACAAGTGCCCCTGTGCATCAGCACTCCTGTATCCCTGGGGTAAACTCCTAGCAGTGTTATTGCTGGGTCATAGGGTAGATCTATTTTCAATTTTTTGAGGACCCTCCACACTGGTGCTGCTGCTCAGGAAAACAGTGTGGAGGTCACTGAGATTGTTTTTAATGATCAAGCCCTTGACCAGCCCATAGTGAGTCCACAGCATGTCTCTTTTGACTAAGTTAAAAAAAAAAGTTAGGATTTTTTTTCAGGTCATATTTTCCTTCCCTACTGGCTATCTTCCATTCCATTTCAAACCATGTCCCCTAACTAATAAGCACACACCCACTCAAACAGTTACTTCCCCGCTTTAAACGGTGACCCTTTAATGAAGAAACCACTGGCAGAGTGACCTGGGGTAAATTGCTCTCCTTCTCTGAGTGCAGAGCCCTCATTTGTGAATGAGGTCCCTCGGGGTCTAGAATATTAGGGCTAAGGGCGAGTCCCCACTCTAATTGTGAAAGCCTTTATCAGACAGTTGGAGGATATAAAGGACATATATAAGCCTGTGGGAATTTCATTCAAAATTTCAAGATTCAAACCCAAGGGCCAGAAAGAAACACTCATAACGAACACACAGTAGCAGCTCGAGAAATGTTTCTTTGGAAGCTCAGGATGTTGGGAGTACACAGAAGTAAATGCCAAAGCTGATAGGCTGTGGGAAAATGCTAAATGTTAATGCTTCTGGAATATTCCCTGCAGTTCCTACCACTCCCTACTGTTTATATCCATAACCCCACCCTTATCTGCCTGATCTTCAAAGGCAACTGCGTTTGTGACTTCTGTTCAAGAAAATTCATGCTTCAAAGGCAAGAGGGAGGAAAGAGCATATTTGTAACTGCGAGGCATGAATGCCTGATGCCTATAAAGCTGTGTGACTTTAGGAAAATCATCTAACTTCTCTGAGACTCCGTTTCCTTACTACCAATAGGTGGGCACACATCTGTATCTACTTGATGTTCTTTCCAAGAAAAAAATCAACCAGCTTCCTGGCACTCCCAGCACCCTTAAGAAAATTATGAAGGTTGGGGGAACCAACAGAGACCTGTATCAGTCAGGGTAGGAAGGGAAACATGTGGTAACAAGAAACCCCAAAGCGCAAGGGCTGCAAACAACAAAGGTTTATTTCCCATTCACCCTTTACGTCCATGGCAGAGGGCTCTGCTCATGGAAATCACGCAGGCCCCTAAGTAGGGGAGCCCCTTCATCTCTGATGTTGACATCTGCTGGGCCTAAGGAAAAGACAGGACTCTGAAATGTGTCACCCTGGCAGTTCAGTTCAGTGCTCCTGCCTGGAACTGACACAGACTTCCTGCACTCGCGGCTCTCTGGGCAGAATTAGCCACCAGGCCCCACTAAAGACAAAGGGGCCAGGCTGCGGAATCCTACCACAAGGCAGAGAAGACTCTACCCCCTGCCTCATTCACAAGAGCGACGAGGCTCACAAGGGGACTCCAAGAATCTCCAGACAGGAGTCGGGAGTATAAGAAATAAAATGCAACCTGAAAACCCTCCATGGTGACCGAGCCTCTCAGAGAAAACGTTCCAGCTCGCCAAGGCCCAGGATTTGGAGGGGCGAGAAGCCCATACCACGCTCTCTGTCTCCCCGGGTCTGCTCCAGTGTGGCGAGTGGGCCCCGACAGAGAGTCTCCAGTCCCCACGCCCTCTCCTGAAGGCAGAGGTGATGCGCTCCTTCCGGCCACCCGGCTCTCCACAGAGCACACCAGGTAAATGCCATGTGCTGTCCTGGGGCTTTCCGCAAAAGTCGCTCTTGACGATAATGGCTTTAGGAGGCTATGCAGCCGCACGCCTGGCATCTAAAACGTCGTCAGAGGCCAGGTGTTGCATCTCTAATTAGGATGGGGATTTTTTTCACCCCACACAGAATTTACATAATTGGGAAGGAGGTTACAAGGAGGACCCTCCCCGCCAATTGTGCGTTTTCCAGGCCCTCCTTCCACTTCCCCTCGCACACTTCAAATTTAAGGGAGAAATGAATCGATTTGAATTTTTTGAAATTAATTATCATCATCGCCATGGAAAATATATCCGCTGCCTTCCTCCGGGAGTTGGGGGTGGGGGGCGATCTCCTGTGGAGAGGAGCCCTGGGAGGTGATACGCGGGGCCCCCCCAGTCGTACTCTTAAAGAAAACCCTTGCCTCACCCTGCCTCACCCGGCCGGTTCTCAGAGCACCTCCCAATTTGGTCTGAGCATTCTTCAGAATTTTTTTAGCAACCAAAATTAATGCTTTAAAATGTCACTTGCTACAGTAAAATTTATCAACATTATTATATACCATAGAAACTGCCATCCCAGACAAATGCACGACATTAAAATTTGGTCTAGAGCTCCCCAGAGGAAACGTTTGCTGCAATTTGTATAACAGTTTATATATTTATGCTATTTAATGGTACAAAGCAATAATTATGACTTCATTCACTGATAAGCAACGGCATTCCATAAATCCGATGCGGATTTAGAACATGCCGGCTCTGACACCAGCACACTAGTTGTAAATGATGTTGCCGTTAAAAAAAAAAAAAATCCAAGCAAATATGAAGGAGCAGCGGGAAACTAATAATGCATCTCCAGCTGTTCCAGTTAACCTGCAAATGTGGCCGTCTGCACCTCGGGAGAAAGAGAAGGGGAAGGAGGCGGGAAGGCGGAGCAGAGAAAAGGGAGCGGGGCAAGTAGGCGCCTTCTGGAAGCACAGAGCGTTCCCCCGACATCCAGCCAATGACCTTGCTCCTCACGACGTGGCAAACTGCGCCCAGATCGGGAAAAGTTCCCCAAGAGTGGAGGGTCCCCTCTCTGCTGCTCCTCTGACACTCACACCCAGCCCCACACGCTTGTCCCCTCCACAAAAATGCGTCTCTGGGGTCATCTTTCCATTCCCTGCCCTTGCAGGAGGCCAGGCTTCCACCTCTGAGTTCCTGTAGCACCAGCCTGACCAGGCAGCTTCCTGGACAACTTTTTTCATTTCATTTCTTCTTTTTTTTTTTTTTTAACACTTCTTCATGAACCCATCTTGCGTTGTTAAGAAAAGGCGGGGAGGGGGGAGGGCAGCAGGAGAAGAAGTCATTATTGGCATAGATGTGTGCCCGCTTCACGTGGGTCACCCTGGAGTCACAGGCACAAAGGTTCACACTAGCAAAAAAGATAAAAAAAGCCTGCAGCTGACAGGTCTGGTGCCCAGTGACCACCGGCCGGGCTTCCGAGGGCTGGGGCATTGTCAGTGGGTCTCAGCCTGCCCAGAAAATGGCAGGCAGCAGAAGCGGCCCTTCGAGCCATGGAAGGTTGACCCACCCATGCCCTGCCCCGGCCGGGCCGGGCCCACTCCAAGCTCCCCCCACAGAGGTTGGCTGAGGGAGACCCAACCAACTAGCATCTCACCCTCTTCTCCACGTCTAAGCATGTACCAGCTGGCAAGGAACATGCACTGCGCACTTGTGGGCTGAACCCTTCACAGGATTCCCTCATCAAATCCCCCTAACAGCCCTTTGCACTGGACACTGAATCATCCCCATTTTACAGATAAGAACATTGAGTCATGCAGAGAATATTATAACTTGCCCAAGATCACCCCAGATAGTGAACTATGCTGAAGAACCATAAGGTTTAGGGACGCCCGGGTGACTCCGTCGGCTAAGCGTCTGATTCTGGATTTCGGTCCAGGTCGTGATCTCGAGGTTCATGGGACCCAGCCCCACATCGGACTCTGCACTGGCGGCACAGAGCCTGCCTGGGATTCTCTCTCTCCCTCTCTCTCTGTCCCCCCCACCAACTCTCTCTCTCAAAATAAATAAATAAAACATTAGAACAAACAAAAAAACCCATAAGGTTTAGAAGAAAGGTTGTCAGCCAACTAACCCGTGCTTTTCAAATTTTTAAGCTGCAACTGACAGCAAGAAATGTCTATGCCATGACGTAGTCACATATTAACACACACGCAACACACATGTGAACCCACCCCCCAAGTTAAGGTAACTACACTTAAGCTTACTAACCATGATGTGTTCTGGCATTTTGTTTCCTTTTGCATTTTCCTCTCCCTTCCCTTCCCTCTAATCCCTTGCATTCCATTCCGTCCATCCCATGCTCTGCTCTGCTTTACTAATTCCTTTTTCATTTTGTTGGCTGTGACCATCCCAAGTTGATCTTGGGATTTGCTAGTGGGTTACAGCCTATAATTTGAAAATCGCTCGCTGCTTCAACTCCCTCATTTTGCAGAAGGGAAGCTGAGACTCAGAGAGGGCAGTCTGTTTTGCGAAGATCACACAGGTTTGTAGGCTAGTCAGAACCCAAACCCAGGCCTCCAGCCCTCTCTCCACCAAACCTTGCAGTCTCCGTCATCCCTAAGCCCTTCCTGGGCTTCCCAGTGCTCACTGCTGACTACACTGGGGACAAGTAGGTCCCTGGCCCCTTCGGGTGTCTGCCTGTAGTCAGGCACAGAAAAGGGCACTGTGTGCAGATGAGGTGAGGCATAGGGGACAACAAGGACACAGGAGGAGGACAGAGTCCTCGGATGGGGCTCCCAATTCATTCAGCCAACAATTCTGGAGTGGGGCTGACCCAACCGGTCTACCCCTGAGGGCTACAACCGAACTGCCCCACAGCTGGCAGGGAAGAGTCCATGTGAGAGTCCGCAGACAGGGCTGGGCACGCAGCCTGGCACGGCAGTGTCCTCCTCTGTGCTCGGCGCTTCTTCTGGGTCCTGCAGGGAGCCCCTCAGGCCTGGGGATGTGGGGGGCAGGCTGCACCGTCACAGACACAGAGGGAGGACAGAGCGGGGTGCTTCCCGCAGCACCATGAGCAGGATCAGCACAACTTCCCTGAGGCTGGGGCTCTCCCTTGACATCATCACGTTCCCAAGAGAATGGCAATCCCTGTCCAACTGTCAGGTGGGTCCCTAAAAGGAAGGCCCTTCTGTCGGGACTATGGGTGAGAGACATGGTTCCCACCACCCTCCTTCCTGCTCACAGCCTCCCATCTGTGACTAAACAATTTTGTAACTAAGAAAACAGTGTTTCCTGGCTGCTCCAATTTTCACAGACCTCCGACAACCTGAGTTCAAACATCCAACCATCAGCTGCCCCCCCTCCCCCCAAGAGCCCTTCCCTTCAACTCCGGCGCCATCCGTCACTTTGGCAAGCTATGGGGCACCGGTTCCTATCAGGACCTCAAAACACAACTCCTTCCATCCCCCTGCACATCAGCTTATTCACAAGACAACTCTAAGTATCGAGGACACGGTCTTTTTATTTTTATGGTCTAAGCAGCATCAATTCCAAGAACTAGAAAAACAATCCCTCAGTGGGAACCTATTCAGTGACTCGCCCGGAAGGTCCTGGAGGCCAAGCTAGTAGCTCTGTCTTCTTAACAGCACGAGGACAAAGGACAGCCAGTCCTGAGGGGTGGGGTCAGGCCTGTACACACTTCAAAACGCACAGGGTGCATTTAGGCCGGAATCCAGAGAGCCCGATTGGTTAGGAAAAGCCGGCACTTTCTCCCCTGGAAGAGCAAGGAGACCCCTTGAGTAGAGGAAGGGCCTTGAAAACCAGGAACTGGGAGGGAAGGGGGGGGTGGGCCCCTGATTCTGGAACAGTGAGGTGTTCAGACGGGCAGATCAACCGAGTGGCCTCCCACTCTGGCTGGGACACAATGCACGGCCAGTACCGCCCTCAACCCATAGCTGTGGTTTTCTTTTGGGGATCACATTATGTGGGTGGTTTTTTTTTTTTTTTTTTTTTTTTTTGTAATTAGTTGCCAACATTTAAAACAACAAGAAATTTTATATTAAAATCTGGATTTCAGGCTTCCGTTGAAAACTCAGAACATCTGGACTCTCCAAGATGTAATCCCCCCAGGAGAACAGCGGATGGGCATGGGTTCTCTGCTAGGACACAGTACCCCCGCTGTCCCCATACAGCCTGCTTCACTTGCTTTCGTTAGTGCCCAGCCCTTTGTAGACACAGAGTCGGTGGCGCCTGAACAGCCAGGTAAGAGAAAGGCAAAGGAGGCCCAGGTTCTGGCTCCAACTCACTGTGTGACCTCGGCCAAGCCCCTGTCCCTTTCTGGGCCTCAGTGAAAGCTGTGTAATGAAGGGGGTAGGAATCCACCCCTCGTGCACTGGGTGCCCCCATGGCCCAACTTTAGGCTCCTTTAAACGGTGAGAAGGCTGGAGGGAGAGGCAGGTGCTGGTGTGCCCTCGCAGCCAGCCCTGCCGCCGTCCCCAAGGCTGTGCTGACGCCACTCCTCGGCAGCTTGATATGAATATTGTGTCAGAGACTGGAGATATTAAGAATGACAATGCATTATTACTGCAGCGGGAAAATCTCCTGAGTCCTAGAGATAGGATTTCGAAATCCTCAGCCAAAAATCAATAGTAATGCCCAAGAATTTATAAAAGAAGCACGTCAGTCTGCATTTGAGAAGACACACTTTCGGCTTCTGGCTAAACCAAAGGGACAAGTGCGAGTGAGCCGTTCTGGAAGGGCAAGAAGAAAAAGAGAAAACCACATATGCGCGATCCCAGGTGATGGAAGGCAGCTGGCAGACTCTCATTCGGAAGCCAGGCCAAGATCCTTCAAGGCAAAAGAGAAACCAGGAGTACCCCCAGCCAAGGGCTCCCTCTGACGCCTCGAGGATGAGACAGGGACGCAGGAGAACCCACTTCCTTGGCCACTCCCGGACCCACTGTGTCCTGGAGAAAACGTTTACAGAGCATGCAAGGACAAATAGTGTGGGGACCTGAGACACCGTTAGCTCCTTTCCCAGCTATAAAATGGGTAGAAAACAGTGGCTCTCCCTTTCTCTGGGGATTGGCGTGAGGATCAAAGCTCATTTCACAAAACCAAAGGTACTTAAGGAAGCATTAAGATCAAACACAAAAGGGCATTGGCTCTGAAGGCAGAGGCGCTAGGTTCAAAGCCCATCTCCACCACTGGAAATGGACAAAATTACTTTGTAGGGACATTATAAGGGTTAGAAATGGTATCCGCCTGGTGCCTGGCACAATATTGAGTATCAATAATTGACCTCGGTTTCAATGTTACAGTCATTATTAAAAGTATAAACAAATATAAGGTATTCTGGCATTACAGTCTGATACCTATTTCTTAATAACAATCACTCTTTGCAGATCACCTGATGGTTTTAAGTCTTCATGAAATCTTGTTTCCCACTGGTACAAAGCTCCTCAGTTTCTAAAATGCTTCCTTAACTTTTTTCTTGAGTGACACTCACAAGATGAAGCAAGGGAAAGATTCCCCATTTGACAGAAAACTGAAGCCCCCAAAGGTGATGGGAATGGACCAAAGTCATGTACCAAACAGCAACAGCAAAGGGTGATGCCTCATCCTGGCACAGTCCCACGCTGGAGGCAGGAGAACCCCCCAACCTATCCCCGGTGCCCATTCCATTTCTGGGCTTCCTGGTCCCCCCCCGAGGCGGTCCTGTCTGGCTCCCAAACCTAAGGCCACAAGTGGGTAGTAGATATACATCACCATAATCACCGACTCCAAATTCCCAGCAAGTGACAAAACGTTGCATGGCTTGGCTACTTGCTTCTTCTCTTCTCTACTCTTAGACTCCCGCAGGTGATGCAGCCCAGCCCAGCACCCTCCCTCAGCTGGGTAAGCAACTTCTTCTATGCGTATGAGAAGGGCAGGACCCATGCCACCTCTGACCCCCACAGTCTGCCTCGGTGGCCATGCTCACTCCACATCTCTGAACAGGTGACTGAGGACAGAGCTCCCCAAATCCCAGTTATTTCCCAAACAGGTTGGCTGAACTTCCTCTGCCATGAGCAATTTAATTGACTTTGGATGGGACCCTCCGAGTGCCAAGAATCAACTAGGCAAAGGCTGGTGTGTGCCCGGGTGTCCCCGAGGGCCAGCCATTCAGAACATACTGACTCAGTGTGGTCCATCTATTTTCAGAGAGTGCAGTTCCATTAGTACGATCCTACGGTATCACTTTGGCTGGCATAAATGGTGGTTTTTCTTCTTGGCTGTAAGCTCTGTGAGGGCAGGGACTCTGACTTCGCTAGATTGTGTTTAGTTGGATCTTCTGATGATATGAAAGCATTGTGTGGTTATTACAGAAAACTTGCAAAGTACAAAAACAGATATAGATCATCCTCGAATCATCCCTCATGGAAAGCCATTGTCAAGATCTTGGTCTATTCCCCTCTGGAGATAGAAATTTTATGTGAAGTTACACGAGATCTTCAAGACAAAAACCACCTAGCACGGGGCCTGGTATACAGCTGGTTCTCAACACGTGCAGGTTGAAGAAATATGCCAGACAACAGTCAAAGGATGAACAAATTAGAATGAAAGTGGTATTGAGTCTATGTAGTCCAAATGGCATCTTCAAAGTAAGGGCTTTGTCAAGATGGCAGTTGGGTTCTTAGACACTTCACCAAGGAGTTTCGTTTTCTTTGGTATTTTGTATATTAATTTCATAATTAATTACTAAAAAAAAATTTAAGACATCTCATGGATATGGGGCAAACATGTCCATATTAAAAACAAGGTAGGGACAGATATAGGAGATGGGAATTTCCCTCAAAACAGCAATAAAAGCAAAACACACCGGCCATTCCTTAATAGTCCTTAATGTCCATTCCCTAGGCCCCTCCTGCTCAAATGCCAGCCCTTGCTATGAGACAGAAGCCCCTCATTCCCAGGAGGAACATCTCCAACCTATGCCTGGGGCACTAAGGAGTTCAGTGCACACAGGTGTCACTCAGCAAACAAAACCAACATTTACAGAGGTCTTACCACGTGCCAGACCCTGTGCTAAGCACTTTGCGTGTAGTATCTCATTTAATTTCTGACACACTTTTGCTATCCTCCATTATTTTCCCCCATTCTGCAGACGGAAAGGGTTAACTCACAGGTTAAGGAGCTTGCCCAAGGACATAAAGCCAGTAAGTGATGGGAGCTTGGATTTGAATTTAAGAAACCTAACTGTAGAACCTCTGCTTTTAATTCCTACACTAATGTCTCACAGATTACAGATGGATAGATGGTGGATGAACAGTTAACATGGATGGTAGACAGACAGACAGACATATGGTGGATGGTAGACGCATGGCTAAATGAGTAGATAGATGGATAAGTGTATAGGTAACTAGATGGATTGGTGGGTGGAGGAATGGATGGATGAGAATAAATGAATGGTTAAATGAATGGATGGGGGGGTAGATGAATACTTTACTTTATGGGCTGATGTCAGATGGATCATGGTCATGGCCCCTTCCCTTAACCCAATGCCTCAGCACTGGAGCATAAACCAGGAGATGACCCAAAAGACTGCTCCCATCAAAACTACAATAACATGACAGCCACAGACTGACTCCTCTCTCACCCTCAACTACGAATTATCTTCACCCGACCCACCCCAGGGCTGGGTCTTCAGACCCACCAGGCCATGAACATCTCCCTGCCCCTTGGAGCTTTCCAGTTGTGGGGTGTGAGGGGCCTCAGGGGCATCAGGAAGACAGCAAGCCATGCACAGTAGCCGATTCAGTTTGTTCAGAATATTTGCTTGCCCGCTGAAGACGGACTTGGGTTTTGTTCATTTCCAAATATTCCCTGTGGCTGTTCCCACCCTTCAAGACCGAGTGTAGCATCACCTCTTCTCCAAAGCCCTTCCCTTTCCCCAGACAGAGTGGGACCCCCCCCCCCTTTAGTGCTCCCATACACATCGATTTGCTGGTTGTCCTCTCCTACGGGACTATAAACGTTGAGAGGGTTCTGAGGCCCCCATAGCCCTCAGCTCCCTACGCTGCACATAGAGGGGCTCAGTAAATACATGCGCAATTGATTCCAATGCCCCAAAACACAGATTTCCAAGGACTCCTCCCCTCCCTTCCTGGCCTGAAGTAAACAAAAGTCCGGCCACCACCGGGCTGCAGAAACTGGCCGCATGCAGTTACTTCTTTATCCACAAGAGAGCACAGTGTCTTGGAGCTCAACACAAATTCTTTTGTAAATGCCTGGTGTACTTACAGAACACTGTATAACTCAAAAATTATAATTAAAATGTCTTAGCTCCTGTATTTATAGTAACATTTAAACTACTGTGCTTTCTTGAAGTCAGTCATTTACTTGAGAACAGCACACTTTATGGTGAACAGATCTTTGAAACAGTACCGCGGGGATCTAGCCCAGGCACATGTAACTCAATATATGTCAACAGCTGTAAAAATATTGGTGGGAGAAGCCAGGAAAAAAAGCCATGAGCCCAGATCAAGTGCCCTGTCTCTCACATCTGACTGTTTTCAGCTGCTCCCTCCTACTCCAAATAATTGGGCCATTTTGGTGCCCGCTGTCATACAAGGCGGGCCCTCTTTGAGGCCGGATGATCAAAAAGGTTATAAATGAAAATGATTTCGATGTCGGCGGCCTGGAGAGTGACCAGGGCGTGTGCAGCGGCAGAAGGGCCTGTTCTAATCTTACCAACTGCACGCAGCCTTCGGAGAGCATTCCTAGGGCGCGAGCAGCTCCCCAGGGTGAGGCCACGGTAAATTCCGCCTAATCCCTTCTGCATACAAATGAGCGCCTGGCAGGGGGAACAGGGCCAGACACTGCAGCCCAGAGCCCGCTCCTCCTCCCCGGGTTGGCTGTCTTCGCTGAACAAACAATCAGTGACAGAGGAGAGGGCTGCAGGCCGGGTGGAATGAGGCGGAGGAACGGGGCGCTGGGGCGGGTGGGGTCGGGGTGGCGCGCTGGCCCTCTGACCCCATAGCCCGGCAGGGGGTACACAGCAGCTTGGGTGGCCAAGGGTGGCATGGCCAGAGGCTGGGCCTGACGAAGGAACAAGATACTCCCCAACCTATGGGCAGTGGCAGGCACATCCGTTCCAGGGCTGGGGGAGCTGGACAGCCCTGGTGGGGCAGTTGCTGGGCACCCAGTCCTTCCATATGCCCCACACTGGACTCCCCTCATCCCCCAGGAAGAGCACACAGCTCCAGAAGGGCTCCTCCTCACCCAGCGGGATGCACGGAGACCGCAAGCAGGGAAGGTCAGGAGGGAAGAGGTTCTACCCTGATGCCTCCCAGCCCCAGCTTTTCATTACCACTCAGACAGTTCAAGTAAATAAGTCAAGTGCTGGAAGCTGGGTTTGAGGAAAGGGCCTGAGGGTGGGAACCTGGGGGCCCCAAAGCAGGAGAGAGATGGGGAATCAGCCCAAGAAGGGAAGGGATGTGCATCTGGTCACAGAGAAAAACAGAGCAGCTGGGACCACGGTCACAGTGACGCTCCACAGCACACGGGTCTCTGAAGTCAGTTTGGCCTCCATAAAGTAGAAGCAAGGACTGTTTTTGGAATCAATTCCGAGCCCCACGGTCAACTTTCTAAGGCAGGTGTTCATAACCTGGGCTCATGGATAGATCCCGAGGGACCTGGACCCCTGAAATAGTGGGCACAGCTCACAGCTGCACTGAATTTGAGGCTTACAACCTCTGAGTAGTGCTAAGGAGTGATTTAAATGAGCTAATATATATACATATATATATTGAGCTAATTTATATATATATATAATATAAATATATATATATAAAGCACTTAAACTATTGTAAGCACATAGGCCCTCGAGAAGTATTAACTGATGTTGTGATGTTCACTCTGGTGGGGGAGAAATTCGCATGGCATGAGAAATGGCTCACGGTCATTGTTCGGGCTGGTCTGGCAAAGGCTCTCGGTCACTTCCCAGTTTCGGTGATCCAGGATAATAGAAGTAGGCCCAGAAGTGGCTGAGGGGACCGCCCCATATGGAGGCGACATCATGCCCTTTGCTCAAAAGGGTACCTATCAACAGATCAGGCACATGTTCACATCTACACACCTTCAAAAGTTACCATTTGCCCAATTTTCCCAATGATTCTCTCTCTCTCTCTCTCTCTCTCTCTCTCTCTCTCTCTCTCACACACACACACACACACACACACCTTCCATGAAAATCAGCAGGAAATGCACATTTTGAGGACCCAATTAGGCTCAGTGTGTATTTGACAACCTTTCAACCTCCAGAAGACATTTATTTTTACAACGCTCTCCAGCTGAGAAATTACTAGGTTTCTGATGTTCCCTGAATCGTCTTGGCATCGGGAAGCACCAAGGTGTATCTGGGAGTGAGGAAGGGGGACCCACTTGGCCAGGCCCAGCAGTGCCTGTCATGACCACTTGGAAAGTGGGTCTCGGAGGTGAGGACTGTTCAAAGTGGGGCTGAGGAGCCTCAGGAACCCCCTCCCGGCCCAGGCTGCCCCCGGGGTGGATAATTCTGGAGATCCAATAACATCTGCCACTTTTCATCCTCCCCTGTGCCCCTCAGCTCCAAAGGGCCACTTGGAGAGGCAGGTGTGTGTGGGTGGGGGTGCTTCCTGTCTCACACATAGGGAGACCGAGACCCACATTTAGAGAAACTGAGATCTACTAACCTCACCTGTAACCTCACTACACAAAATAGCCAAACACGGGGCTGCACCTCTGGGTATTCCTACGTCCTGCTTCGTTCCTCCCCACTTGGCCACACTCTGTGTCTGGTCACCTGAGAAAACTAGGCCAGATGAGGTCAGGGGACCAAGCAGAGCATGGGAAATAAAAAGAAAAATAGAAAAGAAAAGGAAGCCTTCTTTGGTAAATAAGGTTAAGTGGGTGCAAGCATCAGCCTGGGGTCACAGGGCAAGAGCTTTCCCCCCAAGTCTTACCCGGAGGCCAAGAGAACTTCCTCATAGGCTCCATCTATCTGCAGAAAGTATTCCAACCCAATCCTATCTCAACATCACTGTCTTATCTCTCTACCAAGAGTGTGAGTCTCCCCCCACTTAAAAGACTAAGACTTAGGACTTCACATCATCGTCGAGAAAACAGAGGTGGACGATGATGTTTTTCCCACGGACAGCAGACCATGACTCCTGGCTCCGTTGACCTTTGTCAAGCCCGGCCATTTGTGCATCTGAACCAAGGTCTCACAATCTGCATCAACATCATCATGACGTCCTGGGCAACGACACCAAAGATCCTTGAATTGCATGGGTACGTCCTACCACGGTCCCTCATTCGCGAACATCTTTAAACAAAGATAGTGAAATCCAGGCACTATCCCAGCGGAGTGAACTGGTGGACATCCTCCCAACAGAGACAGTGCCGCTGCTTGTGGGTTGACCAAGTATACGGCCATGATTTCAATGTCGGCGTCTCTTTGACCTTTGGGCCCCTAAATGACAGGATGACTTAGCAGGGGGGTGAGAGATGTGCCCAGAACAACACCTCCCTGTCACAGCAGGCTGGGGTACCCAGGGAGCATCTGCTCTGTGTGGCTTTGCTTGCATATCTGACTTTGCTATCTCACAAGCAGCAGGTTGGCGATTAGCAAAATAGCAATAGCATTGAAGCCGGGCGACAACTGCCATGGTCGTGACAGTGACAATAGCTGTCACCCTGAGCCGTCAAGCCTGTTTCTCCGCCCCCCAGGAGAGTCCCCACGTAGGCGGGAGCTCTGAGCATTTTAGGCAACCTTGGCCAATCATTTCTGTGAATCTTTACTGCCTGGACAGATTAAACCCAGGCCCCGAGTGGCTCTCCCAGTTGACAATTTTTCTTTCAAAAAGGCAGAAGTTGCTGTGAGCCAAGTTCTTGCAGCCGAATTCCTGGACACAGTTTCCAACTATTCCAATCAGCCAGCTCTGCGGTTGGGCTGGGATTTCAAGCTTGCCACAGTATGAAGTCCAGTTTGGGCTATATTCCCTTCCCTCTCGCAGCGTGATGAAGGTTTCCCCGCAAAATCAAAAGGCTTACTGTCAAGTTTTCGATTGGTCTGGGCTCCGCGCTATCATGTGTGTGGTGATGGGAAGGAATATGAATGTGGTCCCGGCTCTACCATGGGGCCTTGAGGCCTCGTCCGAGCCGTCCAGGGACCTTATGAAAGTGGAGCGGAACTCTTTTCATGTATATTCCAACTGCTGAAATTCCCCAGACACGCCACAGTGTGCAAACGCGGTGCAAAAAAGAACAATGGCTGGATAAAAACCGAGGCAAGTCCACTGAGCGCCCTGAAGACGAACCAGAGCTGCTAATATGAGGGGAAGCGGAGCCCGGAATCTGCCCCTCCTTCTTCACCATCGCTTTTCCACTTCTTTCCCTTTTTCCTCTGGAACTTAATGGAAATCAAGTCACCACGTTTCCAGGGGAGGGGACCTGCTCTTCACTTGCATAAAATATGTGTGCAAATTCACCAAAGCAGGCTGACACTTGGCAAAAACACACACGATACTCAGGGCTCAAACTGATGGAGGTAATTTACATCTCCTTCCTCTTTTTCCTTAACCACAATATACGATGTCTACGTAGGTGTACAAAATCATGGTGGTGCAGCCAGCTGGGACCGGCGAGTAGACCGTGGGCCTCTCTTCCCAGCCTCATTCTCAATGAAGTCATATTGGGAGCTCAAAAATCAGCCATGGTGGGAAGCATTTACACCACAGAAATTGGCAAATGCTACAAATAGAATTCTTTTTTTTTTTTTCAGACAGCTAGTTGTTAAATATTTACCAGCACATCGCATCACTCTGCGTGTGTGTGTGTGTGTGTGTGTGTGTGTGTGTGTGTGTCTCTATATAGATGTAGGAAGAAATATACAGGTAAAAATACAAATCTCACAGATACACATATATGTGTGTATACATATATACAGAGAGACGTTACATACACACATTATTCACATTTGTATGTTCCCCCTGATTCATGCCTTCTCATTAAATATTTCTTTGAAAGCAAGACTAGAACCAGGGATCCAAGTGAATCTGTATGCTTTGATAATAAGAAAGAAAAAACCAACCTGCTCTCCCCAAATATAATAGCAATAGCTAAATTGATTTCTTTTTGCCAGGCATTAACTTTCTCCTATTATGGCAAATTTGCTGCACTTGTATTTTCTTCCAACCCCAGAATTAAACACACTTCTAATTTCTCACTTCAGGTGCATTAAGTGCAGTATAGGGCACAAATGAATAATTTTATTGATAATAAATTTTATAATCCATGCAGCACTTGCTGAAAATGGATGTGTTCTGGATGCATTCATTATTTCTCCTAATTTGAAGACCACAGGATTGCAGCAGCCCTGCTCGCTGAGCCTCTGGTAATTGCTGGCTGTTTTCTACTGGTTTGAGACCCGACCGACAAATTCAGGCACATGCTCTGCTTTATGTGGATAAATGACAATAACCAGTTTATCAGATTATTACTTTTATTAATTCAAGAGACTATACAACATTGGTGAGTGGTTTCTGTCTCCTGCAGACAGAAGTTATCCGACCAGCTTAATGGTGCTGTGAGACCCTGGATATACGTAACACCTTGCTAAAGGAAACAGCCATACATACTCTCCCTAAATCATGCAACTAAAACATCGATGAGAAGAGACCATGGTGGGAAAGTCGGCTCACTGGGGTTGAGAGGGAAGAGGCAGGGAAAAAAGATCAAAGGATTGTTTATTGGTTTTGAGCTTGCTTAGAAAGGATAATGAGTAAGAACAAGGGCTTTGACATCAGACAGACCCAACCTCAGCCCCAGCCGGCCCACCTAGATCCACGTGACCCTTAAACAAGTTGACTCTCTGACCCTCTGTTTCCTCTTAGGACTTGGGAAGATGAGCGAGGTAAGGTACGGACAGCGCCTGGCACAGCGTCTCGCCCCTAGTGAGCACCCAATGGGTTGCAGCTATCGACTCTTCTTGGGCCATTAGGGTTCTACATCTCTTGTCAAGCCATTCTAGCTTGAGGAGGAATTTGACCAAACTGCTCACATTCGTCAGGTACTTAAAATGCCCAAATAAAGTTGTAAGCATTTTACACGTCACCTCTTTTCAGCTTCGCGACAGCTCTATGAGACAGCTGCTATCATTATCCTCATTGCATAGAGGAGGAAACAGGGGCACAGGGAGGTTAAACGGCCTGCCCAAGGTCATGCAGGCAACTATAGAGACAGAGCCCGGACTCCACCTTGGGTCTACAACCTGCCTCCCAGAGCTGCGTCCTTGGCCGCTGCACCTGTCTGAACTGCTCTCACCTCCCTCTGTGGCCCACACCAGCGGCACCTGCCAGCCCTCCTGCCTCACCGCCGCCTGCCACTAGCACCCACCCAATCCCACCAGCTGGGCCAGCTCAGGAATCCAAGCAAACACGTAAAACACCTAAAATCTGATTGTGCCCATCTCCATTGCAGCCATCATCTCCACGTTTGCTCAGGAACCTCAAATCATGCCGCCAACAAGCCAACCTCATTTCCCGCCATCCCATGGGCAGAGGGCATGCATGGCAGCTTTAGAAACCATGCCTCTTCCCAAGAGCGTCCCAGTGGATGTGTGACACCAGTGGCATTTATCAGCAGGCTCACTGCCTGCGTTTGTGCCTCCTGAAAAATCAAGTGCACCTGATACGCAAGCTCCCACACACGCCGCTGACGGCCAGCCTGAGTGAGAGCACAATAAATGTCTGTGAAATGAATTCACTGTGATATTTACGTATATACACAATTGAAATTGAATCACAGGCACATGCTGTACTATTTATAATTATAACAACAGTAACAATTTAGTTGGATTTTGTCCCCCCCCCCCCCCCGCCGCCCCCGCCAAGGAAAGACTCACCTGGCCCTTCCAGGGGGAAGCATTTTGCTTCTTTGCAAAAATAAGGACATAACCAAAAACAAAAACAAAAACAAAAGAAACAAAAAAACCATACCCAGACTTCTGCCTTGGCATTGTGATTTTTCTAAGAATGGGGTGGTCTAGATGGGCACTCAGGTGGCATCTTTGACAACGGTAAGTGCCCACCCCCCCAATCCCCAAGTCAGACTCATGGGCCAAAGCCAGACCCCCTGCCAAGAGCCCTTCTCATCATAAAAAGAGAAGACATCCCTTAAAATACTCAAAATTGAAGTCGAAAAGCCTGGGCCTCTGTGCTGCAGCTAGGGGGAAATTAAGGTCAGCTGGTGGCAAGTGACTGACAGCTCATTTTTCCTGGGCACAGGTAGACCTGTGCAGTCCCCCAAATCCAAGAGCCACCCTGTTATTTCAGCCAGGGAACCCTGAGCACTTGGGGCCCTGTGGGCAGAATGTGGAAACACCTAGATGTCTTTCTTAGTCCCCCAACTCCCAAGCCAGCTGTCTGGAGTGAAGCACAGGGAGAGGCCGGACGCTGCGGCCGTCTCTTTGCTCCTGGTCCCAGGAGCCCCAGTTGGGTACAAGGTTCTCGGTCCAGGTGGGACACCCCCAGCCACCCCCTCCCCCTCATCTTCTAAATCTCCAGCATTCCGCCGGTCCCGCTCCCCCGCCTCCTGATTAACAGCCGGCCACCTCATTTAGAGAGCGAACTTTTCTCAGAGCTCCATCCTGTTCTTGAGGCTTCAGTTGGAAACTTGGCCTAGATGACAGCTGTGTGGGCCTCTCCCCAGCTCGACCCAGCAGGAGTTCTAATACACTTCATTCTGGGGCTGGTTGCTGCTTTTAATCTATCAGCACGGTGCCACAGCTGCTGTAAGCTAGCTGAAAATTGTCTGCATACGGGGCAAACTGTTTGTAACCCTTTTCAGTGCAAACGTGCGTTTCTGCCCCTGCCTAGGAAATGTGCCGCCCCAGAGCAGCCAAGGCCTTCCCCTGTCCCGGGAGGCCCCCCACCCTGTAAACCTGGAAACGGTCAGAGGCCTAAACAGGTTACTACTGGCTTGCAAATTCTACTCTCCTGACTCAACTTCTTCACAAGCTTTGGCCACAACACTGTGGGCCCCTGTAACTAGGGCTTGGCCCCAGGACCCCTCTTAACTGGCTCTTTGCTTTGATTCTTGAGAGAGGAGGGACTTTTCTCCCCAAGGCTCAGGTCCGCAGAGGACCTACCAAGGGCTGTCATCCCCAGACCCAAGGAGGGCCTGACCCAAGGCAACACCACCTGACTCGCACATCAGCTGGTGCCATCAACTGTAAGGGGCCTCCAGTGGATCCACTCGATGGCATCAGACCCAACGGGGCTCCGCCAACATGGTAGGGAGGGGGGAGTTGAAATTCTTCCCAAATATGAACATTTCCAATTCTTACGAAATAGCCAGTACCCTTCAGGCATTAAACACAAGTTTAGATGTCAACGGGGAAGGAGAGAAAATGGGAGAAAAATAGCACAAAAAAAGAAAGTCAAAGGATGGAAGGAGAGCAGGAAGGGAAAGGAAGGGGGGAGGGAAGGGGAGGGGAGGAGAGACAAGAACCGGAAAGCACCATCCGCACATCCCACCCTAATCTGTCCTTGCAAACCCCTTGGTGGTCAGTGGGAGGAGGCCCAGACCTCTCTCCATCTTCAGTGGGCTCTTGCCCCCAGACACCCATCACTAAGGGGGAACAGACTCCCTGGCCTTCCACCTGCCACGGCAGCTCAGACAGCATCCCCAGCCTCCTGTGCCCCCTAGAGCGGGCCCAGAGAGGGGCCTGCCCCTCTACCACCCAAGGAGGGCCCTAGACCCCTCCCTCCCTGCCCATCGGCCATTAGATTTCTGTCTGCGGCACAGCACCGCCAGGGTTGGGGTCACCAGCCAGGGCAGGCCCCCAGCTCTGCTCCCGCACCACATGGATGCAGGCTGCCCGGCCTCTGCCCTGCTTAGGGCACATGGGGCTCTGTGGCCCGGAGAAAAGAAGGGCAGCGGTGGGGAGACCCACCTCCCCAAAACCGTCCAACTCCAGACCCAGTCTTCCCTCAGCATTGATCCGGCAGCAGCTGTATCTCTTTCATTTGAGTAATTATCATATAATTAAGTGCATGAATTACAAGAGAGCCAAGGCATTAAATTAAAATATTTAATGCTTGTAAATCTGAAAATGATTACTGTGCTGATGTGCAGCCAGTGAGAAGTGAGGCTAATGGCTCAGCGGCCAGCACGGGGAGGTGGCGGCGGGGACCAGCGTCACCTCAGAAGGCTGGGAGGGTGAGGGGAGGGCTGTGGGTGGGGTGAGGGGGGTACTGAGGGGGCAGCAACCTGGAAAGGGAGCAGCCAGTCCACAGATCTCAGAGCAGATCTCCCAGCGGAGAGGTGCGAGGTCCTAAAATGAAGGCCACGTGTTCTAAGCGCCTGCCCCCCACCCCCAACAAGGGGACAAAAGGGGTTAAGACCGAGTCAGCTTCCTGGGAAACTTCACACGGAGTCTGAAGTCTCTGGGGGCAGAACAGAATAGGGCCAAAGTTGGTGACATCACTCTTGCGTACACTTTGACCCTTTGGAAAGTATTCACATTCCCGTGTGACAAATGAGGAAACCAAGGCACAGAAAGGAAGGGAAACTTGCTGAGATCATGCAGCAAGTTGAAGCGGTGCTGGGCCGGGGGCCAACCTGAACTTCCCACACCTGGGCAGCTGTGACGAGCCAGCTGACTGGGCTCTGGCTGGCTTTGATGTGACCCAGAATGGTATCAGCTGATTCTTTCATTTCCCAAACCAACCTGTCTCCCTCTCGGGACAAAACGGAGGTACAAAGCTCCCAGAGCGATCCCCCACGATGCCGACAAATGGCTCCACAAAGCGGGAACGGGGGCGAGCTTTGGGTTTCTGCCCAGAAAACACCACACACTACCCAGACAGAGGCCGGCCAGACAGATGCCGGGAGGGTTCAAAGGGAAAAGCGAGACCTGCCATCTCAATCACCATTTGTGGTGGCCAAACGGGAATCAGACCACAGGTGGCCTGAAGCAAAAGGCCCCATTCCCGTCCTGGAACGTTCTCAACAGGGACAGCAAAGCGCGAGTGTCCAGTCCAGGTGCACGGAAACCAAGCACATGAGATGCTGGGAAACTGGACAGGATGAGGGGGCCCCTTTGCCCATCCCAGCCTCCACCAGCATTCACATTCCCTTGGCCTAGAAGACCCTTTCCCATACGCCCACCTCCCTGTGGGGAGCCAGCCTCTGTCGTGCAGGAGAAAGCTGTTCCCTTCTGCTGGGGTGGACTTTGGTTTTACACCTGCTGGCAACAACCAGCCAGGTGTCCTTTGCGGAACTTCCACCAGAGGTTGATACCCCTCCTCTCCTTGCCCTAGGTGAGCGTGTGACCCAGGTCTGGCCGATCAGAGCCAATCTTCAGACATCTTCAGATGATGGGCTAAAAGACTCTTGCCCCTGGGGTTGTTGAGCTAATAGGATGGGAGCCTGGAAGGGCTGCTGGCCATTTTTCCTTAGGGGAGCCCAGGTCCTAATGGCTTGCCCACCTGGGCCTTGAGAACTTCCCATTTCTGGCCCAGTGAACCCATTCCCTTGGTTCCCTAAGCCAGTTGGAGACAGGGTCCGAGCCCTTGCAACTCAAAAAGTCCCAATAACCGAGCCCCTCCTAAATCTTCGATTTGTCCTTTACTGCCCCTCTGTCTCTCCCTCTTTCCCTCCCGCCCTATCGTATTGAGTACAGTGATGGTTTAAACAAATGCACAAATGGATGACAAATGTTTCCTGCTCAGGACAGTCCTTTGGGTCCGGTGTGGGTTCCCAATCATTCCCACCCCCACTCCTATTTCCGGCAGCCTCTCCTGAGCACCAGAATTTCCAGCCCACCCAACTCTGTGCAATAGCTGGAGTTAGATGTCACTCTGCCTGAGCCACTATGGGCCACAGTCCCAAAACACACACTCCTTGAAGTCAGGGACCTCATCACAGGCTCCTCCTGTAGTCCCCATAGCTGGTCACAGGGCTCCCCACCGCCAAACCTTTGCTCTCCATGTCCCCTCTGTCAGAAATGACCCAGGCTTTCCTAGGGACTCAAACCAAGCCCCAGCAGCCCCCACAAGGAAGTCTTCCCAGAATCCTATTCCTTCAAGGACACTGACCCCTCCTCCAGCACCTACCGTGTGCATCACTGGTGATTAATCATGAGTTCTCCAGAATTTGCCCACTGCTTTCCACCACACTCCCAGCGCCCCCCTTCAGGCCACCATCTTTTCTTGTCTACATGTCAACAGCCTCCTAACCAGTGTCCCATCTTCCAGGGAGTGTGAGCCTGTCCAGACTGAGCCTTTTCTGGACTCCCAGGGAAAGGGAATCGCTAAGGATCAGACTACTCCACAGAAACCCTCCCAGACCTGCAGATAATCCAGTGAGAGTGCAGATAGGAAAGGGGCCCACACAGAGCAAAAGACCCACGAGGGTCAGGTTCACAAGGCGCGTCTGCCTGAGCAGTGGCCTGGCAAGTACCAAGATTGTTGCTTTAGATTCCCACAGGCTTGGACACAAACCCCAGCCCTACAACTTTCTAGCTGCCCATATGGCTTCTGCTGGGGTACTTTAAGAGCCTCAGTGCCTTCACCTGAAGTTGAAAGTAACAGCAAGCTTGTTGACAAGTCATAAAAATAGGATGCTAAGCGCCTCTTCTGGGTCTTCTATGACACACAGTAGGCACCTGATAAGTGGCACGTGCTGTCACTGTGCTGGTGGCTGGGAACATCCCCAGCCTGATGAGTCAAGTGCCCACAGAAAAGAACTGGCAGCTCAAATGGGCCATTTCTGAGCTGGACCTGTAAATAAATGAAAAACAAAAACCAACATGTTTTGGGAGCCTACTATGTGTCAGCATTGTCGGGTGGCTTGCTAAGACTCACTTCATACTAGGAGCTCAGTAGCAATTCTTATGATCCCCATTTTACGGAACAGAAAACCTACGAAGCAAGAGCTTCAGCAACTTCCCAAGGGACCCAGAGCTGCTGAGGGGCAGGCCAGGATCTGAAGCCAGAGTCCGTGCACACTGCCCCCCTCTCCTGCAGGGCTGCCCTGAGCTGTGGATTATGGATAAGAATGCAAAATCAAGTAGGCGGCTCCTCACCCCTGCTCCTGGGACCTTACAAATATGCGACGAAGAAAGAATACTCTGAGATCCTTTTCAGGCCCTACCTTGGTGGAAAAAGGACTTCTGATCTGGCCCCGACCAACGGAACATAAATCTTCGAGCCTCAATGTACCTTCATGCCCTGTAGACCCTTTCATGAAGGGCCACTGAGTGCTGGGAGCTGTGTGTTTTCATTCACCGTCTCACTTAACCTTCACAGTGGCCCTGTGAGATGGGTATTATTATCCCCATTTTACAGAACAGGCAGCTGAGGCTCAGAGAGGTTAAGTGATTTCACTGTGGTCACATAGCACGAGAGAGCTGGAAATTGAAGTCCGTAACGGTGGCAGTAATCATGCTATCTGAGCAGGAGGCATTTAGCTCCTTCCTTCCTGCCTTCCTTCTTTCCTTCTGTCCTTCCTCCCTTCCTTCTGTCCTTCTTTCCTTCCTTTCTCCTTCTCTCTCAGCTCATGGAGAGTCAAGAGAGGTGCCTATTAATGAAGAATGAAATAGTTTGCTACAATTTGCCCCAAAACAGTATGTTTAATTACCACAAACCCTTCCCCAACCAAATCACTTAATTGGATTCAGATAGCATGTCTGATGTTATATATAATATTTTGCAACTTGGCCCTCTTTGGGGAGCGTATTGATTGAGGAGGAAAACAGATGTTCTGGAAGATGTTTTCAGATCAGGGCTGGACCGGATGGCTGCAGAGTTGAAAGAATTATACAGGTGCACAGACAGTTGTGACACCAGGGGCCAGAGGCCAGGGCAGGCTCCATCCTGCTTCCCACCAGAAGACCACCCCAACCCCATGACCACCCCTGACCCCGGCACAACTGTCTGTGTCGAGCAGCGGCTTCCAGGGCCACTGTCTCCATCCATCCCGCACAGCGTCCGGTTGGCGACAGGCAGGCACTGGGGAGAGACGTCTGGCAGAGCAGGGTCTCCTGGAGTTGATGGGTGAGCACAGGAGGGCTGAGGGAATGGATGGACAGTCTCCCCGGTCTGAAGGGGGCCTAACTGGCCAGAGCTTTCCCAAGAAAGCCCTGAACTCATTTGTTTGTTGATTCAACAAAGATTTGCTAGGCATCTACTACATGCCATTGACGTACTCATTCAATAAAATTCACTAGGTGCCTACCATATATCTTTTTTATTTATTCATCATTCAAAAAACAAGTATCAGAGACCTGCCATGTGCAGAG
Organism: Herpailurus yagouaroundi; assembly: GCF_014898765.1. Taxonomy (NCBI): domain Eukaryota; kingdom Metazoa; phylum Chordata; class Mammalia; order Carnivora; family Felidae; genus Herpailurus; species Herpailurus yagouaroundi. Next base: position 3,718,518 of record NW_024412421.1, read on the forward strand.
CCCCAGGACTTGATGGTGCCTGCCCCCTTGGGGCTCACAGTCCAGCAGGGGAGGAAGATAGTCACCACTGGACACAGCCTGAGGGGTAGAGGCACATAAGGGCAGAGAAAAGGCATCATGCTCATATAGTCAGGAGAGTTAAGGCAAAAGGTCCAACGGGGGACAGGTACCCAGAACGGAGGAAACAGCACGTGCCTGGGAGAGGAGAGAGGGCAGTGTGGCTGGAGCATGGAGGGTGAAGGGCAAGTGCTGGAGACAGAGCTGGTGGGGGGAAGGGAGCACTGACCTTGCAGGGCCTCTGGGTCCCTGAAGGTCTCTACCTCGGGGTGATGGGGAGCCACTGAGGGCTCTGAATGTGGGAGACAGACTCAGAAACCACTTCGAGTCCAACACAGACAACAGACTGGGGGTGCGGGAAGCAGAGTAGGTTCCAGAAAAGCAGGAAGGATGCCAGGTTCTGTACTTGGCACTGGGGGTTCAGGAATGTGTAAGACACAGCCCCTGCCCATTAGAACCCACAGGCCACTCCAAAACCATGGACAAGTGAGCAGGCAGCTGCAATCCTACATGACCAGCACCTCATGGGGCAAGTTGATTTTTGAATTTTTAATGTTACTCCTGCTTTATTTGGTCAATATTTATTTGGAAACTATAAACGACATTAAAGGGGAGGGTGAATGTTTTGTTTATTCTTTCATCCAAAAAATATTTGTTAAGCACCTACTATGTGCCAGGTCCTGTGTGTGCTGTGGAGGAAAAACAATGTTTAAGGCTGGACCCTCATAGACTTTTCTAGGCCGCTCCTTTGTGGCACGTGTGCTAGACACATGTAACTAAGCCCCAAACTTGCCCACCTCAGAAGCAGCACCTACTGTGTGTCGGGCGCTGTGCTGGAACTGGCACAGACCTGCGGCTGTCTGCAGTGTGGGTGTGAGCCTTGCAAACGAAAGCCAGGTGCATGATAATGTGGGACCAGAGACATCACACGGTTCTGCAGAGGGACATCCCATCCCAGTAGGGACAAGAGCTGAGCTCATTTGTAAGGTTGGGGGAGGGGCTGCACGGAGGAGCAGGCCTATGGAGCAGGCCTTCAACAAGAAGAGTGGGGAGTGTGGGGTGAAGGCATTTTAGACAAGAGGACCACATGAGCAAAGAATGCACAATAACATCTGGGGACGGCAAATCACCTGCTTAGGCTGAAGCATAGGCTGGGAACCACAGGGTCATAAGGTTGATAAATAGGCTGAGAACAAGCCCGGACTGCATCAGATGGCAGAACAAAATTGCAGGCTTTGTCCTGTAGGCAATGAGGAGCCACTGGAGTCTAAGCAGTGAAATGGCACCATCAAGCCCTACACGCTTCCAGAATGTGAATTACAGCACCCGAGTTGGGGAAGGTGGGTTGAGGGGTGACCAGGTGATAGGCCACTACTATAGCTCAGAGGAATGGGGATGAAAATGTGGATGCAGGCACACTGAGGAGGGAGCCTGGTGCTGGGGTGGGGGTTGGGGGCACAGGCAGAAGGGCTTAGGCAGAGCTGTGGGTGGACCAGAGTACAGCCATGGTCATAGCTCAACAGTGTCTTATAGAACATGACTAGTTCACATGACCTGGGTAGCTTAAGCTCCTATCAGTTGAGAAGGACATAAAAATGCCTAATACTTAGTAGGCTCTTTGTAGGGGTGGGAGGGAGAGGGGGGAAGATTTGGTTAACAAGTGGATGGGTAAATGAGTGAAAAAATAGATGATGCACGGGTTTGGTGGGGGGCAGATGGTGAGTAATGCCCACTTGAATATTTGGATGGATGCACGATGATGTGAGCATAAGGGGGGAGTGAGGGTAAGTGGACCGATGGAAGGTGGGATTGAGCAATAGAATGATACAGGGCTGGAGAGCAATAGAATGATACAGGGATGGATGGATGGATGGATGGATGGATGGATGGATGGATAGACAGATGGATGGCTAGATGGCTGGGTGGCTAGATGAATGCGTAAGTGGGTAGGTCGGTAGGTGGGAAGGTGGGTGGATAGGTGGATAGCTGGATGGCTGGATAGGTGGGTGGATAGATGGATGGATGGGTGGGTAGATGGATGAGCGGGTGGGTGGATGGGTAAATGAATGGGTGGGTAGATACACGGGTGGGTGGATGAGTGGGTGGATGGATGTGTGTGTTGGCAATAACTCCCAGAAGAACATGACTAGAGAATGCTGGCCGACTCCAGGCAGGTAAATATATTCTGGGTTGAACCCTTGGCCCTCTATTTGGCTTACCTCATCACTTCCAACTAAAACCTCTTCTCTCCCAGCCCTGCCCTTAGCATTCAGAAAGATTAGCTAATAGAAAGATCTGCAATCCAGAAAGCTGGCCGATTTACTAATTGCAGTTTTGCTCTAATTTGCTGTGTGACCTTAGATATAAGCCACTTCCCCATTCTGGGCTTCTCTTTGCCACCCAGCACAATGAAGGAATAGAATTAGATCAGGGATGCCTATGTGCTGTTCATCCCCACATCTTCACCCACACCTTACTAACCAAGCTTTACCCATAAGCTAAGGGTTCATTTGCAAGCTGAGCCCCATTTGCCAGGTGACCTGTTAAGATGGTGGTTCTAGAACTAAGCAAGCATCAGCATCAGCTAGAGGATCCATTAGAACACAGACTGCTTACTGGTACTCACCCCCAGAGTTTCTGTTTCAGTAGGTTAGGTGGGGCTAAGAATTTGCCATCTCTAACAAGTTCCCAGGTGATGAAAACGCTGCTGGTCCTGGGACCCCACTTTGAGAACCACTGACACAGGCCTCCCCGCCAGCTACTTCTCTGACAGTTTGTGCCCACAGCTGGTCAGTTTCTTTGTATGTGTTGGGGGGTGTGGGGGGGTGCAACTCACCCAGCCCCAGACAGGGGGCCTCCTGGAGCCTGTGTGACCGGAGGGCACAGGGAAACCCCAGACCTGGTTAGAGGGGACATGGGCACCCCTTCGACCGGCCCCGCCCCACCGCCCTGTGTCCACCCTCCCTGCACCACGTGCTTCCCCGCCTGCTTTCTTTCTCTTGCAGCCTGTGAGAGCACCGTGCCTTCTGCTGCCTGCGCGCCGCCTGCCCCTGCCGCCCTCGGAACAGCTGTGGGCTTAATTATCAAAATAACATTTTAATAGTCTCATAACTGAACTCCCTTCAAAACATGCCAGCGGAGGAGGCGGGAAGGATTCTTTTTAGCACCTCTTCCCGCCCGACTTGCTAATCGGAGGCATTTAAGCTGCCAGGAGGCCCAGATGCCCAGCCCTGCCCACGGAGCGCCTCCTCCCACCCACAGTGGCCATGGCCTACCCACGAGGAGCAGCCGGACCCACTCCAGAGCCAGGAGCCACCGTGGGGGCCTCCCTGCCTCCTCCCCACAAAAGGAGAAGCCATTCACCCCTGAAACCCAGTCATCACTTCCGAAAGTGGATCTGCTAAGAGAACTTAGGCAATTCATTTGCGATCACCAGGGGTTTTACTTGCCTTTAACACGTTTTTTTTTCTAATTTAAAAAAAAATTGCTATCACAAGCAGTAACTCTGGCTCCCCCTTTCCCTACTACTCCATGTAATAATTCTACAGGGAGTCCTAGCTGGTATTTAGCTCCTGAGTTAAGCTCCACTAAACAAGCCCCGTGCAAAACTAGCTGCACAAATCACAGTGTTTTTCCCTCCCACTCACTGAAGCCCCCTTCACTCTCCCGTTCTTCAAGCTAGCTAACATCACATTTATCCGGGGCTCGCTCTGCCTGGGCCGTGCGCTAAGTACGGAACATATGTTCTGTGTTATTACATCTAATCCTCGTTCGGCAGCCCAAGGAGAAAGGCCCGACTGTTTCTACGATCCCGCTTCACCCAGGAGGAAACGGAAGCCAGACAGGCTACAACCCCAAGTGTTACCTATGGGGGGGGGCCCAGATGGGAAGCCAGGAGGGTGTGTTTTCAGCAAGGGCACCAGCCTACCTTCCTTGGTGCTTGCCTCGGGGAACCCGTCTTTCAGGCTACTGCTTCTCAAACTTCAACAAGTATGTGAGTCCCCTGGGGCTTCTGGATCAGCAGGACTGAGGTCTGGTAGTCCATATTTCTAGCACACTCCCAGGTGATGGGGATGCTGTCAGTCCCTGGGCCACAACGTTGAGGAGCTAGGCTGTAGGAGGCAGGGCCTGGACAAGGCCTAGAATGCTGCCAACCCCCCCTCCCCCCAGCATAATTAGATCAGAGGGACCATGAGCACCTCCTGCAGCCCAGTCTTGGGCCAGCGGCCCTGGTTCTCCTCTGGCCTGCTCACCACCAGCCCAGGTGGAGGGATGGGAGGAAGTATTATTTCAGAGGCCTACATTCTCAGCCTACCTGTTCATTTGGTTTCTGAAACTCCATACCTAGCCATGGAACAACAAGTGGACTTTGCTCTCTGGAGGAAATTGCTAGAACCAGGCAAACTCCTTTGGCCCTCATCATATTCCCTGCTGCCTCCATTGAACACCTCCTATGTACTAAGACAGGCATTGTGGGAATATGCAACGAGACATGGTGGGCGTGACAAGCAGACGTGAGGTCTACCCTCTGAGGCAGCTCACGGTTCCATGCAGGCCCACGGTGGGATTGAGGAGACACACACAGGCCAGAGCAGAAGCTACGCTGGCTGGGCTCTCTAGTGTCCCCGAACCCTGGGGAATTCAAGTCTATTTTAGTATTAGCCCACATGCAACTAAATTTACTACCAATAAAAAAGCAGGTCTTCATGCCATCCCCGCACACTGGTGGGGGGCAGGCACTCTGGCACGGACTTGGGGACTCAGTAATCCGTCACGCTTTTGCAGAAAGGGGCTTGGGCATGGCACCCCATGGTCAGCCCGTAAGTGAATTGGCCACTGCCCGTCAGAAAACCAGTCCTGTTTGAGAATGCTCAGAGACCACACATCTCACTGGCTGCAGTTCTGCTCTAGTGGGGGTCAAGAGTTCTGTATTCAAGTCCTGTCTCTGCCCTTCTAGCTGTGTGAACTTGAACAAGTCCATCCTCCTCTGTGAGCCTGATATTGGCATCAGCAGCAGGAACATAACAACAGCACATGACTTGATTCACAGGGTCAAACAGAGCAGACACTGTATATGTACATATCTTATTATCTACTTCGCTTATTGAAGGAAAAGGCCTTAACCTTATTTTTTAATGTAGTTTCATATCATTCAATTAAGTGAGGCATTTTGTAAATCCAGACCTGGGGTGGGACTTGGTGGATGGACAAGGTCCCGTTCAGAATTTCACTGAGAAAATGTGCCAAATGCAGATGATGTCGTTAAAGACAGAGGACAGACAATAAGGTAGTAAGTGACTAGGGGTGTCAGACTCCCCAGGGAAGACAGTGAGAGACCCAGGGAGGCAGGGGTGGGGGCAGGCCAGCTGGGAAGGCTCTCTGCAGAAGGGGTGCTTTGGAAGATGTGTAGAACAACAATAACCACGGCAATAATATTATCAAACCTTTACCTGCTCACTACTCCTCTGTGCCAACAGGGTTCTAAGCTCATGTAATTCCCACGACCACCTGAAGGGGAAGGTACCACCCTCATCACTGTTTTCCTGAGGAGGAAACAGATGCAGAGGATCCATGACTTGCTCACAGTCGCCCAGGTCATAGAGGGTGATGCAAGCCCAGAGTCCGTGTTCTCAACCACTTCGTTCTACTGAGGCCAGGACCCCGGGAGGCCAGGCGGGGACCAGCATCTCCCTGCACACAGAGGGAGGGAGGGCTGGTACCTCACGTGGCACATCACGTGCCACGAGCAAGGGCAGTGGGGGCAATACCGGAACTATTGGAGAGGTACTGGCAGGCCAGTCTGGTCGCTGCAGAACTGGCCGCAAGTCAGTGCAGGGAGCCAAGACCCCAAAATGACTGGGGGCCCACCAGAAAACCTTGTCAGCAGCCTCCTGGCAGCCCGACCCTCTCTGCTTGCAGGGGCAGGCTCTCCCTGCACCCTGCTGGGGGCCCCCCTGTATTTCCCATCTACCATGCAGGCACAAGAGGCCCCTCTGAGGTATAACAAATCCTCTGGTTTCTAGAGACCCAGTTCCGAGCTGCCCTGGACCGGGGCTGGTTCTGAAACCCGGTGCTCACATGGCAGCAAAGATCTGTCCCTGCTTGGCCTGGGAACAGGCCGGGCACACACACACCCTGGGGGGTAAGGGGGGAGAGCAGGAGGGGATGGGTGGCCAGTGCCTGCATTCCAAGGAAAGGCCACAGCAGGAACTACAGAGACAGAACAACAGAGTTCCCAAACTCTAGCCTCTCCAGGCAGGGAGCCGAGCATGCCATTGTCGATGGCCTCTGAAGCCACCCAAGTGGCACTAGCCCCAGCAAACACCCCCAGAGGCAGGACAGGAACCAGAATCTTTGCAAGTGGCCACCGCCCGGGACCCCTTCTAGCAACAAGCTCCTCTAGCCCAGAGGCGGCCTCTCTCCAGCTTCACCATCCAGCTTGACTGACCGAGGCTCTCTTGTTTCCGGCTGGGGAAGGGCCCCCTTCCATTTGTTAAGGATCTTCATTTCCTCCACTTCTTACAACTGCACTTTTCAGAACAGGATATTAAGGGCAGAGAAACCGAGGGCTTTCGGGGTTTTTCGTCTCCGCTCCAGGGAAAAACAGACACTCATCCCTGTCTGAAATTGCTTCACTCTGCGAGCCTGTGGGCCGCAGGAGCCCTCCCGCCACAGACGAGCAGAAAATAGAGTTTGTTTCTCTATCTCCCAGCCCCCCTGCCCCAGCCTCTCACCAGCTCTCCCTCCTCCCATCCTCCCTCCTCCCGCCTTCTCCCTCCTTTCTGCCTGGCGCACAGCTGGAGGCTGGGGCCTCGTGGCCCCGCGTGGCTGCTGGGCGCCAGGGAGCAGAGCATGTGCTCCCATAGCACCCGGCCCTAGAAAGGGAGGAGAAGCAGCAGAAACCCTTCCAGCTGCCTCCCTTGCCCCCTGGACCGCTCAGCCTTCAAATAACCCTGGACTGAGGCCCTTCTAGGGAAAGCAGACCCAAGGACCTTTTGTTCCCTGAAATATTCAGGTTTCCAGGTCATCCTCTGGCCTTGCCCGAAATGCAGTGTGCTCCTGACTTGAACAAAACACTCTGGTGTTAAAATATTCATCTGGTTTTGGTTGGGACTGAGGTAGGGGTGTGTGTGTGTGTGTGTGTGTGTGTGTGTGTGTGTGTGTGTTTCAGAGAAACACATTGTTTTCCCCTCTTCCTCTGCTCCCTGGCACTTGCCAGGTTCCACCTTGATTTTCACAACAATGTTTTAGATTTCTTGATGGTTCCCCAGAATGCGGAAAGCTAGGGAGAGACACAGATGGGTGGATTCAACTAGTTGTTGCCCTTCCAAAGGAAAGAGGAGAGATAGTAGATGTTTTCTTGGAAGCTAATTCAACCCAAAGCTGGGCACCAGGGATATTCCATGCATGCAATGAATCCCTGCCCCCCTCCTACCCACTGCCCACCGCCACAGCAGCAGAAAGGCTGCCTACCTTCTAGCCTGCCAGGTGCACACACGCCCTCTGACCAGGCCCCACTGGGGAGGCCCCCTCTTGGGCCAACTGGACCAGACTGGGGCCCTCAGGATGCTTTAATTATCCATCGCTCCACCTCCTTTCCCTTTGCTCCCCTGTCCCCATCACAGAAACCTGTCAAGCGTCCACCCTGAGGACTGGGAAAATCAGCTACCTACTGGCCCTGGTCTTTAACTAAAGGCTCAAGCTCAATTATGCCACAGACCTTGGGGATCTCTGGAGTGGTGGCTGGAGGAAGGGCTGTCAGTGGGTGTGGGAGGAGGGGAGCAAGGGTCAGACATGCTGAACACACTTCTATCCCCTTTCCAGCAGGACTGGGGAAACTGAGGCTGGAGAAATGAGTAACATAATGCATGGGGGCAGGGGAGGCAGGACATCCTGCCAGCCCTGCCCCATCCTTCCTCAGGGGACTGCCACAAAGTGTTCCAAACATTCTGAGGGGAGAGAAGACAGACACCAGAGGAGGCAGTCCTGGGAAACCACAGGACACAGGTAGAGGCTGACCAACTAACTGTAGGAAGCAGTGGCACAGACACATTCACGCCCAACACCTCTTCCTGCCTGGCACGTACTTGACCAGAGGGGTAGGTACATCCATCTCCTTTCCAAATGTATCTTGAATCAGCCCCTCACCCACTGCCACAACCATGGACCATCCTCTGTAGCCTGGATAACAGTGGCTGTCCACGGACTCTGACCTTCCACTCTTATGCCTTGATGGTGTCCCCCCAGCAGACAAAGCAATCTTTTGACAAGCTTAAAATGGGAAGATGTCATTGGCCACCTAAAGCTCCGCACTGGCTTCTTAACTGCAGAGAATAAAATCCCAGCTCTTGACTGCACCCTGCAAGGCCAGACACTGCCAGGCCTCTCCCACTTCACTGGAGCCACGGTCCTGGTCCCGTGTCACACCCCAGGCCCCCAGAAGATGCTACAGCATTTCTAGCCTCTTCACCAGCCTGGCTCCTTCTCAGCCTTTAAAGCTCAGCTTAACTGACATCCTCCCGATCATCCTCTCTGTCCCCACACTAGTCACCCATCGCCCCATCCGTAATTACACACTGGCTTGTTTGCCTGTTCAGTCTTGGCTTCCTCGTCTGGAAAACTAGCTACGTGAATGCGGGGCAAACACATGCATTCAGGTATTCACTCACCCGAGCCCAGCACAGTGCCTGGAGCAGAGCAGTCTGTCTGGTTGTTTGTTGAGTGAATTTAAGCACACACGGCTGTCAGTTAGCTCAAAGCAGAACTTCCCTATAGTCAGAGATGAAGAAAGGAGGGCTCTAAACACTCCAGACCAGTAGAAGCAAATACTCTTCCAACCCACAATGAATATCAAGCTTCCCTGCTCCATCTGAATTCCTGATCACATTTGGATTCAGATATCGAAGACGCCATAGAAGTCAATGTTATACAATGCCCCGAGAAAGCCCCTGAGGTTCTGTGTTCCAGGGTAGTAAAGTTTCGCTTTCATGAAGTGTAATAAAATCTCGCTTCTACCGAGCAGGCAGTAGAGAACACACCCAGAGAGCCTACGGGCGCCCTGGATCCTGAGAGCGCCCAAACTCAGCCTGTGACCAGAATACAAGAGTCCAAGGCGCCTGCCAGGAGGAGGGCTCCACGCCTGGCCGTCCCGACACGTGCCCCAAGAAAGGGCAGATTTACACCGCGGCTGGGATATTTATAACAACAAGTGATTCCCCCGACTGCCACAGCCCATAGCAGCCCTCCTTAAGATCCGTGGACAAAAAGCAAATGCAAACACACCAAAAAAACAAAAAACAACAACAACACAAACAAACAAAAAACCCAAACCAAAACAAAACGAGAGGGGAGAGCGGCGGTCTGTTCCTCCAGCCCCACTGATGAGGGCTTACCCATTACTCTAATGTAATCAGAAGAACATTAAACATTTCTAAAGTCTCCTCTCTTTTCCATGGCTGATTAAGCAGTTGGGAGCAGAGAGTTTACCGTGAAAAAAGCAAACAATTATGTGCTATCCGAGGTAAACATTACCTTAGGAATGGAAGCTGGGATGTACGGCTCCATTGTCAGTAGGGATTATCATTATAATACTTAAAATAACATTTATAACACTTACTGAAATTACACGAATGAAGTCTGCGGAGACAGGGAAATGAAATCAGCTCAATGTGTTTTTATAAGAATACTGAAATCTCTGTCCCTTGGAGGGAAGTTATAGGCATTAGCAGTTTTTGCTGGGCCTCCATTAGCTGGTAAAATTTGAATACTGTTTCTTAGGTGAGCTCTAATCTTCTTTGAATCCTCCCAATACGTTTTATCTGTAAAAAATTGTAGTTAAAAATTTAGTTTGATGGAATGATATTTAAGTGCTTTTCTTCATCTAACTCCCTGAAAGGACCCCAGAGAGTCTCCCTGTAATTTGTTCAAACGAAATAATATTTTCGTTTCCCCGTTTCTCTTTGTTGTCTCGTGTGATGAAAAGTAACATTTCTTTTCTTTCAATCCTATTAAGCGAGGCTCGAGGAATGCCAGCCACTCAATCCAAATGCGATCTGGCAGACGGGCACTCAGCTTAAAAAACGGGGCCTGCCAACCCAGGTTTCCGTCAGGAGTTGACATGTCACCAGGCGTGGGTTCCCAGCAACGTTTCCTGAGCAAAGACTGGGAAGCAGGCTGAGTGGGTTTGCTCCCCTTCTCGAGCTTTTTTTTCCCCCCAGCTGACACACTGGGGTCTTGGCTGCAATATTTGGCCATTTGCATACACCTTGTCTTCCCTCCTGCCGCTCCCCCCCTGCTCGCGTGGCCCCCTGAGCCTGCCTGACACCTATACTCACCTGCAGACGCGGGAAATCGGCCAATCTTCCGCCTGCAGGACTCCCTGCTTTGAGCAAGCCCCTCCAAACAAGAAGGGGCATGGCAAGATCCTGGTCTACTGCCTTCCTGAATCCATGGAGGCTCCGTTTCTCCTCTCATCCTGCACGACTTCCCTCCATAGTGCAGCCATCAACGAAAGCAGCTTTGCAGTACACAAACTCCAACTCACTCTCCAAAACTTATTCTCCGAAGCCCTCCCCAGCATCCCAAGGTACCTGTACTCCAGTCTGGGAAACTGGGGGAGGAGCCAAGAGGAAGGGAGAATGTATACTTAAAGTTCTATGTAATTTGAATCTTTTCTCCATGCCAGGGATTAATTTTGATTTAATGAAATAGTAAAAACATGTTGGTGAAAAAGACTTAGTAGTGCCATCTTGAATTTCTGTATTAACTCACTGCAATGAATCCATCGTAAGGACCAACTGCCACCACTAATTATCAGTCTTATCAAACAACTTTCTCAACAACTTTCTCACTCCCTATCTAGATCCATCCTGAATGTCTTGCCAACATTCAGCTATTAATTTACTGTATATTGAGAAATCTTATGAAGACAAAATTATTAGTGTCCTGCTCAAAACAAAGCTCTTACTTCCTCTTTCTTTCCTCAGCTAACTGAAAAACAGAAAGAAAGGCTAGCCAAGAGGAATTACAATGTGACTTCAGAGGCCATCCCTGGACTACAATCTCAGGCAACAGCAAAGGAGCAGCACCCTTAGGGCCTTACTGGCCTGATGGCAACAAACGGTCTTGTGTTTGGGACATTTGACTTACTCCAGATGATAGACTTTCTCATTTCCTGTATGTTCCCATCTTTGGAGGAAAGATTAGCTAGAACAAAATGGCCAGGTCTACTGACAGCACACTCACATTGTGCTTTGCATAGAGCTAGTTGATATTGGAAAAACATATTGTGGGACACCGGGTAGCTCAGTTGGTTAAGCAGCCGACTCTTGATTTCAGCTCAGGACATGATCTCACAGTTTATGAGATGGAGCCCCGCATTAGAGTCTATGCTAACAGCGCAGAGCCTGCCTGGGATTCTCTCTCCCTCTCTCTCTCTCTCTCTGCCCCTCCCTGGCGCTCTCTCTCTCTCTCTCTCTCTCTCTCTCTCTCTCTCAAATAAATAAACATTAAAGAAATTAAAAGACAATGAAAAACATAGTGTGATTAGCCAGTCATGCTGTAAGTAGGGAAGCGAAAAGAAGTCCCAATGGCCACACACCATTTCCGTTCTGTATGAAATGTCAATGGATTCAAAATTATTTGAAAACAAATACATTCAGCCACAGAAACATTTAAATCTCTCAAACTTATGGGGCGCCTGGGTGGCTCAGTCGGTTAAGCGTCCGACTTCAGCTCAGGTCACGATCTTGCAGTCCGTGAGTTCGAGCCCCACGTCGGGCTCTGGGCTGATGGCTCAGAGCCTGGAGCCTGTTTCCGATTCTGTGTCTCCCTCTCTCTCTGCCCCTCCCCCGTTCATGCTCTGTCTCTCTCTGTCCCAAAAATAAATAAAAATGTTGGGGCGCCTGGGCGGCGCAGTCGGTTAAGCATCCGACTTCAGCCAGGTCACGATCTCGCGGTCCGTGAGTTCGAGCCCCGCGTCGGGCTCTGGGCTGATGGCTCAGAGCCTGGACCCTGTTTCTGATTCTGTGTCTCCCTCTCTCTCTGCCCCTCCCCCGTTCATGCTCTGTCTCTCTCTGTCCCAAAAAATAAATAAACGTTAAAAATAAATAAATAAATAAATAAATAAATAAATAAATAAATAAATATGTTAAAAAAATTTTTTAAAAAAACATAAATCTCTCAAACTTATTCTAATGACATTACCTGTCTTTACAAATACGTTAGCTGCCAAAAAAAAAAAAATTAGCCACCTATAAAAGTGCCCACACACTGTATATACATTTCACACACACCCACACCATCCTCCTCCTCCTCCTCCTCCTCCTCCTCCTCCTCCTCCTCCTCAGGCTCAACTGCCCAGACAGGACGGCACTCAAGAGTGAAGAATGCACCAAGTCTACACCCAAGGCGCCAAGCTGCCTAGCATACTGTGACACAGCACCAGTGAATAATCAATAACATATATTGATCGCGTTTAGGCCATTTGCCCCATAACTACGTACAGCAACACTGGAAACAGCAACAATTTGCCCAGAAGTTGACAATCCAAATGATTTCTGATACTTTGTTTTCTAAGTCAAAAGAAAATTGAATTCCCTTACGTTATACACTGGAGGAACGGGCGGGAATAAGGTAGAGCCTGAGGTGCTAAGGAATGTGTCCATCACAGACCTGGCTTGTTCACTGAGCAGATATAAGGCCTAGAAGTATGTTGGAATGAACTCAGATGCCCATAGGCGTTGTCTTCCAGGCTTAAAATAGTCTCTTTCTTTGATGCTCGTTTGCAGGTACCAACACTCACAGGCTCGGTGGAGGCAGACATAGGAATGCAAACCTCTCCCATGCCTGCCGTGGAGACGGGGGCTATGGAGGGCCGACGCAAGAGGGTAAGAGGCCTCTGTGCAGCCCACTTCAAAGAATAAACGAGACGCTTCCCCCCGTGACTCCTGCGTCCCTTAGTAACTAACCGTGGGCGTAGGGAACAAAGTCTGTTAACACCATTTTAGGACCCAGGTCTCCCCTATGGAATGAACTCTGAGTGGCCATTATCTACTGCATAAACCTGGGGCATCCTTTTCTTGGTCCTAAAACTCCATTTGTCAAGCTTGACAGAGGGCTGCTCACCTTTGGTTTTCTGAGACTTTTCTAACAAGACTGTACCACACACTTCCCACCTCATTCTGACAGAACGAGCCGGCATTCTCTGTATTAGCTGGCTCGGGGCCGCCGTGACAAAAGACCACAGAAGGAGTGGTTTCCATGACAGGAATCTAGCTTGTTCTAGAAGCTAGAAGTTTAAGATCAAGGTGTCCGCAGCGTTGGTTTCTTCTGAGGCTTCCCTCCTCAACATGCAGATAGCGTGCTTCTCACCATGTCCTCATGTAGCCTTCCCTCACGTGTGGACATGCCTACTGTGTCTAAATTTCCACTTCCCCTAAGGACATAGTGAATAAGGGCCCACCCTAATGGCTTCATTTTAATAGACCTGCCTCTTTAAAGGCCCTATCCCCAAATACAGTCACGTTCTCAGGTAGTGGGGGTAGGGGCTTCAACAGACAAATTTGGGGGAGAGGCATTCAGGTCTCTGGCATTCCGGAAGGAAGGAGCTCATCTGTCTCATCCGTGTCAGCCCCTACACAACCCACCATTATGACTTCATTAACGGTGTGCCCCTTCCCCAGGCCTCTCTGGGCACCGGTCATGCCTTTCTCAAGGTGGGGGGATCAGAAACGGTCATGGGGTTCCAGGGAGGGATGACACAGTAGCTAGCCACAGCC
>NW_024412421.1:3732362-3746236 GCF_014898765.1 Herpailurus yagouaroundi
CAGGGTGACAAGGCCCAAATGGAAGACTTAATGCAGAAATAATCTACTTATGATCAAAAGGCCAGAACCACGAGTGCCCCCCAGACCACAGGCAAGAGGTTGGGTGGGAGGTCACTCAGGACATAGGCAGGAGCTCAGCCTCTCTCTCAGCTCCTCAGAGAAGCAACCAGAACCTTCCCACCCACCCCCAGGTTTTCCCCACATCTCACATCCTTCAGATTCACGCACCCACTACCAACCTGTCGCCCCAAACGGCCAGCCATTGCTGCCTGGTCCTGGGGGTGGAGGGAAGAATTTGTTGTTGTTGTTTTTTAGTTGAATGCGTTCTTAAAAATCTATTCACGTGTGAAGTGCAGCCTGCCTCTGCCACAGAGGGCATGCTTTGCAATCTGAATCGGCAAATTTGTTAACTGACTGTTGAGCCTAATGTTATACCACTATTCTGCCTCTCGTTAGCAACACAAATTACAGGCAATTAGCCGGCTGACTGTTCAAAGGCAGTTCAATTTCATGTATAAAGAGAACTATATAATGCTTAATGTATCTATCAAATGTAATAGCCCAAACAAAATTAATGATATGAATACAATGAGTGCTTATATGGGATAATTACAAGGTGTCCATCACGAGAAGTGTGCCACAGAGTCAGACACACAATTCAGGCAAACAGTCACCAAAGTTGTCGAGACTGGCCCAGGCTATTTGGAGAGAAAAGTCACCGTGAGGCAGAAGGCGGCTCAGCCGCTTCCAGTGACAGGGCAGGAAAGGCAGGCCGCTGGGGTGGCTGAACAACACAAGTTGAGGCTTCAAGCCCTGAGTGAAGTGAGATGGTAGACAAGTCCCCGAGACTCCATTTCCTCATCTGTAAAATGGGAACAACGGCATCTACCTCTCAGAGCACTCACATAGCACAACACAAGCAAGTGACAGACAAAGAGCTTGGCGAACTCCGCAGGCCTCGCCCGGAGGAAGGTGGTGATGCTGTTGATGTTACTATGATTACATAAGAATTTCCGAGGTGAGGCCCAGCAGACCTCTTCCCGCCCGCGTCGCTGACTGGAGTCGCGTGGCAGGATACAAACGACACTCCGATTTAATTACCACCTTTTTTTTTTTTTTTTTTTCCTCCGGTAACTAAACATTCTCCTCTGCTCAGTATCCCTGGAATGGCAGGGCCATTCCCAGCGTATTACTTGCATATCTATAATTAAATAATTAAGAATTGTTCAAGCCCTTCCAAACACAACAAAAGGCGATGATTATTTCAAACCCACTTTAGGAAAAGTCAAGCCCCTATCAGCTCCATTTTTTGCTAATAGTTATGCAAGGCTGCACCGGCACCATTCCCTCTTGCATGCCAGCACACCAATAAATTAAGATATTCCTGGCCGCATCTGCACGAGGGAAATTAGAGCATTACCTGGTCCCCGCCAGTGTGCCAGCTCCGAGCGGCAGGCGCAGCCCACGCTGGGCGACCAGCTGTCTGTGAATGTGGTGTGTGGATCACAGCTCAGAGCCAGGGGATCTCTTAGGAGGCCTGCTCTAATATCACAACTGCCTCGCTGCAGGACTGTTCCCTTCACAGCACAGTATTCAAACACTTCTTCCGCCTCTTTCTTTCCAGCTCCGGACCAGGGAGAACCAGGACCTGGGGCCTCCGAGCTGCTCCCCGATGCCGATACGTGCTTGGCTGAGTTTTCCTGCTCGCCCTGAGTCCTCACTGGTGGGGAGAGCAGTGAGGCACTTTGTTTGCTGTAAACCCCAGCCCCGGCTGCCCAGGAGGAGGGGTGACCTCATTCCTGGTGGGCGTAACATCGCCAGGCACAGCGTCTTTGGCTTTGATGGGGACAAGTGGCCAACGCTGAGGTTCAAACGCCAAAATGATTCCAAAATCATTTACACGGGCACGAGATGACTGTCCCCAAAGGAGGCAAAGACCTGCTTCAAGGCTTCGGATCCAAGTGTGTGTGCGTCTCGGGAGACGATATTCAGTGTCCGACACGTTCCTTTAAGTCTGAATCACCCTCCCCCTTCCGAGACCCTGACCACGACAGACAGGCCCTGGAAGCGGTCCCTGGCTTTAGACAAACAAAAGCAAAGAATGGAGTGCCTCGGGCCTTCAGTTTGGCAAGTGCATGAGCCATCCAGGATGCAGCCTCTGTGGCAAACAGAGCCTGAGGCGCCGCAGGCCCGGACCAGAGCTGGAGCTTGGCTGGCCAAAAGCTACGGGGGTCCAACAACTGGGTATGGGTTGTGGGGATGGACACAGGAGGTGCTTCGGGAGCTGCCCTGAGGCAGAGGACTAAGATGTGAGTCTCTGACACCGGGGTGTGGGAGAAGGTGAAGACATGTTCAGGGCATGTGGAGTTGGATGGCCAGTAGGCAACTGGCTGTGAGGGTGAATGTAAGAGAGAAGGAAGCCAGGCCTGGAGACCACCAATTTGGGGGTGCTTAGATATGCATGCGGACAAGTGTTCAGAGAGTGCTCAGTGGGGTCCAGTGGCCTAGGAGGACCACGAAAGCCACCAGCTTCCACAGTCAGGAGTCACTAGTGACCCTGGCAAGAAGCGTTTCAAGGAGCATCATGCTCTCTTTAATGCCTCCGAGTTCCCGTTGTGCTCACCACCTGGAGGATCTCTCTTCCCTCTCACGAACTCCTACTCATCCTTCAGAGGCCCAGCTCAAATGACCTTCTACTTTCAGACTTCTGTTGACCAGTCTTTAGCCTCACCTACCTACCCTCCCCACACATAACCAGGACAGGAAATCACTCCCTGACCCATTTGTACTACACTTAGGAACTTGCACATCCACATGTCCACCCCTCCCATCAGACTGGATGTTCCTTTAGAGCAGGGGCTTGGTTTGTTCTGGTTAAGGATCCCCTACACTCAATGCAAATCCTGGGACTGAGTTGGCAGGCAAAGACAGCAGGTGTGAGGGGGAGTCTATTCCAAGTCTGGGGCAGAGTCTGAGATCTGTGGATCTTCCCTGTAGCCATGAAGCTGATCCAGAGGTTGTATCTGGGGTCCACTCTCCACACCAAAGGGGCCAGTTACCAGAAGGCCATGGGAGTCCTGCATGATGTACTCGGGGCACTGGGATGGAACTCTTCCTACCCTGGGCACACCCGAGGCCTCTGCACAGGTGGGCAGCCAGCTCTGATCTTACACACACGGAGGCTAAGCCCCACCCCCAAAGGACAGAGCTCCCTTAGGGTTCCATGAGGGCCACACAGAGTGAAAACTGGATTCTTCCCCCCTTCTCTCCATCTGGGGACCAGCTGTAAATTGTGCTACACCCTTCTTGGGTTCATGAGCAGGTTAAACTCCACCCAAGCTGCCTTCATCAGTGCTCAAGTGTGCTATATTCTTCTGGATATCTTTTCGGATTACTCCATTCCCTGCATTCTCTGTCCTGACCAAAAAGTATACTCTAGCATTAAGCACAAATCGCTTATAACATGAGAGAGGTTTTTTGTAGCTATGTTTTGCTCCCAAATAAACAGAAAGCTTCTAGCAGGCAGAAACAAGTCCTACACCTTTCCAATATCTTCCTTGATCCGGAGCCAAGTAGAGGAGCTCACTAAGCCTATCTGACAGACTAGTGCACTTAAAGCACCAGTTCACCACCCGTGGCAGACATTGCTAATTAAGCACCTATCTGCTCTCTCTGTGATGGATGATTCACTCCTGGAACCTGATTGCTCCTGCCTGTCTTATATGGTGGCTGTTCCCCATTAGCAATGAAGAAGCTGCGAAACGTGAGACTTCCAGGAGGCCCCAAGAAGGGGCTGCTCAGGGTGGCAACGTGCTTGGATGGGGCCCCTTTCTGAGGCTCTCCCAGCCTCCGTCTGTGGAAAGCTGACGAGGTCGCAGAAAATCAAGAGAAACAAAAAGAACCACCATCCCCAGTTCTCAGTGTTTCTTCCAAGAGTCATGGCAACCACTCTTCCCCGCTCACCACTCCAGCCACCAGCCACTCAAAGTCCGGAGCAAAGGGAGAAACCCACTGCCCTACCTATGACATGCCCTTCTCTAGGCTTGCAGCTGCCCACCCAGCCGAAACCAGACAAAGGGATAAGACGAAAAGGTGGGCAACTCGGATGCAGCTCATTGGCCGCTTTTAATATTCCTTTATAAACATTCTTTCTTCCTCCTTTGCTACTTACTCTTCTCTGGGCTAAGAAACGTAGCTCAAGACCTGATCGGGGTATCACTTTTCAAATGCCCAAATCCCTGTAAAGGTTTAGTGTCTGGCTGTGTGCATTTTGCTCAGTATTAACATGTTCAATGGAGTACTTTGATTTTTTTTTTATCTAGACGCCAGAAGCTGGTGAATATATGCTTCATAGCTTCAGATAAACCTTTTGTTCTTCTGGGGCTGATCAGCTGGTAGAGCAGCGAGAGGGAGAAGGGGAGGGGAATTCACAGGGGCTCAGCGGTTTCAAAAAGTCAAATTACCTCTGAGCCATAGCAAGGCTGATAATTTAAATGAAAAAATATATATACAGGCTGCAGCACACAACACCGTCTCTGGTAGGACTTTTAATGAAGCCCCAGTTGTGATGACACTGAAGCCGGAACGCTACAGTGGGATAATTACTTGGCTCCCACACAGCTGAGTTCCATAGATGCATTATTAACGGCACATTCCTCGCCATAACGAGAGCTGAACAGAGGTAAGCTCCGCAGACCTGGGCGTCCGCCATTAGCGGCCTGGTGCAAACACAAATGAGTGTTTTCACAAAAGCATGCAAAGGTTGTGAAATTCCAATGAATCCAGGGCTTGGAGGTGGGCATGGGGTGGGGGTGAAAGGGAAGGGAGGAAAGGGTACAATATAAATATAAACATGTCTGTGTGTGTGTATATATATATATATATTTGGTCCACGCAGACGTGGCCAGAGATGTCACCTTTCCCTGCACAATGTACTTGGAGTAAGGCAACCTGGGAAATTATGGAGTCAGAACACATTGATTTTCCCGCAACAGATCCAGGCGGCAGCCCTGATGAAGAATTACGGAGGAAATGCGATAACCTAATTCTCCTCCAACCTGGCCCTGCCGCTCCTCCAGCCCGGAGCCTACCTGGCTGGGGCCACGGGGCGGCGCCTCCTGACCTGGGCACGCTGCACAGCCGGGCTCCCGTTTGGCACTTCCAGGCTGCCCCCTCCCCCTCCGTTCCCAGCCCCGGTTCCCCTCCCGAGCCCCGGGGCTGGCTCAGGCCACATTTTCAGGACATGCAGGGATCACCAGCTGCCTCAGAGTCCAAGGGCCTTCCGGAAAGGGGTAAGCCACAGATACGGGTATTCTTGCTCCCAGCTCACCCCAATTAAAGCCAGGGACAAAGACACACGTAGCATTGTTATGCGGGGCCAGAGGGATCCTATGCACGTCCCGTACAGAGGCTCCAGAGCACTGGGGTGACTTAGAGGAGACGGTGGGAAGCCGGTGCCCGGGCCCTGTGCTTCCCCGCGGTCCTCTCCTCGGTTTCGCTTCCCCTGGAAGCGTCTGTTTCAAGGTGACCCTGTTTCGCGAGTTAGCCCCAGCGTCCCCCGCCTGCTCACAGAACCAGGGGCCTCCCAGTAATTAACACCCGTACTTGATGAGGTCCAGCTGGCAAACTGAAGCGATGCCAGCATCCTCCACTCAACAACCTGGGCTCCTCCAGCCGGGCCCCAGTGAGGGCCCCTCCCTCCATGTCCATTCTGGCCACCCTGTCCCTGGAGGACAAGGCAAAAGTCACCCATCTAGCATGGGTGTGCAGTACGAAGTGGTTTATAACAGTGAAAAGCTAAACACTCCAACGGGTAATTTAAACTGTAGCAGTTCTCAGAACGAATCAGCAAGCAGCCACAGAAAATGATGGTGTAGACGTGTGTGTGCTGACATGGGAAGCTGTCACCATATACTGCTGGAGGGGAAAGGTTACAAAACAGTATGGATATTATAACTCCATTTAAAACTAAACACTGTGTAAAAGCGTACACAGTGGTTCCATTTGTACGAAGGAACAAAACAGGCTCCAGTATCTTTGCTGTCTGAAGTCAAGATCATGGTTACTCTGGGGGTGGGACTAGAAGGGGGTAGGACGTGGTCCCCTGGGGTGCAGGCGATGGCGTGTCACGATCCAGTGCTATCTGCACTGATGGGTTTGGTGTGGGAAAGCTCAGCGAGCTTACGCTTATGACTTTGGAGCTTTTCTGTATGTAAGTTATGCATCAATAACAAGTCATTACATATTTATTGATATGTGTGCTTTTCTGTATAAATATCAAACTTCAATAAAATGTTTTTTAAAACTGTGTTTACACGTGTATGAACACACAGAGTCAGGAAAGGTAAACAACAAATTGTTAACAGCAGTTTCCCCCAGGAGACAAGTTAAGGGTGATTTCTATCTTTCTATTCATCAGCATTTTTTTGGGGGGGGGGGGTGGAAAATACATTAAGTTGTGTGTGTGTGTGCGTGTGTGTGTGCGTGCATGCGCGTGCACGCGTGTGTATGTTTTTAAGATTTTTTTAAACAGGGAGGGGCAACTTGCCTGAAATTATAAGGAACACGGTCAATTAGCAAGATGAATAATAACACCCACCACCACATCATCATCTATTCAACAAATAAAAGCGCTCAAATGCAATTTAGGACCTGTTCCGCCTGAGCCTTCTGGATGCGGGCTCTCCTAGAAAAACTGAGGCAGAATTCTTCTGCAGGAGTCCCTGGCCCATGAGCAGTGTGAGCCAAAACGTAAACAAACAGCTCTGTGTGGCAGTTCTTCTCTGCAAAGCTTAAGAGCAGTCACCCACGCCGCCAGGAACGGGCCACGTGCACCCAGAGAATAGTTAGACAAAAGAAAAGCACGCGGGAAGTTCCGACCCACTCGGAAAAGGTGTGTGATCCCCTCCCAACCTCAGCCACAGCCCACCCACCCACACTGTTCCCCTCCTCTCCCCTCCCCCACACCCTCCTTGCTCATTTCCAATCACTTTCTGACACATCTATGTTAACCCCGCTATTCCCCATATGCGCAAATTTCCACTGATGCTCAAAACACAGGTGAGAAGAAATAGAAGGTAAGCAAGATGTCAGAGTGGGAAGAGCTCGTGGGGAAGAAGTTGGTCATGCATGCAGGCGGATTAATCATCTGCCCCCAACCCAGACCGATATCCTTTAAATACCTAATCTAGATTTATTTAGAGGAGACTGGAAGGTTGTCGGGGGGTAGCGAGTAGAAGGGGGGACCCCTGGTGGCGGCTGCAGGCTGTCGGATTCTGTCCCCAGCAATCCAGCTCTGACCCCAGACTCCTCCTGCCGCAGCAGAACAAAAGCTCCGCAGGTTTATAGACCCCACCCCTTAGAGGGTGTGCCTCATGTTTGGACCCTGCCCCTGCCGGGCCTCCTAGGAACTGGCCCTCCAAGAAGTCCCGCCTGGAGATACTTCCATGGGGTTGTAGCACCTCCCAAAGGTTTGCTACCAAACTCAACCAAGTCACTGTCCCTCCATGCTTCAGCTTCTTTGAAAAGTGGAAAATCGAAATCTGAGCCCTAGCCTCTTCACAGGGAGCGGGGATGCCCTGGACCCGAGAACCCGCGAGACTGCTGGTGTGGCACCTAGAAGCAGGCCACTTCCTTCTGAAAGGGGACAGAGATTATTTAGCAAAGCACAAGGCAAAAAAACTATTTCCTACCAGAGGGAGGACCAAGAACTTTGCTAGGGGCTTAGGAGCAGCAATTTCTATCTGTGATGCTCTCCTAGGTCCCTGTTGGAGGAGCAGTGAGCTCAGGGCCAGACCAGCAGAGGAAGGAAGGCCTCCCACAGTCACCGAGGGGCCCCAAGACACAACTCCCTACACCCCTGCAGGAGACCTGGTATGAAATGTCCTAGACTACTGGGCATGGGCCAAGCCAGCAGAATAGACCCCGAAAACAAAACCAAAAGCAGAGCAAAGCAAGTTCTTGAAAACTCCCTCCCCCCAAACTGCCCGCCCCTCAGCTGAGGGGTGGGGGCCTCCAGGCAGAGGCCCTGGCACTGGCCTCCCCCAGCCATGAAAAAGGGATGTTTTCTGGATTGAGAAGCAAACTTCCTCTTACAGATTGCTCTGGGTGTTCTGAGACCAGGGTCCAGTTGTCTCTCTCTTTATTAAAAAATACCATACTTCCCTTCCCTTTGGAACCTCTTTCCTGACTCCTCTTTCCTCCTCTTTCATCAGAAAGTTTGGTGGGAAGAAATGGCCACGCACACCTGCACTACCATGGCCAGCAATCTCTGTGCTGGAGAACCCCCAGGTCTCTCCCAATGAAGAGGTCAGCTGTTCTACAGAGAGGATGCTCCTCTGTCCCTCTCTCCAAGTCTCTCTCTCTCCTCTCTCTCTCACACACAGATCCAGAAACACACAGGCACACAGAAGAAGGGGCTGCCTGTCACGCACACTCAGACACACACCACACACACACACACACACACACACACACACACACACACATCAGAGACATACACAGAAATGCACAAAACAGAGAAATAACCCGATAGATCCAAATACATAGAATCAAACAAATATACAAGGCCACAAACACTCCCAAACCCAAACCCAAACCACAGACACAAACCCACAAACATGAAATCTAGTGACCCAAAAAAACCCCCACACACACCAACACATAAATAGAAGACTCAGCAACAAGCCCACAGGCATGCAAATGTAGAGACGCAAATCAATACAAATTACACACAAACTCCCTGCTACAACAACAACAAACCAAATAGGCAGAAACCCACAGCCAGGCTCAGGGACAAACCCCCAGATAAGGTTGTCGATTCAGATACCTCGGGAGAGCAGGGAGGGCAGAAACAGGCTGGTTATTGCAAAACTGGACCAAGCATGCAGGCGAGGCCAGAACAGGCTCTTCTGCTTGGGGTCCTTAAACTCCCCCCCCCCCCCCCCCAACCCGGGCCCCTCCTGAGACCCCAACAGGACCCTCCACAACACAGCTGCAGGCTGGAGGGCAGGGAGTGATTCAGGGGCTGGGGGTGGGGGCTCTCTCTCCTGTCTCCTAGAGCTCCTTTTCCTCCCAAATTAGGGCTGTACAAAAAAGGGGCTCAAGAAGTTAGGGTATCCTTGCACCCAGGATTCAGATGGGATCTCACAGGGGCAAACCAAGAACAGGACACGCCTCACTGGCTGCGGACAGAAGCTGAGCACAGAGGTCAAATCTTTATAAACCCCAGGACTAAACTGCCCTCCCCACAGCCCCTGGTCCTGCTGGGATCTCCATTCTGCAAGGTGCTCAATAGCATTTTCCTGCCACAGACCCCTTCGGCCTGCCTGACTTACACCCAGAGTAGCAACTCTGATATTTAGGATTCACAGCTAAGAATTCCATTTTAAAAATATCGTTATCTACCGATATCCCTACCCAACAATAGGCTAACAAAATATTAATTTTTGCAGCTGACCAGTTCTCAACCAGTAAATTGGGGAGAATAAGCTCTAAAACCGAACCCAGCTTCACTAATCTTGAAACGTCCACCAAAATTAGCACCAAACTTTTATACCGCACTCGCTTCCTGGAAAATAAACGTATCAATTGTCTTTTCAAACCTCTATAGTATTTTGTCAATATTTTTTTATTACAGCAGAGAATGTATAAATATTTTATTATAAACCAAAGGCCTAAAATAAACAGTTTAGTAAATAGTTATTACATTACAAGGAAAAACATCTGTGGAAACTGCTTTCCATGTAATTATTCTTGCTATTTTACATTAGCGCTCAACGTGAATTTCTTTGGCACTAATGTTTCACTTGTTCTAAATCTTCCTCCTTGTTGCTATTATTAAAATCTTAAAAAGGTGCCAAATCTTAAATGAAGAAAAAAAAATGATTCACTAGAAATTATTCATATCACAGTGAGTCGCTACTAAACCTGGCAGGGGTGCAGTATTTTCGGTGAAATTAACATAAAATATACAACTGCAAATTATCCAGGAAATAGCTATGTTCTTTACGGCATGCTTTTACATTCGGAAAAAAAATGTTCTCCTTCTCCATCTCACACAAAGCCACAGACAGCCCCACTCCGGCAAGTTTTAAAGGGAAAGTAATAGATTTGTCAAAGGAGCACGGGCTTTGAGAAACAGACTAACAAATAGCTCATGGGTGGATCAGCCTTAGGTAATTACCAGAGACAACGTCAGAAACGTAGGGAAGGCAAGAAAAACAGCCGGCAGCTTCCTTCCCCCTCGATTCCAGAGAATGTATTTCCTCTCACAGGCCTCAGCTCTGTCTCCTAAACACAAGAAAAACTGTAACACCATGTAAAATGCAAATCTCGCTGTAAATATTTTATAAAATTGTTGCATACATCCCAAAAGCTATAGGTCTTAATTGAGAGCAGGCGATTTTTCTAGTCAATATATGGAAATGGAAAATGCTAATTTGTGTTTTTCTACTTATGAAACACCCTGGAGAACAGCAAGCCACAAATGCACTCACTTTAATATTATAAATATAATTTGGCTCCCTCTTTACCATCCCCACAGCCCTGGCTTTTATCTCCCTGTGGCTGCAGGAGGAGAGACGGAGAATCGCTTTCACAGCATCAGCCCGGGAAGGCGGCCTCGGATGCTGGCAGGGGGGACATGAGGCACAGAGCTGTGTGCCCCCTCCCCTACCATCTTCACCCCCTGGGGAGTGGCAGGCAAAGGCCACAGGCCAGGAGGCACTGCCCAGCGTCTGTTCCCGAAAGGGCCGGAATCCAGAATGAAGGTGGGAGCTGTGGCCACGTGGCTCCTCCCTCCTCCTCTGTTGGGTCTGTTTGGGGTCTGTGCTCCATCTGACTGCCTCAGAGCTCCCTCTGGGCAAAGGAGACTTCTCTAAGGGCCACCCCTAGAGCAGCCAGGATGAACAGGGGTGACTAGTGACTAGCAAGATGGTCGACCAATGCAAGTTGGAAATGCCTATTTCCAAACTCCCAAGAGAGATTAAGGCCTCTGCCAAGGATCCTGAGAGCCTACCCCTCCCAGCAAGGGGAGCCCTGCTTCCTCAAGGGCCCACAGGCCGCCCACCCCCACCCCCCTGCACCCCCATCTCACAGTACACTTCCCATCAGGAACACAGGGGCTTTCCCACCTAGAGCTGCACAACCCTAATCACACGCGGCTACGGAACGCTTGAAATGCGGCTGTTCCACACGCGGCGCAAACACACATCAGATTCTACAACCTTAGTATGAGAAAACAAATATAAAAAATTTTCATTAATTACTTTTTAAGCTGACTGTACAGTGCAATCATAATAGTTTGGATATATTGGGTTAAATAAAAATAGTTCATCTGTTTCCTTCTATAAAAATAGTTCATCCTGCTTCAGTGCAGCTAGTAACACATTTAAAATTACACATGTGGCTCAAATCTTATGCCCCTTGGACAGTGTGCTCTAGAGTACGCTCTGGTTTGCTGCACAAAGCCTGCGTCGTGTGAGTGTGTGTGTGAGCGCGGTTCTCTTAGACACCGTGCAAATAGGAGGTCCCCAACATTATGATCCCAGAGCTTTACAGGTCTCAGAGTCTGGGATCCTATGATTCTGTAAATCCGTACATCTACAGTTCAAAGAAAGCACTACATGGTAAAGAGATTCTATTACTATTGCTTCCCAGCATTTAACAAAGGTTTTACAATGGTAATCATGAAGAAGGCAGGCCCTCTGGCCCTGGTCTTGCCTACTCCTCAATCAAAAAGAGCTCAAATACTTGGTGATCACAGTCGGCTTCTCCCCGCCTCCAACCCCCCTCCCCGGCCGCCTGCTGGCTCATGAGCTCAAAACAGCTCAGCCCTTCTGACTCCACCACCACCAGGAGGCTCCCCAGTGACTCCTGCCCATGCTGACTCTCCCCCAGCTCAGAATGCAGAAGGGGCCTGTTGAGAGAGCTTGTCAATCATGCACAGCCTTTCTCTGAGTGTTATCCTCTTTCTAGAAACTGTTCTTCAACTTCTCCTCAAATTTGAGTAGCAAGGAAGCAGAGGGACTGGTGAAAAGGACACAGTTAAAGTCAGGTAGCCTGGATGTAACTCCAGGCTGTGCCTCTTCCCAGCTGTCAGAGCTTAGGTAGGTTCCTGAGCCTCTCCTTGCCTCAACTTCCTAATCTGTCAAATGGGAACGACAACACCGACTTTATAAAATTTAGGGGGAGAGTTGAAATAATGCATGTAAGGTACACACTCCATAAATAGCAGCTCTTGGTATTTTTACTATTATTGTCACTTTTTGTCATTCCAGAGCCGTCCCATGACTCAAAGCCAAGTCCTTGGGTGTCTGGACCAGCATTCCCAGAGGGGAGAAAGGACAGGGCCTAGAGAACTTTCCAGCCCCTTACTAATGATAGATAAGGCAGCACCTGGGATTGGGTGCCAGGCCAAGCATTCCACTGCACAGGAAGCCCAGGGGGTGGGGCCCATCCCCTCCAGAGGTCCAGGCCTTGCACCGCTGCATGTGCAGACACTCTCTGCAAGTCCAAGGTGAGGGCTGTTTGCTGAACAACCTCCCTGCTTTACCTCCAGGCACTTTTGGTCATGCAAAAAAAATATCAGGGGGTGGGTGGACACTGTGAGGACTGGATGGACATTATTTATAATTAACGTGGGAACTGTTTACTATAAATGATTGCTTCTCAAGGCCCGAAAATCTTAGGCTGAACCATATGAAACTGCCATTTCTGTAAGCTGAAAACTGGATGCTCAACCTAGTAGCTTTAACACCTCAAAGCAGGGTGGCCCCTCTCTGGAGTACAAGGCTGCACTGTGGTTAAGGGAGCCCCAGCTACTGGGGTGCCTGGGTGGCAAATAAACATCTGACTCGGTTTCAGCTCAGGTCATGATCTCATGGTTCATGAGACCGAGCCCCACATTGGGCTCTGCGCTGTCAGCACAGAGCCTATTTGGGACTCTCTCTCTCTCTCTCTCTCTCTCTCTCTCTCTCTCTCTGCCTCTCTCCCCCTTCAAAATAAATAAATATATAAATTTTAAAAATAATAATATAAAGGAAGCCCCAGCTTCTGAATTCCACCCTGGGCACCTGGGGCTGAGAAGAAACCTCTCCCCAAACATGCACATGGTGTGTGAACACACAGGCATGCACACATACATGCTTCTTTGCCTTTGAATTTGCTTACAAATCAGAAAGAGGAGGTGGGAGGGATGGGAGGAAGGAGAGAAAAGAGGAGACAACAGACCCATCCGACCCTGTAAACTTCAAGGATCCAAAGAAAAAGACAAATCAAGGGAGCGCTTTCCCATTGCAATCAGTGCACAAAAGTGCTGGTTGGGGAGAAACCGCCTCACAGGGCTGAGCACTTGATCTTAGACACTTTAACCGCACACCCGTCCCCCCCCCCCCCGCCCCTTTCACAGATATGTAAATCAAGACTGAGAGAGAGCGATGAACCACTCACAACAAATGAGTGGCAGAATCAGATCTGAAGCCAGACTCTGAGACTCCAGAGCCAAGGCTCAAAAACAACATGCCAGACAGAATGCGGGGTCATGCCTGGAGTCAGAGGTCCCAGTCTGGGCTCAACTCTCGTTCAGGCCTCACTGCCTTCACCTGTTAGATGAAGACAGTGATCCTGACCTCATTTTCCTGGCAGGGATGTGGCTAAGAGCAAAGCTCCGGTCCGTTCATTCTTCTCATCCCCGAAACCCACTAAGTGCCTGGCTCCGGTCGAGGCACCGGGTGTGCTGGCCAGGATGGGAGAGACAGGGTCCCTGGTCCACTCTGGTGGGAAAGGCAAACACGACACAAAACAAGTGAGTAAGGAGATGGCAGCAGAGGCCGTGAAGCGCTATGAAGGCAATAAAACAGAAAGAGGAAAGAGTG
>NW_024412421.1:3751236-3767165 GCF_014898765.1 Herpailurus yagouaroundi
GAGAGTGAGACCCACCCCCCCACCATCCCCCCTCCGCCGTGGGTCACTGGTGAGACCCTTCCGCGGATGAGACCCCCCCCACCCTCCGGGGGTGACGTGCCCTTCGTGGGTGAGACCCCGCCACGGGTAAGACCGCCCAACGCTCCACGGGGGAGACACTTCCCCTCCTCGGGGGAGACCCCTGCGCAGATGCCCTTCAAAGTGCCATTCACAACAGCCCCAAGCCAGGAACGATGGAACATCCGGCAGTGGAAGGACACACAGCAAAGTGGACGGTGGCCATGCAGGAGCATACAACTCGGTGATAAAAAGTAACAAACCACTAGTCCATAGAGGAGATGTACCTCGTGAACATTAACACTGAGCTAGAGAAGCCAGACACAAAGGCGACAGACTGGAACATTTCGTTATTCGACACTCAGAAGCAGGGCAGACTAATCTGGCGGTAGAGGTCAGAGCGTGGCTGCCCTTTGCGGGGTGCTGGCTGGAAGGGAGCATGAGGCAGCTGCAGGGGGCAGGGAAATGGGCTGTTTGTGGATGCTGGTGCTTGTTAGGTGGGTACACATGCATGAAAGTGCCGATCACATACATACGTACTTACACAGACATACTTCTGCGCCCTTATGGAATCCAAGTTCAGCCTCAGTCTACTGGGGGCAAGGCGGACCGATCATCCCCAGTTGTGGAGGCAGCAAAGACCCCTCACCTGGGGCAGCTCTTGCCCTGCCCCTGTGTCATGCAAGTCCCCTCCATGGGAACATGCTGAGTTCATGAAACCCTACAAGAAGACACCCAAAAGCCAACCCAGCAGAACCCACAGCCCCTAAACCAACCTCAGGCTTCTAAAATCTGGGTCAGATGGAGGAAATTCTGGGCAACAACTTAGCCCCAGTTCTCCCGATGGGATGGCGGGGAAGTGGTGAGAAGCCCCAGGGCAGTGGAGACAAGGCCAGGCTGGTCAGAGGCCCAGCAGGCAGTCACGAGCCGCCGCCCCCCCCCCCCCCCCTCATGGGGAGCAGGAAGGGAGCCGGCCGACGTTTATTACCCGCCAGCAGTGAGATTGACTGCAGGCCTCCTTTGCCCACACTTAGCCATTAGCTCGTAATGGCCCCGAAGGCTCCCTCGGCCACAGACCCAGGCCCGAGCGCTCGGGCTCCGACACCAAAGATACTAATGACTACCACATTGCCGAAATAAATCATCATCGCTCAGAAGGGGCTCCGGCCGGCCGGCGGCTTCCAAACTTCATTTCACGAAT
Source organism: Herpailurus yagouaroundi (assembly GCF_014898765.1). Classification (NCBI taxonomy): domain Eukaryota; kingdom Metazoa; phylum Chordata; class Mammalia; order Carnivora; family Felidae; genus Herpailurus; species Herpailurus yagouaroundi. Next base: position 3,752,495 of record NW_024412421.1, read on the forward strand.
TTCCCCCTTAATACTCAGCTGCCTTGGCGAGGGGGTTCTTGGGTGGACACGTCACCAGTCAATTTCTCTGCTATGGTGTTTATAAAGAAAAGAAGAAAGAAGAAAATGGGGGGATATTAATCTATGCAATGCAAAAGGATCTTACATTGGTGGGAATCTGGAGATTGGAGTAAAATCCCGTTTGAGACTCCCTCAAGAGTTTAATGGTCCAGACCTGGCAGCCAAAAACACCCATGAAAGTCAGGTGGAAAGTGTGTTCCAGGGAACACTGCACCCTCTGGAGAGATGCTTCATGAATACGGGGGCTCCATGACCACGTGGGGGCAAGTTGGTGTGGAGGTTGAGTGCATGGGGCCCAGAGCCAGACTGCGCAGGCTCTACCCCTGGCTCTGACTCCTGCTGGCTATGTGACTTTGGGCAGACTGCTCTGCCTCTGTGTTCCTCAATTTCCGCATCCATAAAATGGGAGAATAGGGGAGTTGGTGTGAGAATTAAGTAGGACAGTCAATGCGAAGTGCTTGGACCAAGGCCTGGCACGCAGGTAAGTACCCTGTGATCCCCACAGGAATCGTCAACGGGTCCAATCTCGGTAAAGACGTATAGGAGGAAACCTGGTTAACATGGTGATACGCCCACTTGCTCCCATCCAGCCATGTTATAGTTGGAGTGAGTGCTGGAAGGTGAAATGATTTGCTCAAGGTCGACAAGCACATGGGGAAGGACAGGCTGGAATCCAGGCTTTCTGTTTCCCAGGCTGCATCCTTTCCCCATAAAGACCCTAACCCACAGCCTCAAAAGGCAACACTATCTACAAACATCAGCAATACAGGAGCCTGTCCAGGGCAGCTGTGAGCGGGCTTCTGAGTCCCTAGCTAGGAATGCTCCAGGCTTGCGTCTGGACCTGCTGCCCTGTGGGTCCACCCTCAGGCTTTGGACCTAAAGATGGCCAGGATCACAGAAGCAGCTGGAGAACATCCTCCCAGCCTGTCTGCCTTCTTGGAGGAGGCAGGAGCCAGAGTGTTGCTCCTTGAGGCTCCTGGGAGCTCCTCTAGGCCCTAGCCTGCTCTCCTCTCCCTCCTTGGCATCCCCTCCGCTGACACTCAACCTACCTCTCTGGCTAATCTAAAGTTCTCATTCCACAAACTTCAGCTCTGGCCATGAAGTCTTGTGCTCGCTCTCAAACAGCTCTGTTCCTGGTAGTGGGTCTTACACACAGTTGGTGTTTAATTATTGTTTGGGTGGGATGAAATTTCCAGCCATAATTTTATCTCTGCCTAGGTTTTCCCAGCTTTCTGTCCTGGAATAGAGGTGCTCTGTTTTCAATCTGACTCCCTAGAGGCTCCAAAAATAACAGAGGGAAGGGCTAGAGTCCAGTTCATCACTGCCTCTGCCAGGAAGCCCTCCCTGACTTCTCCAGAATGCCTGTTTCAGTACCCCTCGATCACTGTTCCCTCTGACCACCAATCCCGCTGCCTGCACATCAGCCAACCACCCTCACCCCCAGTCCCACTGGGAGGGTCTGATGAGGACCTGCTCATCTTTTTCCCTCCCCTCCGGCATGGGGTACGGAGCTGCGCACTGGGCTAGTCACAAGGCTAGATGCCCAGGAGCGCAGCAGCCCAGGGTTGGATGGGAGATGGAGGTCAGGAGCACTTGTGCAGGACCAGCCAGGTCAGCTGGCAGGCCAGGACCCAGGTCCCCAGACCGTGGCAAACCCAGCAAGGCTCAGGTGGGTGCCAGTTTCAGCTGGACCTTCCCTTTCACCTAACATGGAAGCAGAGGCAAAACCCAGCAGCCCCACCCAAGTGCCACCTGCGCAGGAAAACCAGGCCCCAAGCAGAAGGCTCCTCAGGCTGGGTTTGGACCAAATTCCTTCTCAGCGGCCGTACATTTCCAGCATACAGGAATTGCTCCTGCCGATTCAAAACCAGGTCAGAGAAAACCGTCTCTCGTTTCCGGCAGGGGTGAGCGTTCCTCCCGGGGAAGGGCTCCGCAAAAGTCTCCAAACCGAGCACGAGAGACAAGTGGGAACCAAGCCTCATTCCCTCGGTGGCCCCGCGGCTGCCAAAATTACTGACAAACTGACCTACAAAGAGAGTTTCTATTTTATGAGCAAACCCCAAAGGTTAACAGCGGAGCCGCCGGCAGGCGATGAGCACCGAGGAGCGGAAGCTTCCCCAGCAGCGCCCGCACGGAGCCCGGGCACCTCAGCTTCGCAGAGAAACGTGTCCCTGAAATGCCAAGGAGAAAGGGAGGATGGAAGGTTCCAGAACCCTGTCCAGAGGGAGGAATGGGGACATGAGGACACTGCCCATTGCCAAGTGGCCTCTCTGTCTCAAAGTTCTGGATGACTGCCACTGCCAGGGGCTGGCTGTAGTGACCTCTCTGGCAAGGCTGCCCTGTAGACCACAATGTGCATGGTGTCCCCTACAATTGTGCAGTCTACAACCTGCACAGCCATACCCTGTAAGCCTAAGTCCTATGGGGTTCCTGCCACATAAAGCATCTTGCCCCTCCAGTGCTGGTTTCATGAGCATATGACCAGTGTGGTAGCACAAGGGCCTGAATTTAGAAGGACCCACGCTTGGTTTGTATCTTGCTATTGCTGTCTTGAAATTCTTTTTTTTTTTTTTTTTTAATGTTTATTTCTATTTTTGAGAGAGAGAGCATGAGCAGGGAGGAGCAGAGAGAGAGCGAGACAGAGAAATCCAAGCAGGCTCCCAGCTATCAGCACAGAGCCTGATGCAGGGCTTGAACTCATGAACCATGAGATCATGACCGGAGCTGAAATCAAGAGTCAGACGCTCAACCGACTGAGCCACCCAGGTGCCCCACCATCTTGAAATTCTTAATTTTCTAACAAGGGGCCCTGCATTTTCGTTTTGCACAAATTACGTAGCTGGTCTTCCCTCCCTATTTGAGAGCACCAGGCCAGTGTGGACATAGAAAGAAAGGATGAACAATTATCCAGAGGAATCATCACTGAATAATTTATACAAAAAAGTAAGAAAATTTCCAGCCTCCATCCTTCCTCATCTTCCAAGTCATCCCAATGTGGACCTACTTCTAAGGCCTTCCAGGAACAGGGGGAGGGCTAGAGGGGCCCCAGTGATGGGCAAGGGCATGGGGGTGCCAGAAATCTCCAAGGCTTGCACCCTAATGCAGGAAGCAGCTTTTGGTAGCAAGAAACCCACTTGAGACTAAAGGCCCTTGGGTTTTCTCATACTGATGTCGGAGCTGCAAGAAAATCTCCTGAATTTTGGCAGAGGGTAAGTAACAAAAAGCAGGTCAGAGAATACACACAGGCAGGCAGGAAACAGGGCCGCCGTTGGCAACCCAATGACTGAGTCCTCAGGCCCTTCACCACTGACCCTTAACCCAGACCCGAAACACTGATCCGTCGCCAGTGACACCTCATCAGATCTGCCAGCGACCTGGGACAGAGCATCCGCTCCATCTAGAAGATGAGCCCAAGATTCACAGAGGTCTAGAGACTGCCCAGAACCTCCCACCAGGCCAGGCCTGACCTACAGTTCTAACCCTAACAACAGGGCAAAGCGTGAGGACAGAGGGGACCGGGGCGGCGTCTTCTGCCTTTCCCGGTGAAGTCTCATACAAACACCAACTTACACAGCAGAACACAACAGGGCTGTTCTCAGTCCCCATGTCCCACCTTCTGGGCCTCCCCCCACCATCCAGGTAGCCTAGGGGAACCTGCATGGGATGCCAGGATGCTCAGATTGCACTCAGAACCAGTGATCTACTGGCCTCTTTTCTAGCTTCCATCAATAGTGAATGCCCGTGACACCTCAGGAGGGCTCCCAAGGCTCACTCCATCTCTGCATCCATGCAAGGAGCATCCTGCATTTCTGCAGGGGTTCAGCTGCTTTGAAGGACACATGCTCTTAGTCAGCAGCCCTCTGACCCTGCAATTTGACTTTATCCCGCCATCCTCAAGCCTCAGAACACCGTGTAGCCACTCCCCTATGTCTGACCACCACCACCGGTGAACACAGGGCATCCACCCGATTCCTAGGTGCCCATGACCACTGCACTAAGTGGTCCGAGTAAAGCAGGAGCTTCTCCCCACCACTATCCACCAGCTTCCCTGCTTGTCCTTGTCACCAGTTCCTGGGACGATAAAATCAGAGTAGGAAAGAACAATGACAGGTAAAGCAAAACAAAACCACACGAATGAAAGCAGGGAGAAAGTATTATTAAATGTTTCTGAAAAATTATTATGTTTACCCTGGATGTTGCCTGGCTTGATTTATGCCCGCCCCCCTCCAGTCCCTCAACAGCCCCCTTTTCTCCCTGTGCCAGCAGACTGGAAGGTTCCAGACACAGCCCTGGCCCCAGGGCCACAGGCCACAGAGGCCCAGCTCCAAGGTTCCTGCCAGGCTCCTGGACCCACCACCAGTAGAGGCAGTATAGACCAGAATTCCTCCAACTTCTCTGGCAATACAAATCCTAGGGGATGCTCTTCATCGGCTACAGACTTCCAGGTCCCTCCCTTGGAAAGTCTCACTCCAGGGGCCAGCTGGGGGGGCTTCATGTGTTAAATGAGTGAGAAGAGTAATGAGGGGAGATGGAACTTGAATGGACACCAGTCTGGTTTGCATTCACCCCAGCTCTTGGCCACCTGTGTGATGTTGGGCAAGTAGACGTCTGCCCCTCTCTGAGCCTCAGCTTCCTGATGAGCTAAATGCCTCAGGTGGTCCAGAAGCTTCCAGCTCTGACCCCTTCTCAGCTTCTGCAGAGTAACAGCAAGATCCCCCTAGACACCATTCCTAACAAAGAGGGAATTCCGTTCGCCCTCCTAAAACAGAACTGAGCCTGCCCCCACTCGTTCCTGGTCCCAGAGCAGACCCTCACGGACCAGGAAAGAACAGACCCACTGGCTCACCTCAGGAAGGTGGTGGAACCACCAAAGGGAAGGGACCACAGACCCTCCCTCGGGACAAGGATGAGACTTTTAAATAAATGAAGCCCTCTGCTCAGCACCAAGCCTGGAAGCCAGGAGCTGGGGCCAAGTGCCTTCCTGCAGACACACACTCGTTAATAAATTGCCATATATCATATCCTGCAAAATAGGGTTCCTGTAGGGCCAGGGTGGCCTCTGGCGGGAGGGGCCGCTGATAGGCTGCAGAAACCAAACTCAGAATTGACCGACAAGTGTCAGTTTTTAGCTCGCTGCTTCACACAAGCCCACCTGGCTGTGAAGCAAGGCAGAGATGCGCTAATAACAAAACCTCCAAAACTGCCTCACGCCAAAACCACGAGGAGCGGATTCTCCCGAAAGGTGTTTCCTCAGCCTCCACCCGGTGATGGAATAGATCAGAGAAAACACCAGCAGAATGTGGAGCTGGTGTCATTACCGACAGTGAGGAACATGAGCAGGGGCCGAATGGGGTCTGAGTGGGGGAGGGGAGGGCTGCCGTCACAGCCAGGGGTTGGGTGCCAGGGCACTGGCATGATTGTCACAGCAGCTATGAAAATGGTGGGGGAAACCAAGCAGCTTTTACCCAAGTTGTAAACAGAATGAAAATTACAAACAGTTAAATGTGAGTAAAACTTCCTAGAGAAAGTCCCTTCATTTGGGGGGCAGAATAGAGCAACAGAAGGCCCTCTTTGAGAGCATGGGTAACACTCAACACCACCACGTCAAGGGGGGTCATGGTGGGGGGACAGGCACAGAAGGAGCCTGGGTCCATGGGGTAATCAGGAAGAAATGAGACTGGACCGAGAGAAGCTGGCTGAGGGGGAAGGGGTGGCATCACGTCAAGCACATGGCTAGAATCCCGTAACTGCTTGCTGCGGGGCGGAGGGAAAGAGAAAGGGTAAAATATATAGTCGCAAGCAGAGCCGATGTGCAAAATGTATTGACAGCTGGTGCACAGGGGCCCCACCAAACTGCGTCATTCCTGGCGTCACCTGGTGGCCCCTGATGGACCAGGAGTTATCTTCTTGTGCACTGGATCCAGAGGAGGGGTCCAGACACAGGGAGAGGATCTGTGGGCAGGGGATTCATGGCAGAAACTCTTGCCAGATGGTTAGGAACATTTCAGTATTTTAACAAACCGCCTGGTACTATCGGCACATGGCCGCTAAATATCGACTTGCTACCGAGGGCCCTGACACAGGTTGATTTATAGGCCCCCCCGGTGCCCTCAACAGCCCCCTCTTCTCTCCCCGTGCCAGCAGACTGCAGGGTTTCAGACAGAGCCCTGGCCCTGGGGCCACAGGCCACAGGCTCCCAAAGGCCCAGCTCCAAGATTCCTGCCAGGCTCCTGGGCCCACCACCAGCAGAGGCAGTGTAGACCAGAACTCCCCAGACTTCTCTGAGGATACAAATCCCCGGGGGGGTTGGAGAGATGCTCCTTGTGGACTACAGACTTCCAGGCCCCTCCCCTAGAAATTCTCACTCATGTGTTGAGTGAGTGGAGTAATGAGGGGAGATGGAACTTGAGTGTGCACCGGTCTGGTTTGCATTCACCCCAGCTTTCGGCCATCTGTGTGACATTGGGCAAGTGTCTGCCCCTCTCTGAGCCTCGGCTTCCTGATGAGTTAAATGTGCCGGGTGGTCCAGAGGCTTCCAGGTGAGAAAAGGGTGAGGAATATGCTCTAACTACCTTTTTATTCATCTGTTCATCTATTTGGAGGAGCAATGTTCCCGCCATCCCAGGGTCAAGATTCCCCAAGCCCCTAAGCAGACAAGCAGAGATTGCACAAATTCTGCTAGCACCGTTCGAACCCGAGCAGGGCCCAGGCAGTGGGGGCCTGCAGTGGGTGCAGGCTGCCAACAGGTGACCGGGAGACAGAGCTGAACTGCCCCAGGAGCAGGAGACAGAGGCAGGTATCTGAAACTGGATGTGGATCCTGATTCTGCAGATAAAAGTCCCAAAATGTTTTACACTGAGATGCTAATTTTTTTTTTTTTTTTTTTTTTTTTTTTTTTTTGTAAAACAAATCTTCAAGGCACATGCTGAGATAGTTGAAGCTCTTCGTGTAGGCTACAGCTGAGGGGGGTGTGTGTGAATATCTGTGTGTGGATTTTTAAGGAGGATACCCCTTATTAGAAATCTTTCATGAAAAGCTCACCGGGTGAAGTGCTTCTGCGGCTCGCATACATGTGAAAGGTGCCTTTCGTGGCTCACTGCAGCCCTATGTGTAGTGAACAGGCCACAGAACTCCGAGTCTGTGGACATAGCAAGATAAACTGGGCCTGGCGTGGACCTTGACCTCAACCTCAGAATCACTGACAGATGTTACCAATGAAAACATTTTTCCCCCTAAAACTACAGGTCTTTTACAGTATGTGTTAGCATTTGGTAGGAATCCAACCCTAACCGAGACTGTGGGTACAGATTATCAAAACCGAAGTGGCTGCAGGGAAACCAGGTTTGTACTATGGTTTCTTGCATTTCCACCAGCCCCTAAAACTTTAAAAGAGCAGCCCATGAAATCTGCTTCCCAGAGAGGAAGGCTTGGGCAGCAGGGCTATTTCAGTCACTGAAAGAAAGAATAATTCTGCATCCTAAGAGGTCCGTAATTAATTCACACATTTAGCTGTTAGGTCCAGAAACATGTTTGTGTTGACAATTTGCATTTGATGCTTTGAAAACAATCTGTCATGTTTTTATTTACCTCCTCATCCCAGAGACACCACCACTTTCCAATATCCATCCAAGTGTTACGATTCCACTACAGTTTCCTGAGACCCTACCCGTGGCAATGAGGGAGGGGACCCAGAATTCCCACGTGGGAAAAGTGGGGTTTGTGCAAGAGCTGTCCTCCTCTGAAGGAATGAGACAACCTGATGGCCAGTCAGATCTTGGTCTGCCCCCTCCCAATTCCCATGCCAGCTTCTGGCCTTCAGTACACTGATTTGACATCATTCTTCCAGCCGACCTCTCCAGCACCAGACCACTGTGTCCCTCCTTCACACTGAAGAGTCAATACTACTCACAGTACTCCTAGCTGATATGTCAGGTAGGGCCCCACCCTGGCTTGTTGACATCATCAGCTCCTATGAGGATAAATCCAGAGTGAGAAGGATCACTGGAGGGGAGAAAACAAAAAGCAAGGCTAGAAGCAGGGACAAGGCATCGTTAGTATCAACTTTTACATTGCCAGGCTTGGTTGATGTCACCAAAGGGTGAGTCAGGGTCTCACAGAGCCACTGTTCTCTCCCCTTGCAAAGAAGAGGAGGAGAGGGAAGGAGGAGGGTCCTCAGAATGGTCCTGACCCAGGTCTGGACTACAAGTCTAAGCTCCAACTTCCCCACAAGCCCTTGGACCCAAATAGTATAGAAGTTGCTGGGGAATAAAGCAACTCCAAGTCCCTGAGACCCCTTAGACACCCATTCAGCTTACAGATTTCTCCCCTGGGCATAATTTTCCCTATTCCTCTAGCTAAGTACAACTAAAAACCATGGACATTATAGATGAAAGAAACATAAGAAGATTCTGAAAAGTGGAGAGAAAATGGCGGAATGGCCAGGGACCTTGGGACTCAAGAAATGACATGGCAGTACAAACCCTGGGTTTTCCTTTTGCCTCATACAGCTCAGATTGGAGCTGAAGATGCTGGAAACCAGGAAAGGCCAACAGGTGAGATTTTAAAAGCCCCAAGGAAAGCCTGCTCTCTTCAGCCAAAGGACAAGAAAAGGGACAGCCTGACAAGACAGAAGACTTTGAGACAATAGCAGCTTTGTTCAAGCCAAACCCCAGAGAAAATGCCGTGCCCCCTCGTTCCAGCAGAGGCTGAATGGGGCACCCAGACTTCCATGTTCCCAAGGCTATAACAAGGCACCCAATACCCGCTCCCCACTCCATGTGGAAAGGGTGTCAGAGAAAGCCCAGTAGGGAGTGAGGACCTTCAACTTACTGGGCAATAACATAGCTCTCCCCAAGGTGTCAGGAGAGACCATCTGGGGAGGTGGCCTCCCACCCACACCCAGCAGTAGCAAGGCGTCCCTACTCATCCGCCCAGTGTCAGTGGAGGCCATGTGGGGAACAGGAACAAGACACTCCTCTTACCAGTCAGAGAGATATCAGTGGCGACGTGGTAGGAAGACAAAACTAGAACTCTTTCCACTTCAATCAAAAATCATCCATCCCACCAAGAACCAGAAAGATCTCAAATTTAATGCAAAAAGACAATCCATTCATGCCAAGCCCAAGATGACAGAGATATCAGAATTATCTGTCAAGGACTCTAAAGGAGCCATCATAAAATACTTCAACCGTTATGGGCACATGTGAAACAAATGGAAAAAGAGAAAACCTCAGCAAAGAAATAAAAGATATAAAAAACCTCTAAATGGAACTTCTAGAAATAAAAGAGTAAACAAAATTTTAAAACTAAGCAATGATGGGCTCAACAGCAGAAAGGAAAAGATGGTGGAAAGAATCAGTGCACTGGAAGATAGAACAATAAAAATGACTTAATCTGAACAAAAGAGAAAAAACAGGTTAAGAAGAACAGTGCCTCCGGGGTTGGTGAGACAGGAGAAAAAGGACAGGCTAGAAAAGTCCTAAAAAATAAAAGGCAAGAGAAAAATTTTGAGAGCAGTGGGAGAAAAATGGCACCTTACCATAGTGAAAAACTAATTCAAATGGCAGTGGATTTCCCCTCAGAAACCAAGGAGACCAGAAGAAAGTGGCACAAGAAGTATGAAAGAAAAGAAATGGCAACCTAGAACCTATATCCAGTGAAAATATACCTCAGGAATGAAGGGGAAATCAACATCCTTGGATGAAAAAGACAAAGAGAATTTGTCACCAGAAGACCTACCCTAAAAGAATGATCAAAGGAACGTCTCTAAACAGAAAGAAAATGATAAAAGAAGGAATCTTAGGAGATTAAGAAGAAAAAAAAGAAAATACGGTAAATACAATAGTTTTTCTACCCCTCTGCGTTTTCTAAATTATGTTTGATGGTTGATACAAAAATTTAACACTGATATGGTTCTAAATATGTATAAAAGTTGGGGCACCTAAGGTGGCTCACTTAGTTAAGCTACTGACTCTTGATTTCAGCTCGGGTCATGATCTCACAGTTGTGGATTCAGGCCCACACTGGGCTCCATGCTAACTGTAGAGCCTGCATGGAATTCCCTCTCTCCCTCTCCCTCTCTCTCTCTCTCTCTCTCTCTTTGTCCCTTCCACAATTGTCCATTCTCCCTCCCTTCCTCCCCCCCAAAATAAATAAACTTTATATATATATATATATATATATATATATATATATATATACACACACACACACACACACATATATATATATGACATATTTAAAACAATTAGATTGTAAATGAGGGAGAATAAAGGAAGGTAAGGTTTCTACACTTCACTCAAACTAGTAAAATGATGACACCAGAAGATTTTGAAATGTTTATTTAATGTAATATCTAAATAACACTTTAAAAGCTGTACAAAGAGAAACAATACAGATAAACCAAAATGAAATTCTTAGAAATGTTCGAGTAACCCACAGAAAGTTAGGGAAAAGAAAACAGAAATTAAAAAAAAAAAAACAGAACCAACAGAAAACAAAATACAGAATGGCAGACTTAAGCCCTAACATATCATTAGTTACATTCAATATAAATGGTCTAAATACAAATTAAAAGACAGAGATTGGCAGAATGGAGTGGTGAAGGCAAGGAAGAATGATCCAGCTATATTCTCTCTATAAGAAATTCACTTAAAATGTAACCACATTGGCATATTAAAAGTAAAAGTATAAAATGATATATCTTGCAAACATTAATCAAAAGAAAGCAGAAGGTGTAATATTAGATAAAGCAGGCTTTAGAGAAAAAAATTATGAAATAGACAAGGAAGAAGTTGATCAACCAAGAAGACATAGCAATCTTAAATGTGTAGGCACCAAACAATAGAGCTGCGAAATATATGAAGCAAAAGCTAATAGAACTGAAAGAAGAAACAGACACATCCACAATTATAGTAGAACATTTTAACACCTTTCTCTCAATGATTGATAAATCAATTAGAGAGAAAATCAGCAGGGACATAGAAGAATTCAACAACACCATCAACCAGCAAAGTCTACTTGACGTTGATTGAACATATCACCCCAAAAGAGCAGAATATACATTCTTTTCAAATGCCTGGAGAACATATACCAATATGGGCCATATCATGTGTCATAAAACAAATCTCAGCAAATTTAAAAGAATTGACATTTGAAGTCATACACGGTGCTTCTTCCAATCACAATGGAATCAAACTAGTTATTAACAAAAAAGAAAAGAGAAAAACCTCCAAACACTTGAAAACTAAACAAAGCACTTCTAAACAATGAGTCAAAGATGAAGCACAAAGGAAATATTTTAAAAAATATAATGAACTAAATGAAAATAAAACTACAGCATATCAAAACTTGTGGAACACAGCTAAATCAATGCTAAGAGGAAAATTTATAACACTAACTATATACATTAGAAAAAAGTTTCAAGGAGCGCCTGGGCAGCTCAGTCGGTTAAGCATCCAACTTCGACTCAGGTCACGATCTCAATTTGTGAGTTCAAACCCCGCATCGGGCTCTGTGCTGACAGCTCAGAGCCTGGAACCTGTTTCAGATTCTGTGTCTCCCTCTCTCTCTGCCCCTCCCCCACTCACGCTTGCTCTCTCTCTCTCTCTCTCTCTCTCTCTCTCAAAGATAAACATTATAAAAATTTTTTTAAAAAAAAGAAAAAAGTTTCAAATCAGTCATTAAGCTTCCACCTCAAAGACTTAGAAAAACAACAGCAAGATAAACCCAAAGCAAGCAGAGAGGAGGAAAAAAATAAAGAAAAGAGCAGATCATTACATTGAAAACAGAAAACCAATACTGAAAATCCATTTTTAAAAGTTGGTTCTTTGAGGGGTGCTTGGGTGGTTCATTAAGTTAAGCATTCAACTCTTGATTTCGGCTCAGGTCATGATCTTGCAATCATGGGATCGAGCCCTGCATCAGGCTCTGTGCTGAGTGTGGAGACTGTTTGATCTCTCTCTCTCTCTCTCTCTCTCTCTCTGCCCCTTCCCCTCTTACTGTCTCTCCATAAATAAACAAACAAACAAACAAACAAATAAATAAATAAACATAACAAAAAATTTTTAAGTTGGTTCTTTGAAGAGATCAATAAAATGGACAAATCTCTAATAAGACTGACAGAGAAAAAAAGTGGGAAGGCATAAGTTCCCAATATCAGAAACGAACCTGAGGATATCAGTATAGACCCTACAGACATCAAAAGAATAAAAAGAGACTATTGCTGTGAAAACTATACACACATAAATTTGACAAATTACATGAAACAAACCAATTCCTTGCAAAACACAGCCTCTTACAACTCAACCAACATGAAATACACAATTTGAACAGTCCTAAAACTATCAAGGAAATCAAATTCATAATTAAAAACTCCCTAAAAGGAATTCTCCAAACCCAGGTTATTTTACTGGAGTATTCTAACAAATGTTTCAATAAGAATAAACACCAATTATACATAATTTCTTTCAAACTATAGAAGAACCACTTCTCAAACGTATTTTATCAAGTTAATATTGCCCAATATGAAAATCAGTCAGATAGGTCAAAACAAAACTGCAGGCCAATGACCCTTACAAATACAGGCAAAAATATATACATTTAATGAAATATTAGCAAAGAGAATTGAGCAATATTTAAAAAGAATTGTACACTATGGCCAATTGGGGTATATATCAAGGATGCAAGACTATCTCAATATTCAAAAATCAACATAATCCACTATATTAACAGAAGAAGAAAAATCACATCATCATATAAATAGATTCAGTTTTTTAAAAAAACATGGATTTATTTGATAAAATCCAACACCCATCCATGATAAAACCTCTTAAAAAAAAAAAAAAGAAAAGAAAGAAACGGAGGGGTAGTTCCTCAACTTGACAGAGTTATCTACTAAAAACCTGCATCTACTATTACACCTAATGATAAAAGACTGAATGTTTTCTCCCTAAATCCAGAAACAAGACAAGGATATCCACTGTCACCACTCTTATTCTGCACAATTCTGGAAGTTCTAACCAGAGCAAAGACAAGAAAAGGAAATAAAAGGAACATAGACAGAAATAAAACTGCCTTTATTTGCAGATGACTGGATTGTCTATATAGCAAATTCCATGGAATCTACAAAAATAAAAATAAAAACTTCTACAACTGAGTTGAGCAAAGTCAAACAGTACAAAAATCAACATTCAAAAGCCAACTACATTTCTATATACTAGGACACCAATATTAAAAATGAAATCCCTTTTATAATCACTAAAAAAAAGAAATATTTAGATGTAAATCTATCAAAATATGGACAGGACTAGCATGTTATAAGCTACAAAAGAGCAATAAAAGAAACTAAAGAAGATCTAAGTACATTGAGAGATATACCATGTTCATGGATTGAAGCCCTCAACATAGTAGATGTCAATTCTCCCCAAATCAATATGCAGGTTTACACAATTCTTTTTAAAATTATAGCAAGAGTTTTTGCATGTGTAGATAAGATTATTCTAAAATTTATATGGAAAGACAAAGGACCTAGGATACCTAAACAATTTTGAAAAAGGATGATAAAATAGAAGGACTCAGTCTATCTCAGTTTAAAACTTATATAGCTACAGTAATCAAGACTATGTCATATGACAGAGGGATAGACACATAGATCAATGGAACCCAGAAATAGATCCCACACAATATGCCTTTTCAACAAATGATGCAAGAGCAGTTGGACATTTGGAGGGTGGGGGGTAGGAAGAGGAGGAGGAGGAGGAGGAGGAGAAGAAGCTCAACCCAAGACTCACAGCTTATGTAAACACGAACTCAAAACGGATCTTAGCCTTAAATGTGAAATGTAAAATTATAAAAGTTTTTTGGAAAAAAATAGGCAAAATATCTTTGGGATCTAGGGTTAGGCAAAGAGTTCTTAAACTGGGCACCAAAGGCATGAGCCATATAAGGAAAAAATGATAAAGTAGACTTTACCAAATTTTAACCTTTTACCCTGCAAAATACTCTGTTAAGAAGTCTGTCAAGAAGATGAAAAGACAAGCCTCAGACTGAGAGGAAGTATTTGCAAACCATGTAACCAACAAAGGACTAGTATCTAGAATATATAACGTACTATCAAAACTTAACAGTAAAAAAGCAAACAGTCCAATTAGAAAATAGGCAAAATATATGAAGAAGCATTTCATCAAAAAGGATAAACAAATGGCAAATAAGCCCATGAAAAGATGTTCAACATCATTAGCCATTAGGGAGATGTAAATTAAAACCACAATAAGATACCACTACAAATCTATCAGATTGGCTAAAATATAAAGTAATGCTGAACCAAATGCTGGCAAGGATGAAGAGAAACTGGATGTCTTGTAGGTTGCTGATAGGAATGTAAAATAGCACAGCCACCCTAGGTAACAGTTTGGCAGTTTCTTTAAAAGTCAAACATGCAGGGCATCTGGGTGGCTCAGTCAGTTGAGCATCTGACTCTTGATTTCAGCTCAAGTCATGATCTCAGGGCCATGAGATCAAGCCCTGCATTGGGTTCTGTGCTGAGCATGGAGCCTGCTTAAGGTTCTCTCTCTCTCTCCCTCCCTCCCTCCCTCCCTCCCTCCCTCTCTCT
>NW_024412421.1:3767265-3814996 GCF_014898765.1 Herpailurus yagouaroundi
GACTTCAGCTCAGGTCAGGATCTCGCGGTCCGTGAGTTCGAGCCCCGCGTCAGGCTCTGGGCTGATGGCTCGGAGCCTGGAGCCTGCTTCCGAATCTGTGTCTCCCTCTCTCTCTGCCCCTCCCCCGTTCATGCTCTGTCTCTCTCTGTCGCAAAAATAAACATTAAAAAAAATTAAAAAAAAAAACTTTAATAAAAAATTTAAATTTAATTAATTAATTAATTAATTATTTAAAATGAAATACTTTTAAAAAGTCAAACATGCAAATGCTATAGACCAGCACCTGCATGCCTGGACATTTATCCCAAAGGTAATGAAAACTTATGTACAATTCCATTCCTATAACAGTCTTGCAATGACAAAACTACAGAAACGGGGAACAGATTAGTGGTTTCCAGGGGCTGAGGAAGGGGCTGGGGCAGAACAGAAGTGGCTATGGCTATAAAAAGGCAGCATGAAGGTGTCGGTGGTGATGGGAACCCTCTGTAGCCTGAATGCATCTATCTCAATATCCTGGTTGTGATACAGACTCTCCTTTTGCGAACTATTATCCTTGGGGGAAACTGGGTAGAAGGTACAGGGGATCTCTCTGTGAATCTCCACATCAACCTACAATTAACTCAAAAGGAAAAGTTTAACTTTTTAAGTTAAAAACTCTTTAAAGGATGAAGAAAGAACCATGAAGAGCTTTAAAAGAAGAGAAGGTGGGTGGGAGCACCATGTTCCCCAAGCTAACGCGCTTGAAGCATGGCGAGTGTGGGGAAGGGATAGGGTTGCCACGTAAAATGAGGTATGGCCAGTCACATTTAAATGTCAAATAAACAACAAATAATTTTTTAGTATAAGTATGCCCCATGCAATACTGGAGCCACACTTGGACTAAAAAATTACATGTTCTCTATTTGGAATTCAAATTTAACAAGCCATTCTGTGTTTTTATTTGCAAAATCTGGAAACCCAGTGAGGGAGGGATAGGACACAGGCATCTGGCAGGATGGGCACAGGGAGTTGTAAAAGAAAGACTGTAGGAGAGAGGTCAGGGGGCAAGCAAAGGGATGCCAGGGACCACAGACACCACAGGCCCGGCAATGCCTTAGGAGCAGGGAGGCAGAAGTTAGCTCGGAAGGGCCCCCAGCTGCTGGGTTTATGGGCTCCTGCTGGCAAAGTGACCCTCTGTGTGTGGCCCACACAAAATCCAGAAAGAGGCCAAAAGAAAGAACGTTTGAGTCTCCAGGTGCTGTTCCAGGCTGGAGGGAGTCTGATGGCGTATCCAAGAAGGGGCCTCTAAGAGGCACTGGGGGCTCCTCTCACCATGACGTGGTCCTAACCCCTTAAAATCTCCCCTTCCTCTAGGGGACAGACAGGCAGACCAGCGGGCCCCAGCGTGTAGGCCAACGGACTATCACACCTCTGACAGGAGCCAACGCTCTCTAAGCACTCAGCTCGCAGCTCAGAAGTCACCTCCTAGCCAGGCTACCGCCAACCGGGTGTTTTTACCCGGCTCCCACGCACACCACGACTCTCCCTATGTTCCTCATGGAACCTATTACAACTCGGAATAGCCAGGATTTCTTATCTGTTTGCTTCTTTAACACCCATCTGCTCCCCACTAGCTCCAGGACCACAGGACTTTGTTTTGCTTGCTGTGACATCCATGCTTAGTGCATAGCATGTAGATGGAGCTCAGGCAAGAAAAAAAGGGCTGAATGAATGAAGGAGTAAATGAATAAATCATTCCGACTGGAGCTACTCCTTTGGGATCTATCCTGCAGGCACAGCCCCTTAGAGCTTGACAAAGACAGAGAACCAGTCTTCCTCTTCCAGGAAGCCCTCAGCAGCATCCTCTGAGCTGCCATGGGCCAGCACCTAGGACGTAGGGTTAGCATGGCCACAGAGTGGCTGTTTATCCTTTCTAAACAAGGGCTCTAGTATGATCTTCATTATCTTGGGCATTATCTTTAATGAGTCCCTGCCACAGGGACTACTAATAATATTATTAATATTAATGTTAATAGTTACCACTTACTGAGAACCTACATGTGCCAGGGAGTGTGCCAGGCACTTTTCATATATTTTAACTCATTTAATCCTCCAAACAGCCCCCCAAAAGTAGGGGTTGTGACCCTTTCTTTTTGTGCCGCCCCCTTCTTGTAGAAATAGATACCTCCTTTCTTTTCAAGAATACCCTCCCTGCTCCCATTCTTGGGGCTCAGGGGGCTGACAACTGACCCACCCCAGCGCCCAGGAAGGGCAGGTGGGGCTAGCCTGAACGATCAACTACCCCCTCTCCCTGGCTACAGCAATTAGTTCATGGGCAGCTTCATGACCCTCAGGAGGCAGTCAGCCTTGGTCCTGCCTGAGACCTTTTCTGCTGATGAGGAAGCACATGCCCCTCTCTGCTGGGACTGCTGGACCAGGAGCTGCTGGCTGTCATCATGCACCAGGGGATGAAGGCAACAAAGAGGAAGCAGAGCTGAGAGACAGAGAGACTGGTGATGACTTTATTGGAACCGCTGGATCCAGCCATGCCTGAAGGCTCTCACCCAAGGTATCCTGGGACTTGTCAGTTACATGAGCCAAAAATTCTCTTTTTTATGTGTTAGTCAGTATGAGCTGGGTCTGACTTGCCACTGAATGAGTCCTGTCGAAACTACTGCATATCATTAGGATGTAGTTATTTTATAGACAAGGAGCTGAAGCATACAGAGGCAGATAACCGTTAGCTATGAGATGGGAGTGCTCTTAACCACTGATTGACTGTAGAGTTCTATATTCTGAGTGTGTGTGCATGCTCCCACCTGCGTACTCTGTCTCTCATTATTATTCACAGCTACAGCAGATTGAGCAAACACTTGGTGCTTAATACAGATCGACTGGAAAAACTAAAATCAATAACTTCCAAAAGGAGTTTTTGTTTAGCAAATGCTGCCATCAGTGACTTCGGGTTCTCACTCCGAGTCAGGCTCACAGTACACTGTGTACCTTCGTGGAACCACTTCCCATCTCCCCACACCCCTTCCCCAGGCAGATGAGCTGGAAACCAGAACAGGCTGATCAGCCAGCGAGGGCCACCCCGACTCCCTCAGGAGAGGGGTCTACAGTCAGAAGAGGAGGTCTCCCACTCCCTCCCTACTGGGCCCCAGAGACACATGAAGAAGGGGGTCCAGTGTGAGGCTCTAGCACCTACTGGGAGCTCAGGGAAGAGGAGGCCACGCCCTGGGGCCACACTGGCCACGGGGACACTTGTTTTCTGCCATCACTTCAGTAAGGCTCAGCCAAAATCAGATGGAAGGGAAATCGCTCATGTATCAGCTGCTCCCACGCAGCCAAATGACCATAAAGGGCATTCAGTAAAGTCCACCCAACAGTACAGGCCACCAAGCCCATGGCAACGGAGAGCAAGAAGAGAAGGCCGTGCTTGCGGGCTGGTCCACACAAGGTGGTGCCCGCGCCCTGGTCCCTGGCCTGGCTGCATTGGTGTCTCCTCTCCATCCTTCCTCCTCCTCTCCCTGGTGGTGCTCTCCCCTTAGCCTAGAAACGAACTCTGGTCTCTCCCTCTTAAAAATGAATGCAAAAGCTTCCTGTGATCCTTGGATCCCTCTAGCTCCTGCTTCTCACCCTCCCTTCCAAGCCTGGAGCCTGGCAAGTCGAGGCTACACTGCTGGTCTCCCCCTGTCCCCGTAACTCATTCCTCCATCTGATTCCATTGACCCTGCTCTTGCCCAGGACAGTCCAGCAGACCCTCTTCAGCCTCTCTCCCATCAGCCTCTCTGTGGCTTTTCGCACTGCTGCCCAGAAGCACTGTGCCATCTTGGCGTCAATGACAGCACGCTCCTCCCAGCTGCCTTCAGCAGATATGCTGATGCTTCCAGATCCCTTCTTCAGCCCAGGCCTCTTTCCTGAGCCCTCGGCCCACGTGGCCAACTGCCGGCCAGACGCCAGCCCACAGATCACCTGTGAGCCTCTCCTGCAAGGTCACATAACGCATGAACTTGAGCCCACCAAGTGTGATGAACATTCAAGTGTAGGAGTTCAGAGGATTCCAGGCCCTGGAATCACACTGCCTATGTTCAAATCCCCCCTCTGCAACTTACTGACAACAGACAAGTCCCCTGAATCCCCCATGTAAAAAAGGGGAGAGACAACAGTGCCCCCTCATCAGCTGTAGGGGTGAGTGTGATAGCAGGTGTAGATATTGTTAGCTGGGCCTGGTACTCAGTAAGCCTCACCTCTACGATCGTTATTGGGGCCATCTTCTTTGCCAGTCCCACAGCAGCTAGCTATTCCCCAGGCACAGTCTCATCTTCTACCTGCCACCCAAAACCTGGTCCCTTGAGAACTTAAAGTCAGTCTGAACTTCTCCGCTTCCCATAGACATTCAAATTTGCCCAATCCTGCTAGTTTTGCCTCTTAAATGTTTCTCGAACCACACCCTCCTAACCAACGCCTTCATCTTCTCTCACCGACTTCACTGCACTATCTTTTCTATGATCCACCCACCTCCTACCTCATGATTTTTCCTGAAGCAACACTGCATTGTCTATAATTTCCCAACATACTACATGGATCTCTTCTCTGTGGATTGGCTTATGCTGTTTTCTCTGTCTGGAATGCCCCTTTCCCCTTACTTCCCAACTTCTTAGGTGTCACCTCCTCCAGGAAGTTTTGCTGGATACCCAGATTGAACAACACACACTCGTCCTTTGCGTTTCCGTATCTCACACTTGTGACGTTACATAGAACTTTTCCTTTTGGGTTATTAACTCCCCAACTGGATGAGAGGAGAGGTTCCTCACCAAACCCCCCAAGGATCTCAATCATGTTTACTGAACTGAGGTTATTATCAGAGGAAGCCCCACCTAAAGAGCCTTTCCCTGTCTTAAAAACAAAAACAAAACAAAACAAAACAAAAAAAAAACCGAAACATTTCAGCTATTTTAAAATCCAGAACTGATGGGTCCTTCATAAACCAAAGTGCTTGATCAACAGCTTCCTTAAACCAACCACTGAGGTTCAAAGTGAGGGAAACTGAGTCCTCTCACCCTTAGGGGCTGCTAAGGGGATTGTGCGAAGCTAAAAATTAAAAAGGATGGGATGATAAGCTGTCCATATAGGCTTGCTATTCTGACAGAACAGTTCCAGAACTTGAAATGTAATCTCCTGTGGGGAAAGGAAGACATTTTTAACACGTATTAAGGTTAGACAGGTGTTTTAAGTCTGGCATTACCAGATCAAAAGCACCATGGAAGAGCCTAACACAGCCCCGTTCAGCAACATGTGTTCACGGTACACGGCGAACAGGAACCCCTTCTCCTCGTCCTTTTCATATGTTTTTCTCTTCAGTTATATTTGAGGGGTTTTGTATTTCCCTGGTGTGAGGGCGACACACTGATTTCCACCCCAGACCTTCCTTCCCCTCCTAAACACAGGTCTTCACATGGGTCCTGGGCATGCAAGCAGCCACAGAAAGAGTAAGTACCTGGTCTGCAAGGTGGCTTTTTCAATATGTCTTCAAGGATGTGCTTCTTAAAGACTTAGAAGACAGAAGTCCCCCTGGCCCCCCCTCCCCACACACACACTCCAGATGGACCAGGGCTCATCCTGCCACAGCAAGGGGACAGGGCTAGGGAGGGGATGATAGACAAGGACCCCAGCCCAGCATGTTGGGGAGTATGTTAAAGGCTTAAGCAGGAGGTGGGAGAGGCTGATCTTCCAGATGTACCCCCGCCCCATTTCTTCACCCCCCGATAGCAAAGCTCAGCCCCTCAGAGGTACCCAGGGAACAGGGCTGACGTGACCAGAAAAACAACATCCCCAGAAGGCCTAATGCCCCACTGGGCCCCAGGCTCTGGCCTGGCTGCCTGCCAGAGGGTCCACAACCACTTTCCAAGGACATAGAGGGTGAATGTTCCTGTCAAGGTTCCCTGAGGACTGTCCGTTCCCAGCGCTGACCCTCCCCAGGGCTCCCCACAGGGACCCATGATGCCCCGGATAAGGACACCAGGGCCTAGAGGCTGAGTCACTCTGTTAGGGCCGACCTGGGTCAGAGCAAGTTCATTATTTCAAGGACAAGTTCTCAGACCCCTTATCCAGCCACACCTGGCAGGAACCGAGAGGAGAGACACCCACAGGCAGTTGAGAAGAGGGCAGGCCTGCCCTGGCAAATCAGCTTCCTTGGTGTCTGAGGCCTCAGGTGCCCCAGGAGGGCTACACACACTTTGTGCACACACGTTCAACTTACAGAGAAAGACACTCCTCCCTTCCCAGCCACTGGAAAGGGCCCCTGTCTTTGGGCCAGGCCACAGGAAGCCCAAGGTGGGGGGGCCTCCTGCAGAGCCATTTTCAGGGAGGGGGGTCACCCTTCCAGATGTGGGGGCAGTGGATGGTGGGCAAGGGCAGCAGGGCTGGGCCAGGTCGTCTCTACAGGAGGCCGCAGAACAGGGCTGTGGCCTGCTCCAAGTTTTTGTTGTGCCTACTGGGGGAGGGGGCGTCTAAAACCATTTCAAAACCTGGGGGAAGCCCAGTGAAGGGGGCCTCATTCCCTGTGGGGAGGGGGGGATTTCAAAGGGGACCCTGCTGCTGAAAAGGTTTCAAAAAACCCTTGCCTTTCTATCAGCTCCAAATCACTCCCTCGCCAGCAGCAGCCGGGAGAGGGTGCCGGGAAAATGTTTCCAAGGAGACGTGTCCCTGAGTCATCATAACTGCCAGGGTCTGGAGGCTGCAAAGCCACGAAGAGGCCCCCCGCTATAAAAAGGCCGTTTAGCATCCCCCCAGGGGGAGGTCTCAATAGTCAGGGTCCCCAGGGAGGCCGGCCTCAGACCCCCCCCAGTGCCCCGAGTTTATTAGAAGGCCGCCAAGCTGAACAGTGCAACTTCTACCCGCCAAGTCCCCTTGGTGCCACGAAGGGGGGCTTTTATCCCCACCAGCTCCAGGCATCCACTCTGGCCTTGGGTTATTTAGCAGGGGAAGCTGTCCACAGGGACACTGGGCCCCAACAGTTTTGACTGGGACTTCGGAGCCAGCCCCAGCTGGGGCTCTGGTGCCTACCACTCTTCCACTCATATTTCCCACGGTTGCCCTCTGGCACCTTCCCCAAGTCACCAAGGCCAACCAGGCCCACAGCACAAACCAAATCGAAGTTCTTTCACCTCCTTCCTCTTTTTTCTCCCAGCCTCATCCCCTCACCTCTGGACCAGACCAGGCGGGTCTCTCTTCTCTTCCATCTTCTTCCTCCTCAACACTGCAGCTAGATTAATCTCCCTAAAGCACTCAGCGACATCCAGGCCATTCTCTGCCCTAAAACCTTCAATGGGTCCCTAGTGCCTAAGCCCAATGTTGCACATTCAGGTGCCCACAGGGATGAGGCTGGGGACACAAATGAACAAAGCACCCTAAAATATAATAAAGATGGCTGGGACCATGGTGCCTGGAAACACACAAACCCAGCTGCTCCCGAGCTCGTCAGCTGTGCCACATGGGAATTCAGGGCCCTGGCTGCCACCTCTTCTGGTTTTCCAAGAGAAGCCCAATAAAACATCAGCCAACGGACCCCCAGACTTGGACCCTGGCCCTCAGGGTCAAGTCTAAACCCAAATCCCTTAACTTGGCATTCAAGGCCCTCTCTGGCTTGGCCCCAAGCTACCTCCCTACCCTCACTGCTCACAATGTTACCACATGCGATGCCTCCATCCCAGCCAGGTCGAGCTCCTCCAACCCTCAAACTCCCTCCTCTGCTTCTCCTCTGAGCCTTGTTCACCCCACAGTCCTCCCAGAGACACTGCTCTCCACCTTCTGGGTCCAACTGCTCATCCTTCAAGGACCTCCTTCTGCTGAGCCCTCCAAGGCCCTTGTCCTCTGGTGACTGTCCTTCCTTGTCAAGGCTGTTCCCTCTGCCAGGGACGGGCCTGCCATGGAGAAAACTCCTCTTCATCCTGTGACACCCAGGCCATTCTTACAGGCCTCTTTGGATCCAGCAGTCCTTGGTCTCTGTTCCCGGTTCTCATCAACCTCCCTGCAGCTGGATGCCTTCAGCTTTCCCTGCGGGTAGGGGACCCAAGGGCAGTGCTGGGTCTCTCCCACCACAGACCCTGGCAGGGAGCCACACACGGCAGAGAGAGCCCAGCTGTATTCAGACACTGGTTCTGCTGCTTCCTCTCTGGAAGAATGCGGATAAGTCATTAAAGCTCCTCTATGAGATGAAGGATGAATACCTACACAGAGTGCCTGCCACGCGGTGTGGCTCAGTGCATGGTGGCTGCTCTAGTGCTCTCGCCCAGTGAGACCCCCCTTCGCTGCGTGATGCGTGTGCTGCGGGGTCTCCCACGGGGTGCCGTAAGGCCTCTGCGGATGGGGACCCTGTCCCCTGCTCCCTCTACCACCTGAGGGACCGCCCCAGCGCTCAACATGCAGCAGGTGCTCAGTAGTCAGTGTTCTCTGATAGATGGGGGTGATGAGGCCAGGGGAGGGCAAGCCGGTGGGGAGGGCAGGTTAGAGCAAGAGGAGGTGCCGCCCCGCCAGAGGCAGGTCTCGCATCGGGGTCCCCAGCCCATGTGGTCCTGCACGATGATACTGTTCGTTGCGTGAACATCTCACTTGGGACCCCCAGGCTCGGAGACCAACAGCTCCTTGCTGCTTGCTCCCCACATGTCCTGGGAACCAGGCCAGCTCGCAGTGCTGCAGAGTCAGGCTCGGGTGAGGGGCCCTGTCCAGCCACCAGATGGGACTGCCTCTCTCCGGAGCCTGGCCCTCCACTCACACAAAGGCCCAGATTCCCCTCAACTCCCCCCCCTTTCCACTGCCCACCTTCTAGTTAGAAGCACCCCCCCCCTTTCCACTGCCCACCTTCTAGTTAGAAGCACCCCCCCTCACCTTCCACCTGAGGACACACAGCTTCCGGGCTCAGCACAGAAGGAAAGGTGGAGGGTGGGGGGAGCACCTTTGAAATCACTGTGGTCCAATTAGCCAGGCTCTCGCCCTTCGTGCTTACAAACAGGCACACACATTAACACCTGCTACAAAGGCAAACATTTTTAGATATCTTCATCTTTACCTCCTTGACACTCCCATGAAAGCGCTCCCAGCAGCCAGTGACTGACAGGCTAGTTTCCTTCTTCTACTTCAGCAGGGGGCTTTCAAACAGAAGAAATTAAAAAGCCACCAATCTCCCTGTCAGGCTGAACTCCCAGGGCCTCATCAGCTGCCCCTCGTCAGCTCCTGGTGTCCCCTCACCACTGGGAGAGCCCCACCACGCACACAGTCAGGGCCAATGCCTTCAGGGGAACCACCCTGAATCACTGGGACACTGGATCCTCAATTCAGGGACACTGGATCCTCAAACCCACAGAGCTCACCAAGGCTGCAGCTAGGATGGCTGCAGCATCCTCTCCCTGACACAGCTTCACTAAAGAAGCACCTCAACAATGGTTCTTGTTGCGGAGAACGTGGATGGTGGCACGGCTGTGGAGTATTCTCACATTGCCCGCGGGAGCATAATTTCATACAACTACCTGTATCTACTGAAGGTGAACCTACTCATATTCCATGACCCACCAATTCCACTACCAACATTCCCATTAAAATCATATGCACGTGTTCACCAAAACCCATAGACCAACAATGCCCATAGCAGCACATTATCTGAAACAACTCCAAAATGAAAATGACCAAGATGCCCATCAAAAACAGAATAGACAAGGGGTGCCTGGGTGGCCGGTCAGTTAAGTGTCCAACTCTTGATTTTGGCTTAGGTCACGATCTCACAGTTGTAGGATCGAGCCGTGCGTCGGGCTCCATTTTGGGCGTGGAACCTGTGTGGGATTCTCTGTCTCCCTCTCCCTCTGTCCCTCCCCTGTTCATGCTCATGCACGCATGCTCTTGTTCGCTCTCAAAAAGAAAAGAAAGAAGAAAAAAAAGAGTAGAACAGACAAGATAAATGGTGATGTGTTCACACAACAGACTATCATACACCAGTGAGAAGGGGCGATGTCCAACCACAGGCACTAACGTGAATGAAGGAAAGGCACCCAACACAAAAGAGCAGAGACTGTATGCTCTCATTTATAGAAAGTGCAAAATGGGCAAAAAAAAAAGCCTTATGCCAGCGACATCAGGATGGTGACATTTCATTGCTGGGGGGAGGGGCTGGAGGGGCCAGGAGGGGACTTCTGGGATGCGGAAATGGTCAGCTTCCTCGGCTAGGTGTTGGTTACACAGTTGCGCTCGGTTCCTGGGAATTCATTGAGTAGCACAGTTAATGAGTGTTTTTGAATGCATGCAATTAAGAGTTTTGTAAAACAGTACTCGGTCCGCAAGACTACAATTAAAAAATGTTAGAGGAAGTGAAGGGTCAGGATGCCCAACACACGCTTGAAGCCTCACTGCTCAGACTGCAAGGGTCTTGGAGAAGGTGATCATACTTCCACCAAAGACCCAGGGCACCAGCATTCCAGAAGCTCCCGAAGCCCTCACTGCCAAATCCTCCACCCACCCTGGGCCAGCTCCACGCTCACCAGAAATCCAGCCGTGCTCCCTCTGACACGCAGGGCATCCCCGGCTGCCGGCAAGACAACACCCATCCAACGGAAGGCACATAAGACCTCACAATCACAACTTCCCCTCCCCACCTCGGACCAAGAGGGAACAACACGAAGGCACTTTGAAAGTTCCCCTTCCAGAAAGGCTGAATTTTCCAAAGTCCAAAACCACTTGAAGAAGAATAGGGAAAGTAGTGAAATACCTTTGTAAGCATTCTGCTTTGACAACGTGCCTGAGGAATTCACCACGTTTAGTGGGGAAATGTGAGCAGTTAAATCTATTCAATGTCATGACATATAAAATTGAAGCATAATTGCCCCTGAGTGCTTGACAACTGGAAAGCACTTCGTTTCAGAAATGGAGGGAAATTTATGCTGGGAAATGGAAGAGATTGTCAAAAGTTTGATTGTAATGTGAGTAGAGCTCCAGCTCTTACATTTTACTCCCATTTGAAACGTCTCGGAAACGGCAGCAGTGACTCCATCTTTTGCCCTAAAAGCAGCGAAATGATGATTGGAACCACAAATTTCAAAGCCCGATGAGTGGCCCCAGCATGGGTGGGAGGAAACGCTCTCTTACCAATCATGTGGTTGGCAACATGGATTTGGATCTCTCTCTCGTTCTCAAAGGTCATCTGGCACTTGATGCACTGGTATGTCTTCTTCTGTTTGGAAGCCAAAAAGAAAGGAATTAGATAGTCAGGAAGTGGAAAAGAGCAGAAAGCAAAAGTGCCTGGAGGTCTTCATTCAAGACTTGCCAGGATGGCTCTGGTCCCCTCGCAGGTCTCTTCTGGCCATTGTCTCCCCACCTGCCTCCAAATCCAGCTCTCCAGCCTGGGGCAGGGGACTAGGCTGCACTCCAAAGGAGGTGCTCCTCTGTTACATCTGGGGAAACTGCCATGATGGGAGTCACCATCCCAAGGTGAGAACACACAGTATAACCATGGAAAAGAAGTTGAAGGAGGCTGCCCTTCTAGGAGCATGCTCAAATCCATCCATCCATCCATCCATCCATCCACCCATCATCCATCCACCCATCATCCATCCATCTACCTGCTCACTGTCTACACACACACACACACACACACACACACACACACACCCATCCGTCTACCCATCAATCCATCTAGCTATCTTATCAGCCATCTAGGTAATACACACCTACCCATCCACTTATTCATTCATCCACCCTCCATTTATCCATCCTTTGTCTACTCATCCTTCTGTCTTCTCCTACATCCATCTACCAATCCAACCATACATCTATCTTTCCACCCATCCAACTACTCTACCTCTTTACATAAGAGATAAGGGCCATGTGGCCGAGCAGGGGATACTGTTCCTGCCAGTCCTGGTGCTTACAAGTAACTGAAGAATTCCTCACTAGGCACACAAGGTTGCTGGTGATCCTACAGCTGGCTTCCACACACAGGAAGCTAATACCAGCTGCCTTTAGGAGGTAGAAGGAGGAAAATGGAGATCATCAGAAGCTTCAGAGCTTCTTGAAGACCCATTCCAAAGAATCTTCTCAATAACTAAGCCTGGGTGGGTGACTGTGAAAACAGCCCCCTCTGGACAGGGGTGGTACTGCCTGTGTGGGGGAAAGTCTGTGGCTGTGAGTTTTTATGAAGGGGGCAGGGTCGTATTGGGATCCAAATCATCCAAGCTTTTTGAAGACCACTGCAGCTCAGGGATGAAGGGACCTCCCCTGACCTCTGGAAAAGGGGGCAGGGCTTTGGATTTCTTGGTGAAACACTCGGGCCAGACCCTCAAACATGCAGCCAGGATAAACCACCAGGGGGCTCAACTGCCTCAGTTCCCAGGGTGGCTCTGACCACATCTGCAGTTTCCCTCAAGGGCCTGGTCCCACCTCCAGGCCTTTGCCCACGCTGTCTCCTCCACTCGGAGTACCCTTTCCATCCTGAGGACTCTGTTCAAATGTCACCTCTGCTGAGAGGCCTCCTCTTCCCACCCCAGGATGAGTTCAGGGGCTCCCCAGGCCCCCGAGCTTATGCTTAAAGCATCTAGTTAATCAGCACATGGATTCGTCGTGGCTAATTGACTTGTTTGCTCCCCCACTGCATCGTGAGCACCCAGAGGGCCAGGATGCACTTTGTCCACCTGTGAGGTCCCACGGCCAGCAGAGACTAAGTACATGGAAAGCATTTGTTGAACAAATGAGCCAAGTTGCAAATATTATGTTGCAAAGCACTTTACTAGGGCAGGAGGAGCAAAGAGAACCAAAGATGCCTTCTGTATCTTGGATCCTCACTACCCAGCACAGGACCTGGCCCAGAAGGAGTGCCTAATAATGACTTAACTTTTATTACAATTGTTATTGTTGCTAAGCAAATGCTTGTTGAACGAATCAATGAGGAAACAGCTGTCCTAGCTGGTGCTGGGAGCTTTGGTTCCAAAGGCAGGGTCCCCCGTCAGGTTCCAGAACCCACTCTGATAAGACCAGGGCCCTTTCCCCCAGTGTTTCAGAAAACCTAGGGGTTCAGAACAGTGGCCCAGAGGCAGGCATTCTGCAGGGAAATGCCCAAGAAGTAGGGCATGAGGCGGGGGTCGGACAGAGCTGGGGTTTCTGGCCTCACAACAGACAGAGGAGAAATTCAGACCAGAAGAGACTGTGGGGGCTGAGGCCTTCTGGGGGTACACAGTCCCAAAGCCCCCATCTCAGCTCAACTCCACATCCGTGCTCATGGAGAGCAATGATCTTGGGTCTTCCATTGTCAGAATCATTCATTCCTTCCCACATGTGTCCCCTGCCCTCTTGCCATCACATAGGAAGGGAAAGAAGAAGGAAGAAGTCAATACAAGAACAAAGCACACCCCAGGAAGCTCCATACCAAGGACGCTCAGGGCAGGCCTGCTGGATGGAAGGCTGTGGAGGCCACAGCCATGGCCAGTCCAGACCAGTGCAGAGGACTATCCATGATCAAAGTGATTTTGATTGTTCCTCCTAGGAGCAGGTGAATGAAGTGGGTTGCTGTGCTTGGAAAATAAATCACCAGGGGCTAGGCAGGATGAGAAGTTACCTCCAATACTCCTCCACCACATGGCCACCCCTCAGTGGCAGGAAAAAGACTGCCCAATAATAGGGCCCCTCCTGATGGGGAAAATGCTCCAGGGGATTCCCAAGGGAGGTGACATTGCTGACCACAAGAGCCTGGGTGCGCGCACACACACACACACATACACACACACAGACTGCATGCACAGGCATGGACACGCCCATGAGGACACACACAGACATGCAAACAGACCCACGTACACTCCCTTGTTGCAACTCACTGTCAACACACAAGACCCCCAACCCCCACCACACACACGGCAATCTGCTCCCTCTAACACAGACACACGGGTGCAACACCCTCAGAGTAGTGGAGGCATCCTCATGGAACACACGTTCACACAGGTTGACGTATCCAAATTCATCCTGGGACATGAAGGCTTTCAGCTCTCACTGGATCCATCATGCCCGAATGTGCCCACAGCTGCACAAGTAGCTGTGACACAAGCACACGCACAGACCCCACCCCCAATACACACCCTTGTGGACACAAGTGTAGACCCCCAACTGCCCATATGTGCATCCACGCCTTGCCACACACATAGGTTCACCAGCACCAACATTCATTAAGCATGTGTATTATACCGAGAGCCCCCTCCTCCAAAAGACGGCCCTCCCAGCCTTGCGTGCAAGGCCATGGGTGCCCAAGGCCCAGGGCAGCAGGCACCCGGCCAGCACCATCTGGTCCTCCATGTTGGTGGAACATGAGTTCAGGCACAAGCAGGTGAGGGCTCTCTTACTCTGCCTTCCTCCCGCTACAACCTTGGCCAGACCTCGTCCTCACCCCAACGCCTCCTCTTGGGCTGTCTCCCCTTCTCTGTCCCCCAGAGACCCCCTCCTCCTCTGGAGCTTCAGCCCCCACCAGGAGACATAATTACAGAAAGACAGAACTTGGCATTCAAAGCACCTGCTCTGCCATAAGCCCCTTCCCCAGGGTCCCTCCCATGGTTCTCCTGGGCCTGTGGCCAGGGCTGCCTGCCCCTGTGTGGCCCCCAGCAACCTCAGAGAGGAGCCCGGGGCGGAGAGAGAACACGCTTGAAACCAGCAGAGACAGGAGATGAGAAGCGAGGGAGAGACAGGAAAGACAGCCCATAGCTACTGAATTTCCACAATCATGACAGCAGCTCACATTTACTGAGCACCTACTATGTGCAGGCTCTGTTTATTCTGAAGACTCACAATCACTCTGTGAACCCCACTTTAAGGGTGGAGAAAGTGGAGTTTGAAGAGGCCAAGCCACTTGGCCAGAGCCCCGCACTACTGGGCAAGGGGACTGGGGTTTGATGCCAGGAGGGCTGCCTCTGGAGCCCGTCTGAGCAGCCTTTCTCAGCCCCGTGTCCCAGAACACATTC
This sequence comes from Herpailurus yagouaroundi, assembly GCF_014898765.1. NCBI lineage: Eukaryota > Metazoa > Chordata > Mammalia > Carnivora > Felidae > Herpailurus > Herpailurus yagouaroundi. The sequence continues at coordinate 3,782,226 of NW_024412421.1, forward strand.
GACAGTCCTGGGCCAGGGGACAGAGAGCTCGTGTGGCCTGGCCAAGGCCTCTAACCAGTGTGAGAGCACCCAGTCTGCCCCATCTGGCACTGTGAGAACCTGGGGAGTCAATGGAGGGCTGGTGTCTGCCCACAGTGGCCCAGAGTTGGGGTGATGTTGTTATTACCCATAAGCAGAGCATGGGCGGGGGGCGGGGGGAGGGAACCTCAATGCTTCACGCTCCAGCCAACAGCAGCCTCAGCCCCACAGGAACCCAGTCCTCCGAGAACTGGTTGCTATGGATACACTCCCGAGGGTCCCAGCCTGCCAGCCCCCAAGCCCTTGCATAGCCCCCAGAGTCTGCTCTTACATGCGTGAGTCCTGGGGGAGGGAGGGTGGGTGAACAGACAGCTGGGCCCCTGCCCCCAGGCGTGCCCAGGCAGGGGGCAAGGCCCCAGAGGCTGGGCCTTCACTGGGAAGGTTCCGGGCTTTGTCTAGCTCCTTTCTGCAAACGGCCCATCTGCCCAGGTCTCTAGATGTGATTGTTCCTCTCTTCTCTCACAAGGCCTGGGATGGGGAGAGGAAGGTCTGTCAGGCTCCCAGAAAACAAGGCCCCTCGGGTGTGAATCCCTGAGCTGCCATGCACAGCTGTGCATCCCTGAGTATACAGTTCCACCTTTCTGAGCCTGGATACCGCCTTTGCCAAAACAGAGGTCACAGCAAGGCTCCCAGGTTGTTGCCGTGGCCCACACAGTAGGGGCTTTATGAAGTGGTACTGACGCAGAATCCAGAGCAGAGACTGTGGAGGAGGAGGAGACTCTAGAAGCAGCCCTGTGGCTGCCAGGAGCCCCAGCGCCGTGGTGGGCAGCGTGGGAAGGCAGGGATGGGGCTGGGAGCACGTGGAAGGAGGGTGTACAGGGCCCCAGTCCCACCACACTGTCCCGTGGTCTGAATGAGAGGGGTGACCACCCTGGAGCCCACCCCAGCCTGCAACCAGGATGGGCTGCAGAGGCGATAGGCAGAATGTGGGTCAAGAGGTCGGCTGTGGCACCACACTACCTGGGTTCAAATCCCTTCTCTGCCTCTTGAAAGCTGGGGCCTGAGGGCAAACTGTTCTGTATCTCCATTTCTTCATCTGTAAAGGCAGTATCATAGTATAGACATAAAGTGCTCAGCACATCCTTATCCCCCCGTAAGTGTGAGCTGTGGTTATAAACGGGATAAATACCAAGTGATGTTCACTGTGTGCCCAGCACTTCTTCTGCTCACTTAGGCCTCAGGGCAAAACACGGAGGTCCGCACAGAAAATAGTCACGATGTTTAACAACGGGAGAGGGGCAGGTACTGAACAACCAGAGCAGATGCTCCTTAAAAACCCAGAATGGGGGGCGCCTGAGTGGCTCAGTCAGTCTTGGTTTCGGCTCAGGTCGTGATCTCACGGTTCGTGAGTTTGAGCCTTGCGTCAGGCTCTGTGCTGACAGCATGAGCCTGTTTGGGATTCTCTCTCACTCACTCTCCGCACCTCCCCTGCTCACTTTCTCTCTCAAAATAAATCAACAACAAAAACAGCAACAACAAAACCCCGAATGGCCCCCCAGTGCCTCCCAGGTGATGTCAGCTCTGGAGATAGATACTGTTGCTGCTGCTATTACTACTCTCTGGCTTTACAGGAGAGGGCAGAGGCCTGGAGAGATCAAATCCCTGGGGGGGTCCTGGAAGAAGGCGATTTTAACCCAGCCCGTCTGATTCCAGGGCCCAAAGGCTTCCCGGCCCACCCACACTGGCCGGCCAGCAAGCCGAGGCTGAGCAGAGCCGAGCAGTGGGGACCAGGGCCAGTGCACAGAACCTCTCAGGGGTGACCTATGGGACCCTTCTCCAGACACCTGGTTCGGTCAAAAGGCCTTGAGAGGGTGAGGTGTTATGGGCCCAAAAGGGAGCTCTCTGCTCCCGACAGGCCTTTGAGAACAGGCCTCAGACCCCCAGAAGAATGCTCCGCTCTGCCCTCATTCAGGTGTTTCTCCAGCCAGGGGGAACGTGGACAGGCCGTTGGCCTGTTGGACCTCAGTGGAGAGCGGGCCAGTGGGCCTCAAATGTGTCCCTTCCACTGCAGATTCTCCTTCTACCCTCCTCCAGCCCCCCTTCCCTCTCCTCACCCTCAAAATCCCAGAGTCCCAGGAGCCAGTTGTGATCCCAGCCCCACAGTGAACCACCCTCAGCTACACCCCTGTCTTCCAGCAAGCACGCGCAGCACGTGGTCCTTCCCCAAATTCCGCCTTCCGCCCATGGCGCCAGCAGCCGGCCCTTGAGGGAAAGACACTCCCGAGATCTGCTTGGCACCTCCTCAGTCTGGAAACAGCCAACAGACTCAGTGGGAACCCCGGGCCCGACTGTCAGACACCCAAGAGCCAGGCAGGCCCCGGGCCCACCATCAGGTGGCCCTTGGCCATGGCACCCAGACCCACCCTGGACCCTCCCAGAGCCTGAACTTCCCCTGCCTCCCTGAAACCTACTAGTTATGGGCCTGTGGCCTCCCCTAGTCGGGAAGCCCCCAAGGTAGGGTCCGTTTCTGACTCTCCTTGACTGCCAGGCACATAATGGGTGCTCAGGGCAAATCTGATGAACAAATGAATGGAGGAATCAATCCATCAATCAGTCATTAATGAGAACAGCAACTGAATCCATTCCTAGGCTCTTCCATGCACCAGCACCTGCACTAACTATAAAGATGTGCTGTTGATGATAACCTATCAGCCGGTGATTACAGGCTGCATGATCAGGCCCTAACTAAGTGCAGGTCCTGAGCCCTGTATGCGGATATTATCTCTACGGATTACCGAAAAGAATCCTGAACCTGAAGCCCAGAGAGCAAAGGGACTTGCCCAAGGAGACTCAACAAACAAGTGAATGCGTCCACCTCAGATCTGTATGAAAGACGACAGCCACCATTTATGGAGCGTTCGCTGTGTGTCAGCCAGTGCGTCGGGCCCTTTACCCATATGACACCACGGGTCCCTGAAAGCGATCCCATGAAGTCCAGGCAATTGTCATTCCCCTTTTACAGATGAGCACTTGACAAACGAGGCCCGGAGAGATACACAACGTCTGCCACGTCACACAGCTGGAAGGGAAATGGCAACCCTGGGGATCACCCCGGAGTCTCCCGCAGAGCGGACGTACCCGGCGGCTGCACGAGAGCGCTGCTTGTCTGGGCTGCTAAAGGGAACGCCACCAGGAGGTACAGAGCTCAGGGGGAGCCCCCAGGAGCAGGGACAGCCTCTTACCCGGGGCACTGGCGACGTCTGGGCGCCTTTCCGGGGCCCACTGGTCTCTGGCGTGAGGTCACGGTGGTCCACCTGCATGTGGCTCTCCAGGTCCTCGGCACTCTCGAACTTGACGCTGCACTCGGGACAGCGGAGGCCGGCGCAGGGCCGGTCGGCGGGCTCGGGCGGGGCCAGGCCGCCCACCTGTCCGTTGGCACTACGGGCCATGCAGCCGGCACAGAGGCCGTAGGGGAGCCCGTTGACATCAAGCTTCACCAGGTCCTGCTTGCTGCGGAACTCCTTGAGGCACAGGGCACACTTGTAGAGCTTCTGCAGCCCCTGGCCGTTGGGGGAGGACGCAGCCGAGCTGCCCGCCAGCTTCTGCATGTGGAAGGTGCCGTGGATCTTGAGCTCCAGCGTGGAGGTGACCGTCTGCATGCACACCACGCAGCGGAAGCCCGTGAGCGAGTTGCGCAGGTCGGGGTGCATCTGACAGTGCTCGATAAACTCCTCCTCGCTCTGCAGTGGCATCTTGCAGATGCGACAGGTGCCCGTGTCCAGGCTCTTGCTGTGGGTCACCTTGTGCTCGGTGAGCGTCAGCAGGGAGGGGAAGCGCTCACCGCAGATGGGGCACATGTAGTGCTTGGCGGGGCCCCGGTGCGTCTGCAGGTGCTCCCGGAGCCCGTTCTCCGAGAAGAAAGTCCGCGAGCACACGTTGCACTTGTGGCTGCCCTTGATGAACTCAGCCTTCTTGCGCGAGCCGTCGTCCTCCCCGGGCCGGATGTTGTGGTCCCGCAGCCGGTGGTTCTGCAGCAGCACCTCCATGGTGTAGGCCGCCCCACAGATGTCGCAGCCGTACATGGGCTCCGACGCATCCACATCGTCCTCGCTGGCCTCGTGACTGTTGGGCGCCTCGGGGTTCTTCAGCAGCATGCCCTGCAGGTCGGCCGGCTCGGCCTTCTTGCCGGCAGCGGGGGGCACCCCGTTGGCCGTGCCGTTCTCGGTGGCGGCGTCGAACACACAGTGCTTCTCCCGCAGGTGCTTCTCCAGCAGGATGATGGCGTGGAAGGCCTTGCTGCAGAACTTGCAGTTGTATTTCTTGCTGTGCGTGGTGATGTGGCACTGCAGCTCCACCTCGGTGCTGAAGGTCTCCCCGCAGAAGATGCACTTGTGCGCCTTGGCCGGGTTGCCCAGGTGGCTGTGTTTGACGTGCACCTGCAGGTCGGCCTCCTTGCGGAAGTCCCAGTTGCAGGCCGTGCAGCGGTACATCTTCTTCTCGTTGCTGTGCTTCACCGCCAGGTGCACCTGGATGGACACCTTGGAGTCGAAGACCTCCTGGCACAGGGTGCAGTGGTACAGCACGAACGTGTGCATGTCCAGCAGGTGTTTCTGCAGGTCGTCCACAGAGGAGAACTGCTTGTCGCAGCTCTCGCACACGTAGTGGGTCGACGTGGTCATGTAGTGCACCGTCAGGTGCTGCAGGAGCGACTCCTGGGAGTCAAAGTCCTCTTTGCACTGTGGGCACGCCTGCTTCCGCAGCAACAGCTCCAAGTGCAGCTTCAGGTGGGTCTGGAAGCTCTCGAAGTTGGAGAACTTGAGGTCGCACTGATTGCAGGGATACTCGCCGTTGGAGATGGAGTTGGCGCTGGCCGAGAGCCGCTGCCGCTTCGGGGAAGACACCTCCACGTCAGACGAGACCGGGCTCTGCTCCGCCTTGGACTTCTTGCTGTGGGCGAGTGGGATGTTCTTGTGGTTCTCCTTGATGTGCTTGGTGAGCTTCAGGATAGAGCCGAAGATGGGCGAGTTCGTGCAGTAGGGACAGGAGTAGACCTCCATGAAGGACTGCGCGGGCTGCACGACCGGGGACTCCAGCTTGGTGCTGCCGACACCGCAGTGGGCCTGCTGGATGTGCTCCGTGAGGGAGGACTCGGTAAGGAAGCCCATGGAGCACTGGTTGCAGAAGAAGGCGTTATTGCCATCAGGCGGGTTGACGTTGGGGCCGCAGTGGGAGACGCGGATGTGCTCCTGCAGGCTGTTGATGTCGGCGAACATCTCGGGGCAATAGTTGCAGTGGAAGGCGGAGATGTTGCCAAACTGCATCACGGGGTAGGCGTGGTTCTTGTGCAGCTTGCGGACGTGCTCGTTGAGGTTGTACAGGGTGGGCATGGAGTCCAGGCAGATCTGGCACGTGTGGCTCTGCTGGGGCTTGTCCGCGTGGATGGTCTTCAGGTGGATCTCCAGCACGGCCAGGCTGTTAAAGTCCCGCTTGGAGCAGTAGGGGCAGCTGTAAACCACCTTGGACCAGCCCTGCCCATCATCCCGCATCTTCTTCTGGCCCCTCAGTGGCTTCAGGGTGGAGTCCGGGGTGGAGCCGCGCTCCACGGAGGCGCTGGAATCTGGCGTGGCGCTGCTCATGGAGGCCACGCTGCCCAGCACGGGGTCGGGGCTGACGCTGTGGTTGCTGGAGTCGGGCTGCCGGTGGCTGTCCAGGTGGCAGTAGACGCCCTCCACCGAGGAGAACTGCTCGGGGCACATGGGGCACTTGTGTTTCTGGTTGGCGTGGGCTTGGTGGATGTGGGCGAGCAGCGCGTTCTCGTCGACGAAGACCTCAGGGCAGTGGATGCACTGCAGGTCGGCCTTCTCGGAGAGCTGGGGGTGGCGGGTGAGCACGTGCTTCTCCAGCTCCTCGGTCTGGCTGAAGGTGTCCTCGCAGTAGTCGCACATGAAGTCGTCCTTCTTGGCCTCCTTCTCCGACTTGGCCAGGTGCTCCTTGTTCTTCTTGTGCGCCTGCATGTGGCTCTGCAGCGAGCTGGTGGAGGAGAAGCCACGCTTGCACACGGTGCACTTGAAGGGCTTGCTGGAGCTGTGGGTCTTCAGGTGGATCTTGAGGTGGTCGCTGCGGGAGAAGGCCGCCTCGCACTCGTGACAGTGGTACTTCTTGTCGCCCGTGTGCAGCTTGATGTGCCGGTCGCGGCTCCTCTTGTGCTTGAAGAGGCGGCTGCAGTAGGTGCACTTGAACGGCAGCTTGTCGCTGTGGATCTGCTCGTGCCTCTTCAAGTAGCTCAGGCGGATGAAGGACTTGTCGCAGAACTGGCAAGGGTACGGCAGGCCTGTGCCCCCTTCCTCCTCGCCCAAGCCAAGGTCACACCCATCTCCGATCATCTGCGTGGGTGACGCAACATCCTTGCTGGAGGGAGACGAGGCCACCCAGGAGAGTTGTGGGTCGTCGTCACCATCTGCGGGGGGAAGGCGGAAAGGAGATTAGAGGCAATTCCCAGGGCCGCCGAGAAACAAGGACAGAGCCAGCTTCTCGACAGCTCGCGGGCTGAGGCTGTGCAGCTGGCCAACGGCTGCAGGAGAGTCAGGGGAGGGAGTCCGGGGGGCCGGAAGCAAGTGGACGCGAGGGCCGTCGGTCTGCAGGGGAGTGGCAGGGTGGGGGCGGCAGGATACGGAGCGGACATGCCTTTCTCCTCAGCAACACCTGCCTGGGCCTCGTTGGACGCCATACCCCCCCCACGGGAGGCGAGGTCCCAGGCACTTCCCTGATGGGCCACGGGGATGCAGCCTGGAGGAAGTCACCAGAAATGACCTCACAATCCATCAGTCCCGTAGGCCAAAAGGAGGCAAGTCCTCACCTGATCAAGACGTGGGGATTGACTCCCCCTCCAGCCCCTAGTCCTGGTGGGAAATTCCACTTATCCTTAGGGGCACAGGCAAAACCTTGCAAGAAAATAAAATGCACCTTATTGAATGCTGCTTCACCACATTTGGGGAGGGAGCTGGGTCTGCCGCTTCAGGGAGCAGACAGACTATGAGGCCCAAGTCACGGGCACGTGGCATCAGACCCGGCAGCACAAGCGGGAGTAAGCAAAGGGTACTTGAGAAGGATCTGCGGGGTTCCCAGCACAAACCATCCCAAGGTGGGGGTGTGTGTGCTCTGTTCCCAGGGCCCTGGGAGATGGCCTGATGTGGGGTGGTTAGGGGATGGGCCAGGGCCCAGATGGCCCCAGAGCTCAGAGTCCAGTGGGCCCTTCGACCCACCTTGGCAGGTATGGGAGGCCATCCTTGCACAGATGACTCACCCTCCCCGGCCTCCACTGGCCCTGTCCAGCCTCAAAGGAAAACTAAAGAAACAAGGGGCTGGCTGTTTCTGGAAAAACAAAGGCACACAGGACACCGTAAACAGAGCCAGTGAAGTACCTTGAGCCTCAAGACTCGGTGGGGGTCGGACCGAGCCAGCCCAAGCAGGGAGTGAGTTCCGAGGCTCAAGTTTCGCATCAGGTGGATTTAAAACTTAATAATGAATGAAACGGACCGCAGGCTGCTACGGGCAGGGGAGATACAAACAAAAGCTCAGATTCAGCTGCACTGACCTTGCTCTTGTAACCCTGAGGAAATAAACCACTGCCCCCGCCAGCACAGCTTAGTCTCCAGAAAAAGCCTCACAGACGTAACCCAGAAAGTCTGGGCCGGAGGCAGCCCAGATCCTCCGGAAGGGGAGAGCAGGGGGCCCACGCTCCCAGGCACAGGCACACATAAACACACTCACACACACAGTCACCCACAGGCACCACGCTCCGCACACACACATCCGTTCACACACCATGTTCCCCCCATGGCATGCACACACGCATACATGCACACATGCTCACTCACCTGCAGACACGTACGCTCACACACGGTCACACTCACCGCAGCCACAGGCATGGCCCTGGCCCCAAGGGTCCCGGGCCCCCAGGCGCTCACAGATGCCTCTGCTGTCCCAGGCCAACCCCAAGACTTTAAGAGACCGTAAGCCCAGCGGCAGGGTCTTGAGAGGTCCCTCAGGGCTACCTCTGAGTCTGTTCCTAGACCCCACCCATCGCCCTGATGTCCACCCTGGCCCCTGGCCCTGGCCCTGGCCCTGACCGTGTGAAGATCTGCCTGACCCCAGCTGGCTGCGTCGGCAAAGCTCTGCCAGGGAGGGTGAGGCTCTCTCCAAAGCTCACGGCCCTGAGTCCCATACCTCCTGGCAGCCTCTCCACCCCTGAAGCCCAGCCGCCCAGCCCGGCACGGGGAGCCTTCCAGAACGTCCTCCTGGGGTGAGGGCGCCTGCTCCCCTGGGCGCCTCCCATTTACAGGGCCCTTCGGACAGGAAAGATGCAGCCGCTGCCACAGCTCCTCCGATTAGACGCGGTGGGAGATGCCCCAGCCCCTGCCTGGTGATTCCCAGCTCTTGCCAGCTGGGCTCCGCGGGGCGCAGACAAAGGGACCCAAGGGAGGAGACGGCTGGGGCTGGGGCAGCTGGGGGACCTGCTGGGCCCCCGCCCCCTGGCCAGGCTCAACCGGCTTTTTATTATTTTGATGTCTTAGCTCAGACACACTCAAGCTGCCACGGGGCCCTTCCTGTGTGCCTGGTGCTCTGTTAAGTGCTTTTCTCACAACCACCGCTGAGGCAGGAGCCAGGGCCCCTCCCACTGTACCGGCGAGGAAACTAAGGCACAGCCACAGAGACTTTCCCCAGGAAAAGACAGCACCAGGACCGCCCGCAGGCGGCCCCTTGCCCAGGACATGGATGTGGATGGATCTCCTGAGGTCAGTTAGAGAAGACTGCCTCTGCATAGGGGAGAAAGTCACAGGCTGGATCTCCGTTGAGCCCTTCCGGACAGCATGACCACAACCAGCCCGCTCTCTGCATTCAGGGTGGGGCCCCCAGAGACCAGAGAGGTGCAGGCACTTGCAGGGCTGATGAGTGGAGGACACAGGCTTGAACCGAGGTCAGCTCAAGGGTGAGTGAGACAGGAAGATGCTTTGCCCAAAAGACCTAGCCAGGACATGTCTTTCTGCCAGCGTTCATTTGCTCCCGAGCCCTGTCCCCCGACCCCCAAAACAGAACGAGAGCAGAGTCCTGCATTCAAAGCCCCTCTCCTCCATTTATTCATCAGCCCAGGAGAATTCCTCTTAACCTCTCAGACTCAGTTTCTACATGTGAAAAAAAAGAATCATTGTGAGAAGCAGATGAGAAAAATTAATGTGAAAAAGCGCTCTTTGGGGCGCCTGGATGGCTCAGTCAGTTAAGCGTCTGACTCTTCATTTTGGCTCAAGTCATGATCTCACAGTTCGTGAGAGGGAGCCCCGCATCGGGTTCTGTGCTGACAGCTCGGAGCCTGGAGCCTGTTTCCGATTCTGTGTCTCCCTCTCTCTCTGCCCCTCCCCCGTTCATGCTCTGTCTCTCTCTGTCCCAAAAATAAAATAAAAACGTTGAAAAAAAATTAAAAAAAAAAAAAACAAATAAACAAACTTTTAAAAATATTTTTAAAAATAAAAAATAAAACTTAACTGTTTAAAAAAAAAAAAAAGGAAAAGGAAAAGAAAAAGCACTTACATGAAATGTCCAGAAAAGGCACATCTGGAGAGACAGAAAGCAGATTAGTGATTGCCTGAGGCTGGAGCAGGGAGCAAGGATGGCTGCAAATGGGCAAGAGACATCCTTGTAAGATCACGGAAATGCCCTAAAACCAGACCATGGCGAGCGCTGCACAGCTCTACGAAGTTGCTAATTGCTCGCCTGAAACAAGTTAAGTTTATGGTATGCAAATTACACTTCAACGAAGCCGTGACACAAAAACACTATTTGGCCAATAATAATAATAATTAGTACTAATTAGTACCATGAGTGCTAATGACATCAGTAGCTACGCTTCTTGCGCACGCCTCGAGTGCCAACACCGTGTTAAGGGCTTCTATTGCCTCGGTTAATTTCGTTCCATCCTCACGACCATCGGTGACATCCCATTTTTGAGATGAGGAAGCTGAGGCTCAGAGAGGTGCATGCCTTGCCCTCGGTCACGTGACCCGATGCCCCAGTTGTGTCTGGCCAGAGCGCCACGTCTCCCGGCAGCACGGGATCTATTCCCCCAGTGGTAGAGAAACCCGCCCGGTGCCACAGTCCCCAAGGCCCATTGCTGGGCTGCCTGGTGGGCTTTCTTTTTCTGCAAACGAGTTTCAGAATTAAAGCAAAGCACGTTATTCTGGGAGCAACAAACTGCACAACTGCTGAGATTTTAATCACCTGACAGGAAATGACAATAAGGCCCCTTGCGCTGAAAAGGCCCAATCAGGGGAAGTGTGTATGTTGACATATAAAGTCCCAAACTCAGACCACACTGTTTAAAGCCTTCTGTTCTAAAAACATTTAACCTTGGCTGCTGCCGGCCCACCCCTTCCAGTACACTCTGCTTTGGGGACGCACAGCTTCGTGCTCTAGGAGCAGGCCAGAGAGATGTGCCGGCACCGCAGTGCCCAGGGTGCCGGCAGGGACGCCGGCAGAGGATGAGGGCTCCCTCCCTCACAGCAGTAACGCTCCCCTCGCAGGTGCACACATACCACGCACATGCGGCCGGTACAGATGTGCAGAAAGGGAAGGGGTGCAGAAGTGGGGCACAGGTGATCTCAAGAGCCCCTTTGGCTCGAATGGTTCAAAACTCAGGGAGAAGGCAGGTGCAACAGAAGTCCCTTCAACCTGCTACCTTTTGATTTCCAAGTAAATGCTTGTCCAGACTTTACTATTGCTGGGCATTCTTCTGAGAGCTTTGCATGTGTTAACACATTCGATTCTCTCAACAGCCCAATGAGACGGGCGCTATTATTATCCCCATTCACAGGTGAGAAAACGGAGGCCCAGAGAGGCTGAGTAACTGGCCAGCGGCAGTAACAGCTGGCAGGCAGGGGGACCAGGGTCCAGTTAGCCTTTCTGAGTCGGTGCCTTCACCCTCAATTTCCCACTGCTTCTCTCCTTTGAGAGGGATGCTGTCACACGAGAAGGTCAAGTGAGAAGGGCGATGACTAACACAGGCCCTCGGCTTCCCCTCCCCCTAGGATGAGTACAAAGTAGTATGACAAAATGAGCCGAAAAATCACTTACAAAATGGAGATTAAAGTCATTTAAAAATGACTGATCCTGCAAAAAGGCCTGGTAGGAAATGGGTTATATGAGGCTTTTGCTGTCTGCTGCAGGAAGAGAACCAAAACAAGCGTAAAAGAGGGGAGAAATTTCGATAAAAATTCAATTAAGTAGCAGAAAGAACATTAACTCGGCTTCAGGACACATCAGTGGCAGAAAGCGCAGGGTGGACCCCAAGCTCACGTGGCCACGCTGGGTGCCGGACTCTGTGGCCGGCAGAGCAGGGTGACTGCCACCGGAGGTGGCTGGGAGCCTCGGCCCCAGGGCTCCTCCGGTCACAGAGAATCAAGGTCGCAGCTGCTGAGGAAGTGCCTGAACAGAAGAGGGACCGTGACCGGCCCACAGCCCACACGACTGAGCAGAAAGGGGGACCCTCTACTGTGGCAGGGAGGAAGGAAGAAGCGAGCCCCTGCTACCAAAGTCTGCAAGAGGAATAAATGGTTCTGAAAAGAGCCCTGGGAGGTGCCCTGCATCATATGGGAAGGGGAAAAGAATGGATATCCAGCAGCTCCAGGTTTCTAGGGCATTCCTGGGCTAGACAGAGTCATCCAAGTGGATGAAAATGACCAGATATTCCAGACCACGAAAGAAGGCACCAGCAAGCAAGGTGCCCGGGGCAGAATGTGCTGGGGGCAGAGGAAACGGAGCAGGACAGAGAAAATTCTAGGCCTTGGCTCCCTGTGCTATAATATGGGAAGCTGGAATTTTGCTCTCCAAGGTCCCTTCAGGATGAATATAAAGGTCATTCGGACAAGATTCCAACCACCCAGATTCTCTCCATGAGAGCCACAAAAAGGCCCAACCATTCTTTTTGAAGCCCCAGAAGGTCTCCTCGCCACTGCCCCATTTCCTTAGGAAAATGAAAATTGCCAAGGAGACAAGTTCCCCACCGGACAAAGTGCTCCATGGTGCTCCATGGACAGCCTCCCCTGTGCTTCCATCGGGAGCTATGGGAATGAGAACCGTCGTGACCCTTCTGCAGCTCAGAGAAATGGGAACGCAGATTCGGGAACCATTTATGCCAATCCTGCAGGATACCGAAGGACCAGAGAGAAAAGGGAACTTCCAGGGACGATCAATTGGAAGCGGTTGCCAAGGGTACTGTGTTCAGAAGGATTATAAGGCCGTATCTGGGCTCAGAAGAAGTAAGTGCTGAAATCAATTGGTGATGTCTGCCATGAGCACAGGTCTGTCCAAGGGCATGCTCAAAGGGCACTGAGCAATTGGAGGAAGGAGTCTCCTGACTCCCAGTGCTACAGAAGAGTCATCTAGGTTTCCTCCTCCGGGAAAGGAGCTGCCCATCCTCTCCGAAAAGGGAGACCTTGGGGCAGGGTCCCCAAAATCCTGTCATTCAAGCAGAGACCACAGGGCTTGCAAGATACTATGGTGCTGTGTTGTGATCTGAAGGCGGTCTCTCGCCAGAAAGAAGGGTCAGCTCCACCCCTGGCTGATGAGGAGGCCTGGCCACAGAGGGCACAGAGCAGCCCTGGTGTCCTAGGATTGCAGATCGATGCTCCCAGAGCCCGAGGTGGTAAGAGCGGCAAGACATCTGAGCAGACTTCAGCGCACACCACAGACTGCGCTCCCCACGGGGCAGCCCGAACCCAAAAAGGTGTCTTTCCAGGCCTGCAAGGATACAAAGTCAGCCAGAGGGGGCATCTGGCCATATTCCTAATCTCTTCTTGGGAAACTTCAAACCTACCCATCTGTGTCTCTGCACCACCTGGAAGCCTGGTGCAGCACACAGGTGTACTGGGCAAACCCTGAGGCCCTCTCCTCGGGCTGCTTCCAGCAAACTGTGATGTGAGCTTCCCCCTCAGCTAGCCCCAGGCCCATGGGGGCCTGGATACCAGAGTGTGAAGCAGACAGAGGCCGTCAGGCCAGAGCTCCCAGGCTGGGTGGGGCATCCTCACCATCTCAGTGCCTACCAGGGACTTGGCCCCCAGAGACACAATCGACCTCAAACCAGGCCTGAGGGAACAGGGGTCACAGACAACAAGGGGACCAAGTGCCTGCCCTGTTCCTTACCTCCAACCAGGTGCCAGAGCTGGTCATCCATCCCAGAATATTCCTCAACTCAACGACATCGACGCATGTATGTAGAGTCAGCACCAGTGCAAGGGGAAGGGGAGGGAAGCGAGAGGAAGTTAACAGACCATCACTCACCTTATTTCATAGATGGGGAAACTGAGGCCACACAGCAAAGAGCAGACAGATGCAGGACCAAACTCATAACAACCACAGTACTTACTGTTTATGGAACATTCTCTGCAAGGCATTTTCTCTGCCAGCATTTTCTCATTTAATGATTCTTGCACATACTAGGAGGTAGGTACTGTTACTGTCCCCTTCTTTGTAACTGCAGACTGAGGCCCCAAGAAGGGAAGCAAGCCCTGGGCACACACAGCTAGCGAGTGGCAGATGTCCCTCCACCCCCATTCCCATTCACTCACTAACCACTAGACCATCCTGCCTCTCCTGCCCTGAATGCTGGTTCAGGCCTGACCCACTGCAGAAGCCACTCCCTCGTTCGAGGCCCACCATGCATCAGCGCCAGGATCTATGGCTCAAGGAGAGCCTGCGGGAGCCACACGCTGCAATCTCACCTGCCACAAAGGCCAAGTCCTGTCCTGAAGTGGAACAGCAGGCCAGGCTGGCTCTGAGGCCAAGCACCATTGAGTGTAGCTGGCCTCTTTCCTCCCTTGAAGGCAGATAATGCAGGCTAGCAGAAGTGTGCAGAGCTGAACCAGGAGGTTGTGGTAAGCAGAAAAACTCCATGTCCTCACCCCCCAAAACCTCTGAATATGTTACATTACAAGGCAAAAGGGAATTAAGGTTATAGGTGGAATTAAAGTGGCTCATTGATCTTAAAATGAAGAGATTATCCTGGATTATCTGGGTCGGCCAGATGTAATCCCAACCGGTCCTTAAAATGTGGAAGAAAGTGACAAAAGAGGAGGTCGAGATGACGCAATGCCACAAACCAAGTAATGTGGGCAGCTTCTAAAAACTAGAAAGGCATGGAATCAGACTCTCCCCTACAGCCTCCAGAAAGGAACACAGCCCCGCCAACGCCATGAGATCCACGTCAGCCTTCGGACCTACAGAGCTGTAAGAAATTAATTTTTGTTGTCTTAAGCTACTAAGTGCATGGTAATTTGTTACAGCAGCAATCGGCAACTAATACAGATTTTGCCTCCAAGACAGCTGCTGCTATAACAAATACCTAAGTGTGGAAGTGGCTTTGGAATCGGACACAGAGCAGCAACCAGAATTTCCAGGAGCATGGTAGCAAAAGCCTACACTGCCTTAAAAAGATTGTTCATAGACACAGGGATGTTAATGACTCTGCTAGTGACGACGTAGAATGAAGGAGTACGATGAAGAAAACCTAAATCGCCATAGAAAATACCTGAATCATCGTGACCAGACTGTTAAGAGAAATGTGTACATTAAGGGCACGGATGGTGAGGACTTGGAAGAAAATAAGGAACAGGATACTGGAAACTGGAAGGAAGAGATCCCTATTATATAGCGGCAGAAAGCTCGGTGGAATTGTGTCCCACAATTATGCGGAAAGCAAAACTTGTAATGGATAAAAATGGATATTTAGCCGAGGAGATTTCTATGCAAAATGTTGAAGGCATGGCCTGGTTTCATCTCACGGCTTATAGTAGAAAAGAAAGAGCTAAATCAACAGAGCTGTTAAATAGAAAGGAAGCCAAGAATTGATAATTTTGGAAATTCTCAGCCTACCCAGATTGCAAAAGACATTATAATTAAGAGATTCTCTAGCAGGAAAGCGCACTCCAGAGAGAAGGCTGAGGGGACGACTGTACATTGTGCTAACATCTCAGAAAAGTCAAAAGCTCAGAGTATTCAGTCACATGAAAGGTTCTTTGAAAAGATTAAGTGTGTGACTCACAGATGCCCTACATCAAACCAGAGAGCATCTAGGAAATTTGGGGGGGGGGGGGGATTTCTCTGGAACCATCTCAGTAGAAGCCAAAAGTAGAGATAGGAGTATCTAGAAAATATCTGCGGAAGAGCCTGATATCTAAGAGTAGATCCCCATGACATACACAGGAGACCCACAAGGTTCTTGAGAACTTTGTATCTGCAGAAACACAGCCAGCTTGGACCAAAAAAGAGATGAAAGAAGGCTGTCAGACTCCCAAAATTCCACAGCAGAACACAGGCTAATAAAACTACTCGGCTGCAAACATGTGCTACCTTTCATTTAAAAAAAAAAAAAAAAAAAGAAAAGAAAAGATGACTCAGAGGGCGGAACCTCATGTCCAGAAGGCAAAGCCTCAGCCAGAGGGTAAAATTTTGAGGCCAGAGGGTGGGGCTGTGAGCCCAGAGCATGAAGCCTTGAGCCACTGAGAATGAGATCATATGGGACTAGGTTCAGATGCTAGCACTGTATAACCACAGGCAAGCACATCCCCTCTTTGTGTTTTCATTTCCCCAACTCCTGAGAGAAGGAATCAGATAAGTGGGTCTCTGAGAGCCTTTGTAGCTCTACGAGTCTGTGATCCATTAGTGATGTCTGCCCTGGGCACAGGAATGAGGAATGGCAGATAGTAAGCATCCCAGTTTGCTGCTAGTTTAGGCATTTTTTTCACTGAGCACATGTTTGTCAAGCCTGCTGCATATGCTTGGTCCTCTGAGGGGTACAGAAAGCACTCAGCATTCTTAGGTGGTGATGCTCTTGTCTGCCCAACTTGTCAATGAGTCACTTGTCTAAAGTTGCAGCTCTAAACCACCACTTTGCCACTTTGAAGCACTTAGAGAAAAAACGAAAAACCCCTTTGGTCATAGCAATAGTCAGTCCTGTATGCGGATATTTGGTTTTCCTAAAGGGACAGATGGGGGTACAGTGGAAGGGATCGAGGCCCAACCCCTGGGAAATCAAGAGTCCACCCCGGGAAGGAAGAGGACCAGGAAGCTGGAGGGTCTTTCCTCAGAGGTAGGGCAAGGAGCCCCACAGAGGCTACCAGAAGCTGATGTGGCTCCACCTGAAATCTTAAATTAGAACTGTGCTATTAGCAAAGATAATAGCAGCTCATATTCACCCTCCCCTCCTCCAGGGAGCTCAGAGTGCCTTTGTGGATAGGATCTCAGCATCCCCAGTGAGGCCGCATCAAGGGGAAGGGGGATCGTTCTTTCAGTTTGGGGATAAAAACTAAGTGGGTTGGGGCATCAGGGGGTCGGCGGGCAGCATAGGGGCGGGGACTGGCATGCAAAGGTCACGGCCCAACACTGAGAAAAGGGGGAAGGTATTCTCGCCCTCGGGGCTGCTTCTCCAGCTGGGGGGCGAGGAGTGGGCCCCTGTTCTCTGCCCTGCCTCAAAGGGGCACTTAGCACACATCCTCTGAGGGGCTGCAGACTGAAAGCCATTGACCAGGCATGCCTTTTCCAGCCGGCTCTGGGGTGTGCTAAAATACCACCCGACAGTAAATAGTGGCCATCAAAGCCCTTAGTGAAACTTCCGGGAGCCCAGACCATCAGCATGATCGTAAAGAGACTCAGTCCGTTGCAGGGAGACATCACCAACAGAGCGACAGCAGAGCCATGGGGAAGAGCATGGGCTCGCTCAGACTGAGCTGCCTGCCGCTCCTTGAGTGCGTGATACGGACAGTTTACTGCACCTCTCTGAGCCCCCATTTGCTCATCCACTGGATGGTGATCACAAGAGCAGCGACCTTACAAAATGGGTAATGTGTATGTGCTGCTAAGTACCCAGTGAATGTTGGCTAAAGAAAATAAGGCGATTGCCGGTATAACTTTAGCATGAATTGTAAATGACCTCAAGTGTGTGGCATTTAAAGTTTTGCACGGAAGCTTCACACCCATGATCCCATTCGACACTGAGTAGCTCTGTAAGGTTGTAGAGGTGGTGGTTATTCCCCTACGACAAGCAGGCAGGGTGGCAAACACCCAGGTATCCGGAGCGAAGCCCAGCATCCCACCCACCCTCTCACCCTCCGAGTAGCCGGGTTTACACGCTAAGCTGCGTGGTCACCCCACGGATGAGGAAACAGAACAGAGAGGTGAGGTCACATCCCGATGTCAGAAAGCAGACAGTAATTAGAAAAGCTGGGGCTGGACACCCAGCCCAGGGCTCTCAGCCAGCTGGACTGATGAGCCACACAGCGGGACACAGATCATCATGGCTGTCCTCCCCCCGGGCGGTCTGGGGCCACCCAGCTATCAGTTATTTCGTAAAAATGTCAACATTTCTAACTCAACTCAAGAACACCCTAAGTTTTTTAAAACATCTACTTTCACTTCTGGCTTTTCTTTTTTGCTTTTTAGCACTTTTTTTTTTTTAAGTTTGTTTAGAGAGAGAGAGCATGAGCAAGGGAGGGGCAGAGAGAGAGGAAGAGAGAGAGAATCCCAAGCAGGCCCCACACATCAGTGAGGAGCCTGATGTGAGGCTCAAACTCACGAACCGCGAGATCATGACCTGAGCCAAAACCAAGAGTTGAATGCTTAACGGACTGAGCCACCCAGGTGCCCCCATTTCTGGCTTCTCTTGCAGGCTCTACCTCTGGCACATCCACAATGGAGCTAAGCCATGGCTCCCGGCCTGGACCCAGTGTGCTCATTCTCCTGTTTGCCCAGACCGGAAGGGCTCCCTTCCTCACTACAAAGTGTCCTAGGCCAGCAGCTGGCCTTAGATGTTCAGTCAGCCCCCTCGGTTTTACAGATGGAGAAACCTACCTCAGTTTCTCCATCTGTAAAATGGGAATAATAGTCCCAACTACTGAGATGCTATGCAGACAAAATAAGTGAATATCAGTAACATGTTACATATGGGAAATCCTCCATAATGTATGAAATAACAATAGTCACTGGCTGCTGGCTCCCAGCTCAACATAAGATCACAGGACAGAGAGAGAGAGAGAGAGAGAGAGAGAGGAGAGGAGGCAACAGCCATGTTGGTTTGAATGGATACAAGACATTGAGTGGTCCCATGTTCCTGAGTCCTGGTAAACTACCAGGAGGGTCTAAGTTAAGGGCCAGCAATTAACCCTACAGAAGATGGTTTTCAAAGCAAAGGACGTTTGACCTGCAGAAAGGCCCACAGGGCCCTACCATTTACAATCCCAGGGCATGAGAGAGAAAGGAGCTTTCCAGAGCAGCCAGCCCACCCTTCTCAAACAGATGGAGAAACTAAGGCACCAGCAGCCTTGCTGGGGCACGGACCTGGGCCTCCAGGCTCATAGAGGGGGTGGGGTATGAGGTCTGACTCCCCTGCACCCACAGGTGCTGCCATCCCAAAGGGCCACCGGACACACAGGACAGGAAGGAGGCATCCACCTTTCCCCTTGAAGCCTAAGACCTCACAGAACGCACAGCCGGTCTGGCCGCTCTAACCCTGAGACAAATTTACTCGGCACAGATATTGAAAATCCAACTGAGTTTGAGTTCTATTGCAGAAATTAAACAGACCAGAAAAAAAAGGAAAAAAAAAAGAAAGAAAAGAAAAAGCCAGCCTTCATCAGCTCACCCGAGAGTGAACTGTGATCAAACTAGCTAGTGTGGAATGGCACGATCAGGTCCTGCCAGGGAAGAAGAGCCCCCCAGTGTGCCCCAGCGAGAGACTCCCCGGAGCCGGGCACTTGCAGCTAGCAGAGGGGCTGTGGAAGCCTCCTCCATCAGCCGCCTGGCCCGCGGCCGCCCGGGCGCCCCGACTCAGCCCTGCCCTCCTCCCAACGCCCCCGGTGGGGAGGACGCGGCGTGTGAAGTCACCTCCGTGAGCGTTCACGAAACAGCACCGCCAAGGGCCAGAGCAAGGGCTCACTGCTCGACTCGAGAGAAGGCAAAATGCTTTCGGGGTTGAATCACTGTTTTTCTTTACTCCCTTTGGAGATCGGCAGAGCCCACATTCGGCCGTGTTCGTGGACCTGGGACTGGAAACAGCTGCGCTCTAATTACATGTAAAGTGTACCAAAACATCCCTTTTATCACAGACTGGAAATCTGTTAGCATCTGTCTCTCCTTTGTTTCTTCCACAAGATACAAGCTTGTTTCTACATTTTTTCTCACCTGTAGCGGTGATTAAAATTCATTATAAATGAAAGGAGTGAACAGAGAAACAAGTTCCTCTGTGTACCGTTCTAAACTCAAATTAGAAACAGCTGTTTGCTAATTCATGCAGCGATGTTTTGCCGTGCTCTGTGAATCAATAATAACTCACCCTATTGCTGCGGAAATTTTGGGATAATCCATATATTTAACTCGGCGTTGGATTCTCCAGGCAGGACTGCCGCGGCGGAGCCTCGACCTGCCTTCAGGCTGGCAGGAGGGGACTTGGGTTCGGCACTCGGGAGACAGCCACAGCTGCCACGACAGAGAACCCCCAACTCGAGAGGCGCCCGAAACACGGGCCCTGGCAGGACCAGAAGGAAACCCCGAAACAGTATCCTCGTCTCCTCCCCTCCCCCGGAACCACCACTTTAAAAAAAAAAAAAAATCAGCTCTGATTAAACGCAAACCACACACATCCTCCAGCCGCCGGAGGGAACAGCAAAATTAAAAGTCTAATTGGTACCCGGAACAATTTAAAACTATTAAGTATAGGTGAAGCTTTTCTGTAAGAAAATAATCCTTTGATTGGGATTAAGCTTGTTTGGATAGCATTCTTCCCTTCCCTACGTTTTAGCTGCAGAAGTCCGAGCTAAGGACTGGAAGTCCTCGGTGCTTCTTAGAAGCGTTCAGCCATCTCCTCCACCAACTTCAGAGAAAAGGGCATCCAGAGCCGTGTCTGCATCTGAGGCTTTGAAAGGGAATGGGTGTTCTTTCTCTTTTGTGGGGAGGGAGGCAAGCAACACCTTTGTATGTGAGCAACGCATACTGTTTCATCAAACCTGCTCTGTCCTGGCTAATAGGCACTGGCCCCTCAAGACACTGCCTCCAGGGAGCCCTCCCTGATTCCCTCTGCCACCATCAGTACCTCTCCCTGACCTCGGGACACTGCCGTGGGGCCACTTGTCACCCTGAACTGTGGCTCTCGGTATCACTACCTATTTCTGAGTCCTTGGGGCACCCCCATGTCCCTGACATCCTTTCCAGCCTAGGATATGGTCTCATTGAGCCATTCTTGAACTTCACACTGGTATTACCTCCCACCACCCACGTCTCAGCCCCACCATTCAACCACCAACTGCAGGGCCCTCTGTGCGTGCCTGGCATGATGCCTAGCTCTTTGTAAGCTTTAGATCCTCACCTCTATCCTATGTGGTGAACACCACAATTTCTCCCATTTTACAGGTCAGATACCTGAGAATCAGAGAGCGTAAGTTCCCCAAGTTTCACAGCACTTTAGTGGAGGGAGTCTGGAGTTATCCTAGGTTTCTCCAGAAAGCCATCAGAGCCACCGCTGTTATCAGAGAGCGTGCCTTGCCCGGCCCAGCCTCTGAGGTGTTCTTCAGGCAACTGTGTTCATCAAGGCTGCCTTCCCCTGGTCACAGCTCACCCAAGCCGAACCTGTTACTCAGGACCCAACTCTGCCCACCTCCCAGGCACCTAGCAGGGCTCTCCTGCGAGGCTGACAGTCAGGCAGGCCCTCATTTTCTGATGTCCATCGGGGCCCAAGAAGATGGCAGTCCAGTGCATCCTACGGTCTATAGCGTGTAGGTGAGGACACACAGCTCATGCTCATCTGTACGGTAGGAGGGAGCTTTCCCTCTGGAAAGCCCGGATGGCTCAGTCCTGGGCAGGATCAAGAAAGAGTGAGCATGGTGGAGGTGCCTGGTTGGGAGGCAGGGGGCACTCAAACTGAGCTTTGTGGAAGGAGTCAGATCTCCACTGACCGGTGATACCCCAAACACAGGAAACACACCGTTGCTGGAACCCAGGATGATTTTAGGGGGCACCCAAGTTGGCCTCAAATAACATTGACCCACAAAGCAAAAGAGTCAGTGCCCCTGCAAGCCCCTGGCAACCTTGGCACCAGGCCGAGGAGAAAGATTGCATTTGGTGCTGTCTTTAACTTCCAACGTTCCAGCAAGGAGAGAGCAGACCCCAGTCTCAGCGTTTTCAGGATTCCACAGCTTCTGGCTAGAACAGCATGAGTCGGGGGGCTTTCTCCTTACATTCATTTTTTAATTTAATTTTAAGGGTTACTGTCTATTTACAGCAAAGGATACTGATTTTCCATTTGCAGAATTAAATTAATTAAGTATGAAAACAGACCTGACTAAACAGAAAACACTAGGTAAATCACAGCACCAGGAACACACTCAAATCTCACAAAACTCATGGCAGAGGCTTACGCAGGACCGCAGACCAGCACCCGCCCTCCCAGCGCTGATGTGAGCGTGAAAGCCTTCATGGTGAGGTCACTGTGGGGTTTCACCTGGACCCGCGCCCATGTCTCTCTTCCCTCTTCCCTCTCAGAGTACGTGCAGCTGGAGCCCGGAAAGCCAAGAGGGTGAACGAGGTAGCCCCAGGGGGGTTTCCGTTCATCTGACCCAGGGCAAGTCTCCAGGCCTCCAAGTGCCCTGCTGCACTCCCGGCTACCACCACCCCCAGTTAGCTGGGGCCCTAAACAAAGTCTTCCGACGTGGAACCCCACAGCCATATCCACAGCAAACCCTTCTGACAGGAGACCAAGTAGAACCTGGTCAGACGAAGTGTGGGTAATCAAACCTCCACCCCATTCTCTCCTCCCCACGATGCCCACATCTGGGGAGTTTTCTGAGCTCTGAATGGGCACAAAGAGCCGGGGCTGGGCCCCTGGTCCTGGCATAGAGTGCACCAGTCCAGGTGTGCCAGGCCCCCCACCCCATGACACCCCATGCCCACACCTAGACAGCCAGGTCCCCAGGGCCCTGGGAGATGTCACAGTGAACTCAGCCTCAGCTCCTCGGAGAGCAGATGTGAGAGAAAGTACCTGAGAGCTGCGGCTGGGGAAACATCCCGCCTTGGCCGCCCTCCACCCCTCAGCCCTTGCCCCCAGTCCCCAGAGACCATCACTCAACTCCCCGAGCTCATAGCAACCAGGGCAGGTGCAAGGGTCACAGTCAGGGCATCTGGGCGGGGCCTGAGCCAGGTTCGGAAGTTTTCTGCAATTCAGTGCTCCCTTAGGAAGGCCCCTTAGAGAATCAGAACTCAGAGCCCAGAGGCTGCCACCCTCCCCTCCCGGTCTGGCTGGCCACAGGCAGAATGCAGCAAAGCCCAAGAGACTGGCCCAGGGCCTCTCGCGGTGGGCAGGACCAGTACTGGACCAGCACCTTGGTTCTGGGGCCGGTTCCAGCCCCCAGCAGCTGTGTGACCTTGGGAAAACTCCTGGCCATGGGCTCCCCTTGCTTCATCTACAGAATGCAGCTGGTGTATGTGACTTTCTTTCTGGAGGTGCGGACACAGGAAGTGCACAATGAAGATAAAGAACGAGCAAGCAAATGAACAGATGACCAGATATTCACCAAACCCAGTATCAGAGAAAACCACACGGTGCTTCTAACCTAGAACTCTGAGCTTAGAGAAGGCACTGAAAAATGATTAATACGCATGCTATATCTTACATTATATATGTACAGTATATGCTACATGTGCATATAAACTATGGATAATAAGTGACATATATTATGTGCTAAACATTTCTTGAGGATTTGCTCCATGCCACACATGTGGTCTCAATATTCACAATAGTCTGACAAATCATTACTGCCAACCCCATTTCACAGATGAGAAAATCAAGGCTTACAGAGATTAATACCTCCAGAGGCTTCCGGGTCAGAAATGGCAGAGCTGGGCCTTGACTATGGGTGACCTGACCTCAGAGTCTGTGCTCTTAGCCATGCTGAGATGCTTGTGTGTGAATCATCCCACCTATACCTGCGGGATAGAAACAGTGAGTGACACCAGCTCAGGAGCAAGAACATGTCCCCCATGGAGACGGCTTCACATAGAGCCCAGGCTGCATGCCCAGCCAAGAATCACTGGAGGAGGTCTGGACCACGTCTACATTCTCAGCCCAGACACCTCCACGGACGAGGCAGGCACACAGTCCAACCTCGAAGCACAGACCTACTGCTGAGGCTCAGTCCAATCCATCTTAGGCCCAGCTCAAAGGGTCAGCCCCCCAGCACTGGAGAGCCAACAGGCCTCCCAGCATCTGGAAGGACCAAGGCATCCCTCACCAAAGCACTCGCTCTCTTTGCACTGACCTGTGCCAGGTACCCTCTCGGCCACTCTGTGAGATAGTTACGAGCTTGGTTCCATTTTACAGAGGAGGACACTGAGGGTTGGAGAAACCACAGGGCTTGCTGTAACAGGCATTTCTGTTGCGCACAGCACAGCTCAGCCCTGGCACCTGGTTCAGCCACAGCTACAGTGGATGACTGGAGTCCCGAGCCTGAAGGTTCACCTCAAGCTTCCACCCCAGGTCTCCACCTCCAGGTCTCACTCCTGCTCAGCCTAGAGTCAGGGAGCCAATGTCCCCTGGGATGGCCCTCAACTGAAGGAGGACCAGAGCCAGTGGCACCCTGCACATGCATGGAGATCCCAGCAGAATCGAGGCTGGGGTCTGCAGCACTGACCTAGACACCCCTCCCCAGTATGGACCTCTCCCCCTTCTGGCCTCAGTCTGTCTCCTACACCTGCTTCCTGGGAGCACCTCCCCATCATATAACCTGGACCCAAAGCCTGGCCTCAGGCTCTGCATTCTGTCATGTTTACCTGAGGGGTGGCACCACATTCAGAAGCCAAGTCCGTTCAGCCCCTCAGCCCACCTTGTATCCTTGCCAGGGCTTGCCACGCTCAGGTCACTGAGAGGCCCCCTTCAAGACCTGTGCCCGACACTATTACTTCGTCTCGCACTTGCCTTGAACTTGACAACCCTACCTACCCGAGGGTAATCCTGGATAACTGTCTTGACGAAATCATGGGTACGATGTTTTTGTGACACCTGTTAAAATAAGCATAATTACTCAGAAAAAAAAAAGAAAAGAAAAGAAGTTCATGAATCACCTAAAGTTGGGCTGTGTATCCCTAAAAGTGGTTCAGGTCCTCACTGTGGAGCCCCTGCCATAACCTAAGCTTCGCACAGGCCTGCAGCTCTCGGTGTGTCCCTCTCCCACCCCAGGCTGCGAGCCTCAGGGGCATGGCAAGCCTTCCCGGCTGCGTGTGCCCAGCACAGCACCTGGCCAGAGGCAGGCTCAGGACAAGAAGTGGACTGAGCCCCGCAGGGAGGGTAGAGCCCTAGGATCCTCACTGATGTGCTGGTGCCAGAGACACAGCCACTCTGCGAGTCCCACTCACCCTTTATACTCATCCAAATGTACAACTCAGCAGAGAAAATTTCAATTTTCCCTGGATTTTCATGTTTCAGCCTCCAGAAAAATTGCCATCATGGGCTTTGTTACCGAGCTGTTGAGCCTCAATGACGGAAGGCGGCCCCAGCCCCGCCTGTGGTGGGAAGCAGATTAAAACAACCTGTCAGGACTGGGGAAGGCTCCAGAGGGGCAGCAGCGGGGAGGTGGCCACCTGGCCCAGGGCCACAGTGAGAAAGAGGAGCCCCATGCAGCTGGCCTGGCACGTCAGGTTCACGCCCCCTAGAGGTGGGTATGTGGCCTGGGGGATTCCCCTGGGGGGGGTTGGGGCAGGGGTAGGGCACTCAAGTCCTGGATGTCACGATGGGGGTGCGTCCCCTGTTCCCTTCTTGGCATCATTGACCCTTCCCTAGGTGCCCCTACACTGCCGCCTGCCCCCTGCTCCTGCTTTCTCAGACTGAATGGGCCTTCATCTGGCCCCATGCCATGCCTACTCTAATGCATAGACTTGAAAATCATAAACTAGATTCACTGAGCACTTACTATCCGCCATGCTAATTTTTATGTTAATTATTTAGCTACTTAAAGTGTTGGTCATAAATGTTTTGCTTGTATTGATGCATTTTTTAATGTTTATTTATTTTTGAGAGAAAGAGAGAGCAAGTGGGGTAGGGGCAGAGAGAGAGGGAGACAGAGAATCTGAAGCAGGCTCCTTGCTGTTAGCGCAAAACCCGACATGGGGCTCGAACTCACGAACCGTGAGATCACGACCTGAGACAAAGTCGGATGCTCAACTGACTGAGCCACCCAGGCGCCCCTGTATTGATGCATTTAAACCACATATAATCTGTTCACCAGACACACTTTACAGATGAGGAACTGGAGGCTCAGACTGCTGAAACAGACCTCAGGACTGACCAGCTAGCCACTCACTGTGCATGTGGGGACAGTGAGGCCCTTGACACCTGAGAAGGGACTTTTGCCCCAAGACGAAATCCTGGAGAGCCAGCAGGATCACCATGAGAGGCATGACATCCTCCTCCCAGGGTGACATCTGGAAAGGGGGCGGGGGGCTACACTGCCCCCAACCCAGCTCAGGTGAATGGCATCCTTGAGGGTAGTGTTAGGCCCACTGCCAGCCCGGGGCCACCGTCCCCAGCAGGGCTGGGTACCAGCTCATCTCAGTGCTGGACACAGAGTAGGCCCCATGAAGGAATGAATCAATGACAAGAGGTTCCACACTACATCTGAATAGTACTTCCCACATCATTGTTCATCTTCCACAAATGTTATTGGGGTTTCCCCACAGGTGCAGTTGGCTTAGAGCTGCCTGGAGACAACTCCAAAAAGCCTCACATCTCTGGATCCCTGGGAGCCTCCACAAGGTGCCCGGTGATAACTATCTGCTTGATAATTGAATGAATGAATGAATGAATGAATGAATGTCGGATGGATAGATGGATGGGTGGATGGATGGACAAAATATTGAAGCCCCAGGACTTGGGCTAAAGAGGGCACTTTCTGGGGCACCTGAGTGGCTCAGGTCATGATCCCATGGTCATGGGATCGAGCCCCACATCAGGCACCACACTGAGCATGGAGCCTGCTTGAGATTCTCTCTTTCCCTCTGCCCCTCTCCCCTGCTCATGTGTGCTTTCTCTCTAAAAAACAAATAAATAAAATAAAATAAAATAAAATAAAATAGAGGTCACTTCCTAACTGTGGTACAAATGAATACCTGAATAAGAGAATGAATGAATGAATGAATGAACGAATGACAAGGCTAATCACAGAGAAGGTGCAAGGAGCCACTCGAGGAGGCTCCTGTCAGGTGGAAGCCAGGGGTGGTGGGGTAGAGGCTCCAGCTGGAAGCCAAGGAGTTAATGAGCTTGACCACTAGCTTCACCACCTGGGCCCAGAGGGGCTGCCCCCTGCAGAGCCTGTCCAGTGTTACTGAGGTCCCTGGGGTGTCCGCACATCGTGGCAGAATGCAATTATTCCAGTCTCTAGTGCGGCAGGCATTTGTCATTCTTTTATTTGAAAGAACCTCTTGGAACCAGGGGCAGAGCAAGGGTGCGGGGAGGGGCCGGGGGGGTGCAAGGATGGAGGCAGAGCTCAGCTACCCTGCCTCAGCCTGCATCGCTGGAGGACTGGCATTACAACAAAGGAGATGCCGGGAGTAGAGGGGAGGGAAGAATTGGGGTGGGGGTGGGGGGCCTCCTATTTATTTAGACCAGAGCAGAACACATGGTTAGACTTAATAAGATAATAGGCTGAGATTTCACGTTCTTGAAGGTACAGGCTCAGCAATGTGATGTGGGGTGGGGGGGATGCATTTTTGTCTGGTAAAACCCCTCCAATGGTCGCCTCTTTCCACACAACACAATGGAGGCTGGGGCTGAGGGCGAGGGTGCGTGTGTGGGCACGCGTGCACACACACCCACCACATGCCCACACATGTATGAATGTGCGCACATGTCTTCCCCACCAAGGACCTCCAAAACCTTCCCACTAACTACCAAACACCCACAAACCAGTGTGCCCTCCCATTAGGAACACACAGTCAAGCAGTCTCCCTCACAAGTTTTTCTGGGAGGAGGTCACGCCAGCCAAGCACATGCAGGTGTCACCCCTTCCCAGACACCATTGCCCTGGATTTCCCCTTCCCTGCAGCCCAAAGGGGCCAACAATTAAAAGTGATCACTTCCTATTCATTTTAGGAAACTCCTTGCATTCACTGTTTCATTCATTCATTCTCCAAATATTTACTGAGCACCTACTCTGTGCCAGGCTGTCTAAACATGCTGGGGCAGCCAACACACCCAGTGAAACCCCACTCCATGAAGCCTGCATTCCAGGAGCATCAGGCCCACACCCAGGAATGCTCCAGAACCAAGACAGGCTGGGTTCACATCTCAGCTCCACCACTGACCAGCTGTGTTCCTGAACTTCTCTCGGCCTCCTCTGGTTGTGGTGGGGATGACATCAGATAATCCAGGTTAAGCACTTTGGCCCAGGGCCGGGCACACAGGAAATACTCCATGAACATATCACTGGTGGTGGAGGCTGCCAGGAAGCCCCTGGTTCACCGCACGGCTTCCTCGGTGAGCCCTACTGCCCACTCCCAGTTTGCTCATCCCAAGAGCATACTTAATTTCCTAGGTGCTCACACACCCCTGGGTCTGGGACAAACATGTGACAGAGAGATCCGAACCCACATCTTACCACTGAGCCCATCACAAAACCCCAAAATAGAAAAGCCTCCAAGGGGACACAATCCACGCTGAAACCAGTACTTAAATCCCTCTGCAACAAGGTCTGTCCCCTTGGTGGGGAACTCATTCCCTCCTCAGCTTCCTTAGCAAGAAGAAAGAATGTCAACGTAAGTCCTAAGGGAGGACCTGCTGACCACCTCTTAGGGACAGGAATAACAGGATTCTCCAATACCCACTGTCCTCCAAGAGGAGAGAGAAACAGTCATCTGTAACATGGTGGCCATTTTTTTAAATGACATTGCAATTTACATTTGTTTAATTCCTTCAATAAATACTACCAAGTGCCCATTCTAACCAGCCCTGTTCCAGGCTGGAAGCATGACAAAGTCCTTGCCCTCAGAGAGCCTATGGTGTGATGAGAGAAGACTGGTAATAAAGCAATAAATCATCTATAATAAGTCAAGTGGCACAATGAAGAAATGTGGAGCAGGATGGGTGAGGTGCCACTCTAGACAGGCGACAAGGTGATACTTGAGCAGAGACCGGGAGCAAGCAAGGAAGCAAGCCAGGGTGAAATCTGGAGGAAAAGCATTGCAGGCAAGGGGACTAGCAGGTGCAAAAGCCCAGAAGCTGGAGGAGGCTAACTTGGGTACATTCCAAATCTCCATTCTCTGAGATGCCAACACGAGGCTGAGACTGAAGGCGCTTGTCCTGCCCTCAGAGATCACGGGCTGAGCTACTCATTCCCACAGGGACCTAAAGTCCAACCCCACATTGACTCACTGTGTGACCTGATGCCGGTCTCTCAACCTCTCTGATCCTGGTTTCTTTCGGCAACGGCTACTTGGGGCTGAGCATCCTCCAAGAAGGCACTGCCCCTGGGGTCCTCCCCAGTCTGCCGCTCTGTGCAAAACACACCAACCATTCTCCTCTACCCCATGGCGCCATCCTCACACCCGCGCCAGCAACGCCACGCAGGATTGGTACTCCTGCCAAAATAGCTATTAACCCAGTAGCCAATAATAACACGTTATCCTATCAATTTGCTTCTGAAACGCTGTGTAATTGCAGAACCCAAGTTTGCCACCTCGGTAGCTTGGTTACGACATAAACAGAAAGAAACTCACCAGTTCCTTCCCCAGGAGAACAAGTGGTTGGCCACGACAAACACCCACTTACCACCCAGTCCCCCCACCCCACGGGCCCCCACGGAACCCATCAGGAATCCTGGTCTGCTGATCAATAGTCCGGAGACTTGTCTCCCTGTGCTCTTGGCATGTTATCTCTGTGTTGGAGAGGAGACCAGAGCCTGGGAGGTGATGGCTCGGGGCCATGCTGGCTTTGTGGGTGGCAAGGTCGGGCCCAGAAGCCAGCACTCCGGCAGCCTCCCGGCTCCTGGCTAGAAACCACGTGGCAGGAGAAGAGGGGCAGACGTGGGTGGAGGGGGGAGGGAAGGCCAGGAGAGCCTAGGCACCCAGGGGCCAGCAGGCGCTCAGGGTTACACCAGCCCAAGGGACACACCGACCATCATCAGAGACAGACCCAAGCCAGGCCTCCACACAGGAGACCGAGAGGCCAGGAGGCCACCGGGTGGGGCAGGGAGAGAAGGGCAGGGGAACGAAAAGAAAGCCGCGCCAGACCCAGAACTCAGGGTGCTCCCCGAGGAGCCCCCGGCCCCTGACGAGGCAGGGCCCGACTCGGATCTGACACACCGCCACCGATGCCTCCTAGGCCCTCACTTTTCGTCGTCCACTCCAGGAAAAGTTTCCTTCCTTCTGGATTAGATTCCACTCTGAGCGAACATTCCGCTTCCCAGCGAGCTGGAGCCTCTAATGGGACTCTTGGCGGTCAGTACAGACACCAACTGGCCTGTTTTATTCATTCTTCCCCTCCAACCCCACCCCTCCGCTTACCTCTCCCCCTGCTCACCAGGGCACCCCAGGACAAGTTGGTGGATGCCCTCGTTCCCGGCACCCAGCGGCAGGGCAGCTGAGGCTAGAGAGGCGCTTCCCGCTGCCCCACTGGTGACCTCAGCCCCAGGACACATCCCCACCCTCGGCCTCAGCCGGGAAAGGATGGGTCGAAAGTGTGCTGCTCCAGCCGCGGTGCTTGGCGGAGCCTCCAGCAAGTGGGGAGAGGAAGGGCCTCGGGGAGGGTGGGGAGGAGGAGGCAGAGGAGGCCAAAGGCTCGGCCACTCAGCCAGATGTTGACCCAGTTGAGGGCCCCAGGCCCCAGGGGCGCCGGGAAGCTCTGGCTCCCCACCTCCCACCCCCCGCCGCCAGCTCCAGGATTCTTGCAGAGAGGGGGGCCCGGGACAGCACCGCTCCCATGCCTGTCCCTGAGGTCGGGGTTAAAGAAGGAACACAGAGAGACGCTCAGGGGTTGCCAGGACAGGGTGGGGGACAGCCCCTCAGGGGCCCCTGGGTGGGGTGGGTGGGGTGCCGTCTGCGGGAAGGAGCTCTCAGCAAATGGAAACCAGGCCTCGGAAACTGGCCGGACCACAGCCACTGCACAGCTCCAGGGGAAACCCCGCTGCTCACTCAAAGGTGCCCCAACCCAGCAAAAGATGGTGTTAAAAATGAAAGGGCAGGGAGGGGGTCAGGCAGCTTAGGAAAGATTAGGGGGTGACAGCTGGAGGCACCCACACAGGCCCTCCTGTTCTGTGCTCTGAACACCCTTCATTGTTGGCACACTGGCCCCCAAGGCCTGCTTGCCTGTGAGTGCTGTAAAAAGTCAACTCCCGGAGCAATTACCCCGCTCTGCTTCCCTCCGTGGGGCCTTCACTCAGGTTTCCAGCAGCGTTGAGCTGAGCTGTGTCCCGGGCCTGGGGCTCAGGCTCACAGTGGGCCAGGCAAGCATGAGTCCCCAGCTCCCACGACATTCATTTTGGGGATCCAGCCCTCAACGCTGAATCCTCACTGCACATGAGTGAGGAAGAGAGATCAGGGGGGGAGGAGGGGGCCCGGGGCTCCACGGCTACGGCTGACCGTCAGGGATCAGTGGGACCCCTGGGCCCTGACATCAAGAGCTTGGGGTCTAGCAGACTTCAGTGATTGTAAATGCCATCTACCCATTCACTCACTCATTCAGTCATTCATTCGATCGCTGGTTAGGTTATTCCACAGAAGTTGGTGACGAGCTTCTGACCCACCAGGCACTTCAGAGCTTGGGATGCAAGGCGAATAGGCAGGCACAGCTCTTGCCCCACAGGCTTCGTGCAGGAGGCAGAGGTCCTACAATCTGTGATCCTTACTACGACTAGAGAAGTCCCGTGAGGGAACAGGGCTTCCTAGAACAAGGGAGCTGGAGAATCAGCCAAGGGAAGGGAGCAGGGATGCAAAGAGAGGCTCAAGTAGCAGCACAGCATGTGCAAAGGCCCGAGGTGGGACTGAAGTCTGTGGTCCCTTCCATCAAACCTCTGCCCCTCAGCCAGCTCCTCACTCTCAGCAAAGGTGGGCGGCCTGAGCCCAGCAGCCCCACCCCAGCTCACAGACTCGGGGAGCCCCCCAATGGCACCTCTAGCCACTACGCCCATACTGGAGCATGGCTTTCCCAGCCAAAGTTCTTGTTAAAAATGTTTCATATGTTTATTTTTAAAAGGGGCGGGGGGTGGAAAGAGAAAAGGGAGTCCTGAAGGTCTTTTTCTTTCCAGAAAAAAAAAAAAAATTAATAAATAAATAAAACCTCAGGAAAAGGGCATGGAAAAGCCTCTGCATCTGTAACCGCTGAACAAATGAAAATTAGCTCATTTAATCAGCTCCTCATGGCCTGGCTGTCCCGAGTGGGCCCCGGAACACAGCGAACTTCACAGCAGAAACTCGCCAGCCAATGTCAGTTTATCCTACAACAAAGGGATTTTCTAAATAGCGCGATCAAAACGCAGTGAAGGCCGCGGAGAGCTGGGGACCCAGAACTCGACCCCCCAGATCCTGGTGGGCCCCCACCTCCCAGCGTCATCCCTTTGAATGGAATTGTTCTTTTGGCTTTTGTTATAATTATCTAAACATGTGTGTAACTCTGTTCTACAAAGACTGTTTTAACCGGCAAAGAGGGTAACGCCAGCATCCCCTCCCCATCCACTGCTGCGGCCCCTGCCCCAAGCCCCGCACCATCGACCCCTCCCCCTCGCCCACCACCACCAGCCTCCAACCCACGCATAAACACACACGCACAGACGCCCGCACACACCGTGCTTATACCACACACGGAATTACACACACACGCAGTTCTGCACACGGTCACACGGTCACACGCAGTTACACACGCATAGTTACACACGCACAGTTGCACGCACGCACAGTCACATACAGGCACAGTTACCTCCACCACACGCAGGCACACAATACACACGGCTCTGCAGTTCCTGCCTAACAGCTGGAGGTGGGGGAGGCGCAGCTCGCCAGACCCCCAGGGAGCGCCGCTGTGCACACACCTGAGGCCCAGGCTGGTAGCAAGGACTCTTATTTCCCTGGAGTACTTTTTCCACGCAACTTGCCACCTGGGCTAAGTCATTAGGGCAACTGAGGAGGGGGGAGCAAAAGGCCACGGAAGGGGAGCGGGGGGCCAAGGGGAAAAAAGGCACGGGGGTACACGAGGCCACAGTGAGCACGAGCCAGTGGCCGCTCCCGGGCTCCACTACCAGTGCTGGGTTCACCTTCCCTTCCCAGTCAGCCCACCTGCAGTGTGTCCAAGCCCTAGGTGCCCAGTCCCACGGGGAAACAAGGCAGGCCGGATTCAAGTCTTGGTTCTAGCCCTCACCAGCTCGGAGACCTCGCCTCCCCTTCTGTAAAATGGGGAACGACGGCAGCCTCGCAGAACGGTCGTGTTGATTAGAGATGCAGGCTGCGTAAAAGTTTGTGCTGGTTCCGTTTGTACGTGCGGACACAGAGGCCCAGAAGGACGGTCACACACACACAGGATCGGTGACACAACCAGATGACAGCTAGTTGTTCGGTAGCTTTCAATTTCTTACCCAATCCTAATCCCCAGTGTGAAGAAGGGAAGAAAGAAAAGAAAGAAAGAAAAAAAGAAAGAAAGAAGACAGAAAGAAAGGAGAAAGAAAGAAAGAAAGAAAGAAAGAAAGAAAGAA
>NW_024412421.1:3815006-3938601 GCF_014898765.1 Herpailurus yagouaroundi
GAGAAAAAGAAAGAAAGAAAGAAAGAAAGAAAGAAAGAAAGAAAGAAAGAAAGAAAGAAAAGCAAGCAGGGTGTGAGGAGCAACCAACCAGGATGATGGGAACGTCCAGAAGGTTTCTGACCCAGTCTGACGACATTTTCCAAACGCCTTCTCTATCTGATTTTCACAGCAACACCCTGGCTGAGTGCAGTTATTATTCCCAAGCCACAGACGTGGAGACTGAGGCTGAGGGGGCTGAGAAGCTGAGGCTGGTGTCGCGGCGGGGGGTGGGGGGTAGGGGGCAAGTGGGCGAGCAGGCTGGCAACGGAGTCTGCTGGGTGCGAAGCTGCACACTTGTGCCCTGGCCAACTGCGTTGCCCAGCCTGCTCTGCAAACTGCAAGCTTTCCTCTGGCAGGACTCCTGCTCGGGGCTGGGGCTGGGGAGCAGGAGGAAATCCCACCCAAGGAACTCTTACGGTGCACAGGGGCCAGCAGCTTCCCTCTGGCTCCCAGGGGTACAAGAGCCACAGACCACCCAACCCAGACCCAGGAGGAGACCCAGACCCTTTCCCACATAGTGGCTCTCAAAGGCCTTAATACCCCACACCTCAGTGCTGGGGAGGCGGTAGGCAGGGACTCATTTCCATTTCAGACTTGGAAACCGAGGTCCACAAGTGGTAGGTGTGGATGGCTCCAGGGGCCACAGCCTTCGGGCCAGCTCTCAATGGGAACAGAGTCTGCGATTTCTGAGTCCTCCCAGGCTGGCAGGCCAGCCAAGACTGAGTCAAGTGGCAGGAGACTCAGAGTCACCTGAGGTAGCCTTGGTATGGGCAGGGGGACCTGGGCAAACGGTTCCTTTGCTAGCTCATCAATGTCTGCAGATCCCACATCCTGCAGGCTCCCCCAGCCATGCCCCCAACAAGCACCAGGCCACAGGAGGAAAGAAGCATAGGCAATGGAGGTTAAGTGCATGGACTTGGATTGAATCTCGACCCTGTCACCTACGTGCTGTGTGACCTAGGGAAAGTAACCTCCCCTCTCTGAGCCACAAACCTCAACTGTAAAATGAAGACAGTAACAATGGATGCCTCCCTCCCGGACTTGAGGGTTGAAGGGGATGATGCCTGGGAAGTATTTAGCTCACTGCCTGCCCCAGCTCCCCACATGGGAGCCCTCAGTAAGCACGGGGAATAGGGCAGGAAGAGTGAAGAACGCTCTCAAATCTACCTCATCTCCCCCATAGGCTTCCCTAGAGGCCCAGGCCATCACACCCAGTGGGCAGAATTCCTTCTTCTCTCAGACTCAGGAGGATGGTTGTTGCCCCAATAGACTCCTTGTAGGCTCACACTCCACTCAGCTGTCCCTGAACCAGCCCAGCAGGCAGCTGATGGGGCAGCTCAGAGCATGTGGAGTGGCCAGGCAGACCTAAGAGGGTGCAGAGCCTTCCTTACAGTGTCTGGGCCCAGGAGGCAGGAGCTGGACCCGGAAACCCCTCAGAGAGCCCCACACTTCACTCTTACTAGAAGGATTCAGAAGAGAATCACAGAAGGAATCAGTGGTGGTGTTGTCACCCCCCACCCTGGCCATGTCACCCCACACACAGAAGCCTGGCTGGTCTTGTTGGCCTGCTCCTAGGCCACGTGGCCCTATCCAGCCTCGCTCCTGCTCTGAGCCTCAGTTTCCACTCACTGGGGCAGCAGTGAGGGTCAGGGGAGGGCGTGGCTGTGAAATGCTCTGTAAATGCAAGGTGCCCTGGCCACAGGCAGGCTGACTGGGCACAACTGGGTAAGAAGGGGAGGAGATACCAAGGGCAAGCTCGACCCGCCTTCTCCCCTAAATCGGGGCAGTGGCCACAAGAAGAAAAGAGGCTCACCCTGGAGCTGGGTGAGCCCCCACCCGCCACGGCGGGAACCCCAGAATGCAGGCAGCGGCTGCTGCCACTAGGCAGTGACCTCCTTTCTCTCCAGCACAGAGAGGAGTGGCCATCCGACATGGCACACGGCACATAGTAGGTGTCATCGACCGGCTGACATCTTGCTTTTACAAAACACCAGTGCAGACGCTCACAGATCACAGCCAGGGAGAAAAATGATTGCTCGAAAAGAAAGTGGACTGTGTCTGTGCTTGTCAAGCTCCAGCAGTTGGCCCCGCGAGGCATCAGACCCCTCGGTGCCATGGCCCAGGAAGGGTGAGAGGGGGGATCTGCCCATTTCACAGGCCACCAAGGGCTGTCCCCACCTGTCTGAGTGCCCGCAGACGGGCTCCTTCCGAGGCCTGTGGGAGGCACAGGGACACAGAGTCAGGCACCCTGATTTCCAGTCCCGGCTCACTTCTGCCCCTATGCCGTCCCCAACAAGGGACTTCCTCTGTCCAGGACCCAGTTTCCCCAAGTGCTCCAACTCCCTCTGCCCCAAATGCTGGGAAACAGAGTGAAATGGCACACTGCCTCACTCTGAGCCAACAGAGGCTACAATTAATCTGAGGCAGGGATTTTCCTAATTGCGGAGTTTTACAACCCAAACAGAAAAGATGAAGTACAGCTAGCTGAAATGCTGGCTTGAGGCAAGACATTTAAAGCATCTTTTTAAAAAGTCAGTGTGGTATGAACAAAATTGCTCCTAGAGGACATGAACAGAGTCTTTGCCCAGAAGAGAGTGTCCAGCTCCCTTAGGGGTCAGGCCAGAAACACTGGGAGGCAAACATCTCAAAAGAGATGTCTTATTGGGGGGCAGGGGGTCAAAAATAAATACATAAATAAAGGGAGGCTCACCTCCGATTTTCCTAATTGCCTTCCTTTGCAGGCAGATGTGGCTCTACACCCCACAGCCCCTCTGGAAGTTGGTGTCGGAGCCAACAGGATTCCCATGACCAGGAAAGCCAAACATCCCTCACTAGCTGGACCCAGCCACCCAAGGGGAGCGGAGAAATGGTGTCAGCATGCACTGGGTGGTGCCCCTCCCACACAAGGATGCCTGCCCCCTGGAAAGGCAGGACAGGCTTGGCAGCAACCACGTCTGAAGCAGACAAAAACCATGGGCATCGAATTCCAAGGTCAACCCCCAGGGCCCGGCCAGGCGTTGGCCCTTCCTCCATGTCCCAAGTACAAATCAACCTGCTATGAGGCACCCCACGTCCTGCCCAGGAGGAATGAGACCGTGGATACGCACACATGCACGCGCTTCCCGGGACAGCTTAAAGGCAAATGAAGGGCCCCACCCTGCACAGCCGAGAGACAGGAAGGAAGGAAAAGGCAGCTCGGTGGGGTCAGAGGGCATCTCCACCTAATGTCTACCGCGCATGACCGTGTGAGTCTCCCCAGACGCCTTGCGTTTGCCAGTCCACGACCCCTGCCCTAAAACCTCAAAGCCAAATGTGTTCCAGAATTCAGGCTTTTTCAGCTTCTAGAAAGGTAATACAGTGGATTTCCTGAGTCTCTGAGAGCACCTCAGAAGCAATGAAGCATACTGATGTCAGCAGCAAACACAGATATTCACCAACGTAACTTAAATAAAGGCTATAAATAGCTTCACATCAGCCAGGTCATATTTTGCTGCCAAATGAGCTACCAAAAAGAAAACAAATTTCAGATTTCAGGCTTTCTGAAATTGAGGACTGTCAATAAGGGATATATGGAACTACACTGTCTCTTTAATCTTCCCAGTGACCGCACAGGGGAGGAAGTTAAGAAGTACTTTCCCTGCAGTCACACAGCACGACTATGGGGGCCCCATGGCCTGAGGGACTGTGCGCTCGCCCAAGAGTGTCCTGTAGTTGCCCAAAGTACTGAACCGCAGTTTAAGAGCTTCCTGAAGAAACACTCAAGCATCTGTGTCTGACTCCACAGCGTCCACAGCCCACACCGCCACATGTGCGGTGTTCAGGCCAATCCCCGCCAGGAGGCGCCCTTCAGACCCACACAGACCCAGGTGGCGTCCCCACACCTGCCTGGGCCCTTTCAGGAGCCCAGAAGCCCAGGGGTGGATTTCCACCAGCAGGTGAGGCTCCCTGCTCCGCCCTGATGCCCAGGTAGTTACTCCCCACCTGACACGGTCTGCACAGATTATTTTACCTACAACAAATACGCTCGGCACATCCCCAGTCTGGGAGAACAGGCACAGGTAGGTAATCCCATCTGACGGAGGCCAGGGGTTTCCAGCAGGACTCCCGGAGGGCTGGGACCCCATCCTGTCCAAAAGATGTGGGAACCCCACAACTCCTCGGACATACTCCTGGTCATCCCTAACGTCCCTTCCTCGGTAGGTTCTCTTAACTGCAGGGAAAGACTGTGGCATGGGCAAAATCCTGATGCTTCACTACCAAACAATCATACCAATAACTTCATAGGCATTAAGACACTCCCACCAGCCAGAGCAGCAGCGTCCAGCCCTAGCAGACATCACCCTGGACCATGACCTTGTTAAGGAGAAGTCCAGCATTGAGAAAAACCTCCAGCTGCAGTGCTGGCCCATGCTGTCACTGCTCTGATTTCTAATTAGAACTTGAAGCAGGCGCCTTTCTTCAGAAACCCAATAAGACAGAAGCATCAGGTCGACGGCTCCAAACGTGGGTACGCGTGTGTGCACACATACATGCCCACGCACACCATGCACGCATGCACACGCTCTGCTTCCTACCTTTGCTGCAAATCCCACACTAACACCGGTGAGGACTCACCAAGTTCTGGGCACTGTGTGTGGCCAAGGAGGAACCCAGAACTCTACATCCAGGGTTTATTCTCTGGAGGAGAATAAGAAAAATGCACAAACCAAGGCAGACTATGGTGGGACCACAAAAGGGTCCTCATCAGGTCCAGAATGCCCAGTTGTGGGTGGCCTATGTGGGACACCAAGAGGCAGATACATCTTGTGTTAGGTCTTCATTTACGGTAAAAAATTAAAGGTCAAGGAGAGGGTAGAGAGAGCGTTCTGGGCAGAGGAAATAGCAAGAGCAAAGGCAAGAAAAGGCAGCTAACATGTTAATGGAAATTTTTCCAGTTGATAGATAATAGGTAAATGTGGATACAATGGGAGTTCCATTATGTGCACTTTTAACTTATGCGAATTTAGCTATTCGTTCAGCAAAAGACGGAGAAATGGCTGTTTAAATAATGTCTGTGATTCCCTGATATTTCCCTCCATGAGCAGGTGTCCGGGAGGAGTATGAAATGAGGAAAGAACTTTGCTTTTCCTTCCACCATTTATGTTCCATTGGCCTCTCCCGCTGCAAGGGTCTCGGCATGCCTAGGGACTTCTAGCGTGTGTGTGCACGATGCATAGAGTGTTCTTGGGTGACTCATAGCCCAGACTCTGCTCCACGAGAGTCTGTGATTCTGGCCCTGTGTAAATGACAAACTGCAGTTGACACGTACACGTACGTTGTCCACTTTATGAGTAAGGTGAATGAGGCTCCCAGACATGACATCACTCTGCTGGAATCATGAAACCAGTAAGGGACCCAGACTACACCTGACCCCACGCAGTGCGGCCCCAGAGCCCACCCCCTGAATCACTAGGAGAGAGATGTGAACACAGCTGTATTTCAGCAAAATAACCAGGCAGGAGCCTTTCAGTGAAATGGGACAAAAAGAAAGCAAAGGCCAGAGGCCCAGTGAGGAACCCACTGCAGCAACCCCCCTCCGAAGGAGCTAAGGGGTGGACTGTAGCCATGGGTGGCACTCCCAGCCTTGGAACAGACTGGAGGGCCTGGCAGGGGTGCTCCAGAGAGGAAGTGCAGCGCTTGAGAGGTTTTCTGTAATAACTCCAACCTGTGAGCTCCTGGCAGCCAAGGGGTCTTGGGAAGGGACAGCCCCAACCCTTCCCATCCTTCATCACCTCCTTCCCCCCACCCCTCTCTACCACCCCAAGAAGCCCTGGCAAGACCATCTTTCCCACCACCCAATGGGACAGGATGGTGGGTAGACAACTGGAAAAGCACTGAAAGTGGAGGGTGAGGCCCAACACCTGTGGTGTGTATTCGTCTGCTCCCAAAATGATGCAATGCATTTCTTCACGCCAGCATCACAGGGTTGTGGAGAGAGCACCAGGAACAAAATCAAAACTTCCAACTAGTCTACCAGCATGCTATGAGACTCTGGAGACATCACTTAAACTCTCTGAGCCTTGGTCTCCTCTATCATCTGTTGATTCATCCATGCAACAAACATATACAGAGGCCCCACTATATTCCAGGTGCTGGGGTAGAATACAGGTCAGTCAGCCAAGCTTGAGTGGTTCAGGGGTCCAAAGCCTGCATGGATGCATGTTAGGAGTTGCACGCTCCCACCCATGTGCTGGAACCATTACCCTGGCCACCTCTGACTAGAAGAGGAAGAGTGTTGGGAATTCTAGAGAGTTGAGCCACTCCCAGGATGCCCTGCCTGCCGGGCCTGCCGCCCCACCACTCCACGGTACCATCAGCCCAGACTGGGCCCATGGAAACTCAGGAGCCTGGCTGCCATGGCCTCCGCCACCACGGCTGCCACCGCCCCGCCCCCCCTCCAGCTGCCTTTGAGCCTGCTGCCGCCGCTGCTCATTTCCAGGCAAATGTTCTAGTTAATTAAAACACACCCAAGTACTCACACGCACATGAAGCCAAGCTACAAAATCGGCTCTACCAACAGCAGCTTCTCTCCTCCTGCCCGGGATCCACACAGGCAAGGGAGGTTTCCAAAGCTGTTGCTCCTGGCACCAAGGCTATCCTCGGGCGATCCTACAGTGCACACACGTGTTCATGCACACATACACATACACAAGTGTTCCACACAAATCTGTGTGCAGGTGTGTGACACATATGCCCATGGACACGTGCATGCACACACTCACACACACCACAGTGCTCCCTCCTCCAGGCAGTCTTCTCCAGCTACTTTGGCCCTCCAGCTCTGAACATTAGCCAAGATTAGTAAATAAACACTTGCAGCACAAGGGAATTAATGACTTAACAAATGAATCAATTGATTATTGATGCAGTCAGCAAACGGGAACAGCACAGCTCTGGCCCCAGGCCCAATGTCGTATGCTCACTGGATCCACAGAACAGACTGAATTCCCCAGGGAACAGGAAATGCAGGTGCACTGGGAACGGGGTTGACCTCTTGTCCTTCCACCTATGCTGTGGAGCTCCGCCAGGCACTAAGAGGGACACATACACGTGCAGGTGCATGTGCACCTGTGATGTGCACTGGTGCATGTAACCAGAAAACTCCCCTTCCCAGATCTGGACATCTTTAACCACCAGTAGCTGGCAGGAGAGGGCCCTGGGCATCGTGGCCAGGAGATGGAAAGCAATCCCTTCAATGGGATCCAGCTCCCAGAAGGGAAGCAGAGCGTGTCTGATGGTCCACTGGACCTCCTGGCCTTCTTGGCCTAAGACAGATACATAGCCATCGCAAGGCACAAGGCAGGTGACTCTAGGTGATAAAATAGCCAAGAGAAAACAGCTAGCCATCCTGCCCCAGAAAGCATTTCTCACACACTCCATGTCCACCAAGACCAGCAAGATGGTAGGAGCCATGAACCATCATATTCTTGACAAGCATTTGACACCCATGCAAGAATCCAGCCACTCACAGCCCCAGATAAGGCACGGCAAGGATTTCCATTTATGGAGATGGGGGGGAGCTGTGCTGGGCACCTCAAGCTATATCACACAGACAACTGACCTCTAACTCATGCTGTGGGGCTGGTAAAGTTTTCTGCAGAGAGTGAAAGATGTGGGAATGGATATTTAGAAAGCAGTAGAGTCAGTGGACTCGGAGACATCCCTGTCACCCACTCAAAAGGCAGTCTTGCACCAGCAGCTCAGCACTGCCTGCGAGTTTGAAAGAAATGCAGAATTTCAGACCCCACCTGGACCTGCCGACACAGAATCTGCATTTTAACGCATTCCGTTAGTAACTGTGATTATTCAAGAAGGAAATGAAAATTTTTTTTCTTCGAATTTATGTCTTTTACTTTTCAAAAGCCACTAAGCTATTAGGACATATTGTCCAGTTATTTGGGCCTGATGACTTTAACTTAGGTATTTCTTTTGGCTTAGGGGTGCCCAGAAAAAATCACCAAGGTGTCACGAACCAAGAAAGTTGGGAGCCTCTGAACTCTGTATGAGGCATGGTCTAGGTGATGTGGACACAGCTGAGAATAAGACAAAGTCTGTGTCCTCATGGAAATGACAGTCTGGTGAGGGAGCTAGATAGTAACCAATTAATCAAATGATTACATAAGATGTTAGGTAATCAGAAATGAATGATAAAAATAAAACAGGGTGAGGTAGTTACCGGCCATCCATTGTGTGTGAGCCCTGCACTCCTACTCTGTCTTCTCCATGTAACCCTGTCCCCATGCCAGACACGTTTCCTCCCTTCCACTCCCATATTCGGCTAGTCACCATGTCTTGTCCACCCTGCCATCAGCCAGGTCTCAAGTCTGTCCACCAGACTCCCTTCCTTCACTGCCATCACCTGAGTTCAAGTCACTGTAGTTGTCTGGCTGGTTGACTGACTGGCTGGTTGGTTGGTTGGGTGGGTGGGTGGGTGGATTTGGACCACTGCCATGGTCTCCTAACATGTTTCCCCACTCTAGTCTAATCCAGACATAGTAGCCCAAGGGCTCCTTGCAGAACACAGGACTACTCACCTCACTGCCCTGTTTAAAATCTCTTTGAGGCCTTCCCACTGCTCCAAGGTAAATAAAGCCCCTAATCCACTCTATAGGTCTGAAGTCATCTTTCCCTTGGGCAACAGGAGACTTCTCCAACCTCGGAATTAGATTAGATCTACAAGCCTCATTTCTTTTTCCATATTGACTTGCATGTAGTACTTGCTTTTTATCCATAGCAAGCACCAAAACCTCAGTTTTGCAAAGCTATGATGTCATCAAAAGGAATATAGACCAATCTGACGTTGAAATGGTGGACAATCCCGGACTAGCAGTTCACCTCATGTCCAACAGATGCTAAGTATTGCTATGTTTCCCTTGAAATTTTAAAATATATCACAGAGCTCCTGTGGGTTAGTTGTGGTGCCCTGAGGTACCTTGACACACAGTTTGGGGGCCAATCTCAATTATATATTGAATGAATGATGGATGGATGAATGAATAAATAAATGAGAAGCATCATGAGAATCTGACGTGACACATGAAAATCAATCCTCACTCCACACACATGTCCAGACACCTGGTGAATGCTGCTGGCTCAAGAATACCAGCCCTGAATGCTTCAGAGCCCATTAGGTCCTCTCTTGGGTCTTAGTCTTCCCACAGTATTCAGGTCAGGAGCCATCAGGTACACAGGTCAGGAGCCATCAGTATATAGGCCAGAAACTATTAGTAAGCAGGTCTTGAGCCATCTGCCACTTGTAAAAGCACAACCTTTAAGCCAGACAAGCACCTGGTTCATGAAGGCCAGTGCAGAGAGACAGGGAGGGAGAATTTTCTAAGGAATGTTCATATCCCACTGCACATCAGTCAGCTCCATGGAACCCCAGAATTGGAACAGCAGAGCCTAGTCCAGTGAGGGGACCAAAGGGCTTCCCCAAATTTGAGGGTCAGAGGCTCAGGTCTCAGGTGAGCAACGCAGAACAACCACATGGGGAACCTGGTAGGAGTCGCAGTAGGAAGGGAGGTGAGAAACGAAAAGTGCATTTGGAGGTAATGGCCAAGCACCAAAGGCTTCCTTTGTCCTGAGCAGTAGGGGAGGCTGCACCAGTTTGTGGAAAATGAAACCCACCAGCATCCAGACTAAACCACTTCCAAGTTTAAGTGCAAAATAAAACATGGGTTCTCTTTGGGCAGCTTTCTTCCCCCAGGCAGCAGACGAGCGCTTCTAGGGGTGAGGAAAAGGGAGGAAAAACTCTTGTGTCTGAACACTGTCAAGTTTACGTTGGCAAGAGATTTCAGAAAGCAAGCAGGGTAGATTCACAAACCTTGGCATTGGAAGTTTGGATGGGGAGATTAAATGGCAGGGTGTGTGCGGCAAAGCAGCGGCTAAGGAGACCTCAGACCAGATCGTTTTTTGCCACAAATGTCAGGGACTTCAAAGTAACAGTCCGCCAGTGAGGGGAGCCCGCGGGCACGCCCAGCCCCACAGCCTCCACCACTGCCTCCAAGCGCCTGCCTGCTCAGGGTTCCTGGAGGCCCCTTCCACACGTAATCAGCTTCCAACATTGGGATTTCTTCTGTACCTGACACGGGCCCTGTGCCCGCCTCCCATCTCCTCACTGGTCTGCCTCCCCTCCCTTCCTGCTCCTGTTTCTACTAATTCCCACCCCTTCCCCTCCTTCTCTTCCCTCACCCCCTTCCCCTCCTTCTCTTCCCTCACCCCCTTCCCCCTCCTTCTCTTCCCTCACCCCCTTCCCAAGTCTGCTTGCTCTTCTTTCCATTTCCTCTTCTCTTTACCCTCAGGGGGTCAATCCACCTCCCTGTCCACCCCCACCCTCACTCCCCAATCCTGCCTCTGTTTCTCTCAATCGCCCTGTCCTGCCCCGCTCCTCAGACCCCTTGCTCAAATACAAGAAAAAGGAGCCAGGAAATGGCCAAGTTGCTGGGCTTGTTGTGACCCACGGGGCTGACCGAGCAAATCCCATCCCACCCGCACAGGGAAAGGAGGGTGGGCCAGGGGCTCCTCCTGTGCACAGAAGGCCCAGCCACAGGGAAGAGCCTAGGGCTGCCAGACCCTCCCAGGCCGCGCATGCAAAGCCAGGGTCTGGAGCAACGGGGAGACCTGGGAATTCCCTTCACCTCCCTCTGTAGCAACTGCCCCGGCCTGGGGTCCCAGGAGGGGCATTGCATCTGGCCAGAACAGAACCTCTGACAGATGGGATGTCGCTGAGCATGGCAGGAGGGCCCGAGAGATAGGAGGAGAGGGGAGAGAGCAGGCTTGTGGGGGTGCTGAGCTGACAGAAGCAGTGGAGGTCGGGTCACAGAGAGTGTGAACTCCGAAGGCACGCCACCAGCTACAATATCTCCATCACTTCCTGGCTGTGTGACCGTGAGCAAATTATAACTTCTCTGAGCCCCAGTTTCCTTGTCTGTAAAATGGGAATGATGGTCACTGTACCCACCACACAG
This sequence comes from Herpailurus yagouaroundi, assembly GCF_014898765.1. Lineage (NCBI taxonomy): Eukaryota > Metazoa > Chordata > Mammalia > Carnivora > Felidae > Herpailurus > Herpailurus yagouaroundi. The sequence continues at coordinate 3,826,052 of NW_024412421.1, forward strand.
GGCTGTTGTGATGAAATGGGGTGCTGCCTGTTGTAAGCACTCTACAGCTATTACTGCTGTGCCCTGTGTGGTGGCTGAGTGGGTATCAGGGCTCCAACAGAGTGGCCACCTGCGTGGCCCACCTTAGGGTGCCCACCCCTCTGGGAGCACCCCTTCCCACTTGGACACCTATGTCAGGCAAGGGACCTCAGGGCTGAGGGAGCACCCAGCAGCTTGTCTCCAGCTTCTGACCCTGATAAAGAAGGGACCATTCTCCAGGCCACAGAGCGGCTGTCCCCAGAGGACTGAGGACTTGTCCCCACCACCTTCTGTGCTCCTCACCAATTAGAATCTGTGGACGGGAACAGAGGGAAGCCTGGCACCTCCACTAACTGTGCTCTCTGACCTTTCACTCAACAACACTTAACTGAGCTCTTCTGTGTGCCAGCCAGCAGCAGCTGTGGCTGAGGCCGGGGTGACCCTCATGGACCTGACCATGGCATACAGAATGCAGACAATGATCAGACACACACCAAATACATGCACCATCACCGCTGGGGTAAGAGCTACAAAGAAGAACTTTTTTTTTTAATATGTTTTTAATGTTTGTTTATTTTTGAGAGAGAGACAGAGACAGAGTGCGAGCGGGGAAGGATCAGAGAGAGAGACAGACACAGATCTGAAACAGGCTCCAGGCTCGGAGCCGTCAGCCCAGAGCCCGACACGGGGCTCAAACTCACAGACTCTGAGATCACGACCAGAGCCGAAGACAGACGCTTAACCGACTGAGCCACCCAGGCATCCCCAAAGAAGAACTTAACGTAAGTGTATTCTTGTAAATCATATTCACACTTGATATAAGTAGATTCCTTCTTTTGAATCCCAAGTCTTGGAATGTCAGAGGTGGAAGAGATCTACCCTCAACTTCAGATGGGGAAACTGACACCCAGAGGAACAAAGGGCCAAGTTCACTCACAGCAGGTCGGTGGCAACCCAGCACTAGGACTCAGTTCTCCCGACCCCAAATTCAGAGCTCCTTCCTCTCTACCACAAGGCACATTGAGAACAGTCCCCCGGGGAGGCCCAGGGTCCGAAGGAAACTTGGAGGAAGAAAAGCCTGGGAAATCCCAGTGTGCTGGGAGTGATGCCGAGGACTTTAGCCACATAAAGTGGATCTTCATGCAGACGTTAAGAGCAGCTATAGGGACCACAGACTCTAAAGGCGAGTCAGACCATGACCTCACTGGACAAGAGAGCAGAGAATAGCAGATTCCCTCTGGTTATAATCCTGTAAACCCACATGTGTGAGGACAAGGACTAAGAGAAAGGATAAAAACAGGAAAATAGGGTGTTTGGATAATGAGGATTTTTTTTCTCAAAATCCAACTAACTGTTGCCTTTCATTCACCTACTGAATTCTCAGGTTATAAAACTATAATAACATGGCTAGATATATCAGGAATATTTATTTATTTATTTATTTGAGAGAGAGAGAGAGAAAGAGTGCACGCATGAGTGGGGGGGGGGGGGAGAAAGAGACAGAGACAGAGAGAGAGAGAGAGAGAGAGAGAGAGAGAGAGAGAGAATCCCAAGCAGGCTCCACACACTTGGAGAAGCCTAACCCTGGGATCATGACCTGAGCTGAAACCAAGAGTCAGATGCTCAATGAACTGAGCCACCAAAGAGCCCCATATTATAGATATTCAAATTCTCCAATTGCTCTAGGGTGAATCAAAGGGATTTTTATAAACTATCATGAGGAAGTTTATGCCATTAATCAGCCCAAAGGTTGGGTGGTGAGAGAAATGGGGCAGAGATGAAAAGACCCCAGGCCGCAAGCAAGAAAATCATCCGTATACATGGTACACTGGCCTCCCCATGGTCTGCCCAGACCTGGTCATGCTTCTCTTGGAAACTCTACTTTGGGGATGATGATGAAAAAGAGAAGTTGGCCTCTCAAGGTGCTGGTCAGGATATGAGTGATCCCTTGACATCAGCCTCCTGGACTCCATGGAGCAAATCTAGGGGAGCCACCTTGAACTAACAGCAGAAATTCAGCTTGTGAAGAACTGAAACCCATCTGGGAGCCCCGTCTTCCCAGAGGATCCCACTACCCAGAAATCCTTCCGCAACAGGAGCCCCTTCTAGGCCCCGCCCACCAGGCTAAGCAGGATCCCCTCCCACTCCACCCCAACTGCAAGAGGGAGCTGCAGAGAGCAGTGGGTCATAAATGGAGGTGTCCTGTCAGGTGGTGGAGAGTCAAGGGTCGGCCACCAGGCTCTGTACACACCAGGCAAAGCAGATTTGTGTGCAGCTTGGACGGCAGGTGGAAACACACAGCTCTGCTGCATCAGCCCAGAAAGGCACCATCAACCCGGCGGCCGGCTCTCCCGGCCTCAGAGGCCTGGCCTGGCCCGCCAAGAGGATTTACAAGGGAGCAAGGAAACCTGGACAGGCTGCTCCCATCCAAACACCATGCAGCCCAGCCAGCCAGGTACACAAGCTCAAGGGCCAGCAGTGGGCCTCCCTCTAGAAGGCGGGGAAGGAGGCAGCCCAGGGCAAAGTCTTCGAGGGTCAAGTAGCACCTGGTCCCAACATGTCTGAAGTGCTCTGTGGCCTCCTGGTGCAGGCTCCCCAACACACACTAACTAGGCTCAACTGGGGACAGAGCAGGGGCAGTCCCGGCCCTCAGGCAGGGTGGGGTCTTGTGGGGCAGCCAGCTCTGGCTCCTTGGACTGGCACCACGCTGTCCTCACCAGCTTCACCTCCAGGACCCTGGCCTGGTCCAGTGCTGCCAGAACAGGGGACAGACCCCTCCACCACAATCCTGCTCCTTCTCCAGGCCTCCCCACTTCAGGGAAGACCTCTCCGTTCACCTTGCCCAAGCCAGAACCCCAAGAGTCTCCCTAGCACCCCACCCTCCCTTGCCCCCAGCTTCTAGTCCATCCCCAACTCCTGTCGATTTTGCCATCTAAAAAGCTCTCGACTGTGCCCTTTGTTCTGTCTCCACTTCCACCACCTGCACCATCTCCTCGGCTTCCCCACCCGGCCCACACCCATCTTCCTCACCCCCCAGCACCCCTACCTTGGCCCACAAGGCCGTTCAGGGGTCAGCCCCCACCCCTCTCCTTAGAGCACCCCATTGCTCACCACGCTCCCCAGTACTGCCTGCTGACGGTCCTCCAACTCCCACACGCCGGCCTGCATTGGGGTCTTTGCAGCTCCTCTCTGGACTGCCATCCCCATTATTTCTGTGCACTCTCCCACCTCACTTCAACGTCACTTCTTCAGAGAAGCCTCTGCTTCTCTCTCGGGTCTCACACTCTTCCTTCCAGACACCCACACGCCTCTGATGCCATATGTAGCAATGTGACAATTTGTCCATTGTCCTCCCTTGTGCACTAGGCCTGACTTGCTGACCATTGTATGGTCACAGTTGGTGCTCAATAAATATCTACGGAAACATCACTGTCTGAAGATCCTGGGACTTGAGCCTGGGGTAGGTAGGCAGGAAGGCCAGCCACGGACCCTCGGAGGAAATGCACCATGAGCACTGTCCAAAGAACAAGGCAATTCTTACGAGGGTCTGTTCCATGGTAGCAGGATGCGTCCACACCCTCACGAGCACCAAACACTCGGTGGCAGTGACATGCGGCCTCAGACACCATGTGCAGAACCTGCCCAGCCCAGCGGAGCTCACTGCCAGGAAGGCCTCCTGCAGCCACTCTCAGGCCACCAGCCCCCCAGTCTGTCCCACGAAGAGGCTGTGGAACGATGGTCAAGGCCTTCCCCGCCTTTCCGCCTAGCTCTCCGCATGCTCCTACAGCCCGGTGCCCTGGGCACCCCCTCCCTACCTCCCCACCCCAGGCTGTCCCACCTCCCAGGCTTCGCCTTCACTGTCCTCCGACCAAGAAATTTTCCCATCTCATCTCAACCCGAATTTCAACCCTTGACAACCTGAATTCCTGGCTTCTCTTGGAAATATGGAAGGAAGCTTGGGCAATAGCAGGCCCAGCCCCCAGCCCAGCAGTGAGTGCCAGCAGCTGAGGCCCAGCTGCACCCCCAGCGGGCAAGCAATCTCCATCGCCCCGTCCCGCCCTGCCCAGCCCCCACCACCACCCCAGCTTGCAATCCCCAACTTAGCCACACGCCAGGCCCGGGCACAGACTTCTCCCAATCAGGGCCATCTCTGCCTTGTTCTCATCTCTGCCCAGCCCACAGGGCCTACTCTGGGAGGTTCTCTGCATCTGCTCAGTGGGAGCCAAGGAGCTGGGATGGGGGTACAGACATTTGAGATGGTGACACCAGCCCCCCCCCCGCCCGCCGCCCACCTCCCCCGTCTGCCCAGCATCTCCATTTCATCCCGGTTCATATACCTTACTGGTTCATATACCTCCTCCTGCGGCTTGTCCCTTATAGTTTATTAACATCCACTAATAAACAGTGTGTGGGCCTCCCACGGTGTTGCCGAGAGAAGCCCAGCTACGCGGGCTAAGCCTTCCCTGTCCTGCTCGCTCTCAGCACATCTCCGGCCATAAGGGAACAATTAGGAAAAACTCCCTCCAGGTTATATTTAGAAAGGGGTGGAGGGGAAAACGCTTCCTCTAGTAATTTTCATTCAGTTGCACAGGACTGCCTGTCCCCACCTACCCCCGGGCCAGCACCGCAGGGCAGGAGACCGCCTCTCCCTGAACACGGGGTAAAATCAAGCCCAGCCTCGGCCCAGCCCTGATTATGCCCGTGTTTAAAAATAAGATGTGAAAGATGCATTATGTAAGACCTGTAACACTCTCCTGCCCACCTCCGACTCTGGAATCAAAGATCATCATTTCTGCCATCAAAAAAGAATGAAAGAAAAGCAGGAACAATGAAAATAGCCGCCCAACATGAGCCAGATCAAAGCCATGGGCACAGAAAATGAGGAGCCAGGGGGGCCTTTAATTACTGCCTGCCTCCTCCGAGTCGTGTGGCGAGAGGGGAGAAGAAAAGTTTTGAAGGCCACCAGGTTCCGTCCTGCTGTGGCTCCTGTTTCCACCACCAGCACCAGTTCCCGACAAACTCACGCCTTTCATTTCCCTCCCTTTTTTCCCTCCTTTTGCTCGGCCCCCCACATGCCAGACAGGACTCCCGGACTCCCCAGGGCTCGCTGTCCACCAGCAGAGAGAGCTCAAAGGGGCTCCTCGGAGACCCCAAGGAAGGGGCACTGGCCCCCTCCGGAGGCCGGAGGCCACAGGGACTCCGGGAGGGACCCAGGGACCCACCGTGGGAGCGGATGCCGTGGACCATGGTGACTTTTTTTTTTTTTTTTTTTTGCAAGTCTCCCGGTTTGAGGGGGGAAAAAAAAAAAAAAAAAAACTCTTCAAATTCACATTGGGCAGGGCTCCGTGGGGCAGCAGATCAAACCTGAGGACCAGCTGTTTGAGCTCAGCGGCAGAAAAAAGGATTGCCCAGGGACTGAGCTTAAGTAGAAGCTGGATTAGACTTCAAACGCAGACTCCCCCTTTTTCTACACAGCAGACAGTCATGGCTAATATTGCAATATGGACTCTAAAAATGCATTACAAATAACTTACTCTGGACCCAGACTTGGGCCTTTTGTATCGAGGGGAGGAGCTAGGGAGATAATTTCGACAGAAAAGGCACATGGGAACCCGCCCTCTTTCTCAAAAGCGGAGGGAAGTCCATCGAGTCTTGGGCCCAGGAGACCACCTATAGGCCCCATGCGGGAGCCCATTCAGAAGAGGCCTTGCTGGCGGCCCGGGAGGCTCTCTCGGAGGCTGAGGGAGGCTCGGGTCTTCCCCAGTTAGGAGAATCCAGGTGTGTGTCATAAACGAAGAAATGCCAGGACAGGGTGACAAAACAGCGGCACATTTAAAACATCTAATGATTTAAATAAATCACTGACATTCTTAAAACACATACACAAACCATGGGGTGTAACTGTGTTATTCACGTGATAAATGAGTGACTCATTGAAAAAAAAAAAACTTGCAAATTCACAGATGGCGGGCATGGGAACAGGAGACAAGTTCAAGGTGGTAGGATTTTCTACTTGCAAAGCCTTCAGGATAATCCTGTGGCTCCTGGGGGTCCGGAGGCCTGGGCTGCTGGCAATGGTGCTCCAGATACCAGGATAAGCCTGGGCTGGGCTGGGACGGGCCAGCCCTAACTGGGCTCCCAGGGCCAGCACGGCAGGGACCAAGAGAGATCCCGGCCATGCACACAGGCACAGAGGTAAGGATCTGGAGGCTTGGGTGCAGGATAAGGGGCATACGTTCCTGTTTGTGTACGATGGCGGGGAACACGGGTCCAAGATGGTGAGGTATGACAAAGAATTGGGGCAAGGATATGCTGCTTTCCTAGAGAATTCTCCTAGAGTGTTTCCAGAAACACCCAAAGCCCACCTCCCTAAGATGACACCTCCCTGTGACCGTCAGGGGTTTAGCAATGCCTACTACGTCCGTGACATGGACAACGGGCCTGGGTCCCCTCCCTTCCCTCTAGAATGCCCAATAAGAGGTCAGTATTCCCTCAAGTGCACATCCACCATGAGGCACTCATGGGGGTCCCAGAGGCATGTGGCGCCATTGCTGGAACGTCCAGCGTAACTTTACAAAGGGCAGCAATAGGCTGGGTGTTGCCAGGAGGCGGCCTGGCTGGAGATGGGTCTGTGAGGAGCAGCTGGGAGGGCTGTCCTTCCCCAGACAGCTGGGAGGGATCCTCCCTTACAATGGCCACATCTCTGGACCCTACCAGCTCCCAAGGGACTCAGCTCTGTCACACAAGATAACTCGGCAGTCACAGCACTGTGGGCAGCTCCTCTCCCGTGGCCTGGATGGCTCCGTGCTGCTTCACCTACCATCCACTGGTGAAGGTTCTCTCTTCACACCCTACTGTACCCCCCATCTCATCCCTTTGGGGTGTCCTGTTCTATGCCAAAGGAAACAGAGCCACAATTCACCGACTGCAGCCCCAGTGTGCCAGGCAGGGTGCTGGCCCTTCACACTCACCCCTCTGAATCTCCCATCGCCATGCAAGCGAAGCTTCGGCAGCCCCATTTCACAGAGGGATAAACTAAGGCTCACAAATAGGTTAACTGCCAAAGATCACGGACATAGGGCAGAGAAAGAATTTGAACACAGAAGCGTCAAGATCTGAATCATCTGCTCTTGTTTCCATGGTGTGACATCATCTCCCAAAGACTCTCTAGAGCTCCCACTTTATCAATAATAATCATTATTATTATCAGGGAGCCTGGGTGGTTTAGTCGCTTAAGCATCCGACTTCACCTCAGGCCAAGATCTCCTAGCTCGTGAGTTCTTGCCCTGCGTTGGGCTTTGTGCTGACGGCTCAGAGCCTGGAGCCTGCTTCAGATTCTCTGTCTCCCTCTCTCTCTCTGCCCCTCCCCGGCTCGTGCTCTGTCTCTCTGTTTATTATTATTATTATTATTATTATTATCATCATCTTTGATAAAAAGGTACAAAAAGGTTCCAGAGGAGGCACCAATAATGTACTGATGGTTAAGCAAACAAGTTATTCATGCCCCAAAAAGAACTCAAGGCCATGCCTATTAGAAGCCTCAGTGCAAACGGGGGTCGGGTAGAAGAGGGTGAGAGGGAGAGGGAGACTGTCAAACAAGGAGATCGAAAGATTGTGCCACTTTTCCTCCTTTTCAGAGGACAGGACACACACATCAGCCACCAGCTTTCAAAGGAGAAAAATAGAAAATCTAGGGGAACTTCCTCCCTACGCTCCCCACGGCCCAAGACTGAATTATGTGGCCGGGTCCAGGCCCAGAGAAGGCCTAGCAGAACTGCAACCAGCTTGGGGGGTGGGGGACAGGCAGCCCCAGGGGTCTGGCTGTGGCAGCACCAGGAGGCTGGAGGTGGCAGGCTGGGGGGTGGAGCCAGCGGGCAGGGGGAGGAGGCTCCAGAGAGGGGCCAGGAGGTCTGCGGGCAAACTTAATGAATTCCTGTGAGCCGATTCCTGTCTGGCTGGACGCAGACCCTGGGGACTGTGTGGAGACGGGGCGGGGGGGGGGGGGGCGACCTTCCCCAGAAGCCATCGGCTCCAGCCTGAGGCACAGGCATCTGATCAGGGTCATTGATTACTTCCTTCTCGGAAACAGGCCCGAGGCTGTTGACTTTGGGCCTCCAGTCACCATGAGGGGGTCTGCAGGGGCCAGTCCTTAGTGGGGAAGGATTTGGCCAGACCAAAACAAGGGGGGGTCCTTTAGAAAGGATGAATACAGCTCACAAAGATATACTCAGGGTCGATACATATGTATATAAAGAGTATGTACAAAGGTATACTCCAGTCTACCAAGGTTCTTATCTCTTGGCAATTCTGGTCTCTGAAATTTCTAACTTGTAGAAAGAAAATGCCACCTTCTGTGCCTCTCCCAGCTGCAAAGATGCCAGAGTCCGTGCACATCTCACTCTGCGCAACTGAGGGACCACGACCTTGGGTTTCTGCCGTGTCCTGGCTGTGCCTCGGTTTCTGGATAGGCAAGAGGATCCCCAAAGCATATATCTAAGGCAGACATTGAGGGCATTAAAGGATGAGGTATCTGAGAAAGAGTCAGCAGGGCGGCTGGCACAAGGTGAGTACCAGTAAGTGGCCTTGTAATGATGATTAGCCTGCAGCAGACACAGAACAATTGCTTAGCTTTCTCTTGATGTAAGGAATAGGCACCTGCTGCCCCACTGCCCCATTTCTCATGCAGAGTACGTCACCTGTGAGTATATGCACCCATGGGCCAGAGGGAGACAATAAGGAGGTATTCTCCCTCCGTGTCCAGTCCTCCTGCGGAACGCTGGCATGCATCCTTGGTGCACAGAGCTGCCAAGCCCAAGACACCCCAAGAAAGCAAGCCTCAGTGAAGCCAGGGAATAGGAGCCACTGGACCCAGTGGCTCCCACCAAGGACCACCAACACCTGGACCCAAGCATGACCTCCCTCTCCCTCCTGCAGCCAGGGCATAGAAGTCCTGAAGCCACCTCTCCATCTTGCTGGCAAGCAAGTACAGACCTGCCACACAAGGGAGAAGGCTCTAGAAAGGGACGCAAGGAGGGGGCTGGGCAAAGCTCGACCCCTGGGGTAGACAAGCCCCAACAAGCAAACAGATGCCCACCCACTGGCAATATGCCGGATTAATATGCAGTCTCTCTGTGGAAGATCTTATTATCCCTGCTGTTTAGACGAGAAGCTAAGACTTAGGAAAGGAATCTGATCTTTATGTTCTGAGCACAGCCCAGGACTGTGTCTGGCATATAGTAAGTGCTTGATAAATAGTTCTTGAATAAATGAGTAAAAAATAATCGTAGACTCCCTCTGTGAGTTCCATAAGGCAGAGACCACGACTTACTTATTCACTTCTTGTCTGAGGGCGAGCGCTCAACGGACAAGTGAATGAATTAATGAAAATAGTAACAGCTAACATTTACACAAGTGCTTCTCATGTGCCCAGCATCACTCTGAGCGCCTTACACGGGATCCCTCCCTCGATTCTCACAAGAAACTAAGTGGTGTGGACTACTGGCCGTGTCATTTTGCAGATGAGGAAAGTGAGGCGCGAAGAGTTAAGTGACCTGCCCAATATCACACAGTAAGTGTGAAACAGAACTGAAATTAGAAGCCAGGCAGTCAGGCTCCCGAGCCCGTATGACACATGAACAAAGTTCAAAGGATGCTTCCCGATGCTGGAGGTGGAATACACCATGCTTTTCAGCCTGTGCACCGTCCATCCCACCTTCCGTAAAAGCAGTCCTGTCTTCTTCGACTGAACACTCCTCTCTGTGTGATTCAGATACCCCCAGGTCTGGCCAAATGGCATCCCCCAGCCACCAGTCTGGCCTGAGGTGGGCACGTGACCTGTCTGGGCCAACCAGAGTGAATCCAGAGGCTTTCCTAGTAGTAGTCAGAAAAGACAAGCTCCATCTCAGCAAGGAAGATATGAGGTTGGAGCCACCATGGGGAGGGAGATTAACTGCCCCTCTTAGGAAGAGCCTGGCTCAGAGCGAAGCCAACGAAGAGGACAGTGAAGACAAGAGAACATGGGACGCGAACTCCCAAGGATCCATCCACCAAGGTTTGCTCTTGGGCCAGTTTGAAATGTACTTTTGTGCCTCAAACTACTTCGCAAAGCATTTTTTTTGCCCACGGGTAAAAGCATCCAATCTCTGCCCCTCTGCATGCCTTTTCTTCCCATCTCCTTACACTCGTCAGATTTCCAAGGGCTCACTGACCTATGCCTTCCTCTCCTGCAAAGACCACTCCGCACACAAGACCCTAGCTGGCCTCCGAGCCAAGGGAGTGGAGGCCCTGCCCTCGTTCCTTCCAGGAAGGTCGCTGATGCCTTCTCTCCAGGACAGGCACCGCCACCCCCTCCAGGCCACGGTGGCGATGAAGGGAACCAGGTGGCCAGTTTGGGGTGACCCCAACAGCCTCTTGGGGCAGTGCTGAAAGGGCCTCTGGAAATCCTCATGAACACTTCCAAAATACAAGATATGGTCCAATATCATGTAAAGAAACGAGTCTCCGCAGTTAAGCAAAAGCTGGCAAACGCCGCCCACCATGTACGTGCATCCCACACCTGCTGAAGACAGGAGGATACGGCCCTCCGAGGCAGGTCTGGCTCCCAGCCGGGCATCCCACACACCCACACCTGCGGCTCAGACCATCCCTTCCCCTCTCTGGGCCTCTTCCCCACTCTACACCAAGCAGGTCGGACCAGTCATCCCTCAGCCACCTTACAGAGTTTTCTTTTGTTTGGGGTAGAAGCAAGAAGAGCACTGGCTTTGGACCTGAGAAGTCCTGGCCCAGACTCCAGACCCGCCGACTTCAGCAAGAACAGCCACTGCTTTATGGGGCGCTTACTGTGCACACCCCAAGCCCTTGACACAATGTTTCACTGCATTCCCCCCCCCCCAGCACTCCCATGAGGTAGGTACTGTCATCAGCCCCGTTTTACAGATGAGGAAACTGAGGCACAAGGATGTTCAGGAACTCCAGAGGAGTCACGGAGTTGGCAAGTGACAAAACCATGTGGTCTCAGAAAGGCTTGCTTGGTGTCTCAGTGGAGTCATCTGTGAAATGCGGACTGACTGATGCCCAGCTCTCAGTGTTATGGGGAGAAGGCATAGGTCTGCAGGAGAAAAGAGCCAAGCTCTGAGCCCCCAGGACTGGTCTTCCCCTTCCTTCCTCCCACCTATTCATACCTGCTCACCCTCCCACCTCATCAAGCAGATAGAAAAGTCACTCAGGAGTGATGAGGTCCTCATACACAGGATGCCATTTTTGTTGTTGCTGTTATTGATTTGAAAGGCTCTGATTTAAGTAATTGGGCCATATTGAGCTCTGGCTCCAAACAAAGAAAGTGAAACAAGGCTGCCAGAGAAAGACCCCATATGAAGGGCTCCCCACAGCGCCAGATTCCTAAAACCTGACTCCATGACTATGTTCTCAAGGTGTTTTTCCACCTCCAGTGGCAGCGTTGGGAGCAGGAGGCCCAGGCCCGCCTGGCCGGGCTGGCCTCTCCCCTCTGCCCCTTTGAAGTGCCCAGCATGGGGTGGGCTGGAAGGAAACCCTGGGCCGCAGAGGCCGGCTGTGGCGGCACCTACCCGCCCCCACCCGGCCACCTCCCCCCTCATTGTGCAGCCTGACTGGGCCTTTGTTGCAGGAGCCCAGGCAGGGGACAGCCAGGGACCTGGCCTCATTATGTGCCTGACCTCAGGCAAGCCCCCTCCCCCCAGGGTGGAAGGTTAACGTGGCTGCCCGCCATGCAGGCCTGGGCCTCCGGGAGGCCTCCTTCCAGGGACAAAGAACCAGCCCCCTTCCTCCTCTCCAGGCCCCAAAACAGCTGCCGGGCCTGCAGAGCCCGTTCAGGAGGGGAGCTGAGGGGCCTGGAGGCGTGCTGTCCCAGGCTTTGATGGCTCAGAAGTCACCAGGGGGCCTCCTTTCCAAGCCTCCTTCCTCCGACCCTATAGGGGAGACAAAGCTCTGGGGGAGCTGCCGAGGGCTGATGCAGGAATGCAGCCAGTCTTGGGGGAGGAGGCTGACTCGGGAAGGCCGGCCCACACCTCTCTCTTGGGCCACACTCAGGGCCCTGCTTCCATGGAAGGCTAACGTCAGCCCCTCACCCAGGCAGGGCAGGATGGACCTGACAGGTCAGAATAAAAGCAGAAGCCTCTCAGTCCTGCCCCACTGGGTCCCTCTGTCACCTGGCTTCTGTCACCTAGCCCGAGACGGGCTGGGGGCAGGGCAGCTCCCAGAGAGACCGAAGGCGAGAAAATGTGTGGGAGTTCCTTTCCTCCCTAACACCTACCAAGTAGGACCCCGGTGTATGCATATACCAAACACAAGGTAGACTGCTCCGAATTGCTTCCCTCATAGGATCTCCAGTTGTTCGGAAGCTTGCACCCACACGCCGGACTGACACGCCGTTTTACTGCACACTGATTTTAATTTCAAAAGACTCCAGGGAAATTTTTTGGAGTGTTTTATTTGCTTACACGATCCTGGAGTCGACAAGGGCGCTCCCTGGGGCACAGCCGAACCCAGGCTGGAACCAGCAAGCCGGGACGGAGCAGCAGAGTGGGTGGGAGCACCAGAGTTGTGCGTTCACGCGTGTCTGCAAGCAGGTGTGTCCCAGCGTGTGCACAACAAAAGGCCGGCCGATGGCCTTACCTACGGAGCAGGCGGGCAGTGTGAGCCCGTGGAAACAGCCTGGCCGGCCTATTGTTGAGAAGGGCTGCCTTTCAAGGGACAAAAGGTAGAGGGGGGCAGGCTGACACGCGCGCAGGAGAGGCAGGCACATCTGTACGCGGCATAAGCATATAAACTGCTGTCCCATTATCGGCCCAGTCTCCCTGGCAGCACCATGTGGGAGGCGCGTGCGTGCGTGCGCACATGTGTGCGCGTGTGCAGGGACTGGCCCCACTCGCATTGTCCTGCCCAGCCAGGAGACCGGGCGCCCCGCGCTCTTACAAAGACATCGATTTTCTTCCTTGCCTTCCAGAGTAAGATCAGATGAGCTCCCGGAGTGACACATCCCTAACTTTTCAGTGGGGCTTTCTTTTCCGACTTGTTTGTACCATATTTTTTTAAAACCCAGTCTCTCTAATTGTGTCTGTGCCCGGCCGCATCTTCCCGGCTCCCATCCGCCAAAGAGAGGAGGGCATGCTGATTATCTGAGCACACAGGCTGCTCACGGGGCATCCTGGGCTCCGAGAATGCCAGGGGGTTAGGAACAGGGGAGGGGGGAAATTAATTGCCAAGAAAACACAAGGCTGTGTTGTGACTTTGATTCCATCAATTACCATTATCTTTCTCCGCAGGTCCGCCAACCATCCCCCGGAACCGGCCGCGTTTAACTTTCTTTGCCAGTCCTGATACCCCGTCAGATTTCTGGCGGTGCCACACCGCCCGCCTGGGCTCCTTCTGGGCCCTTATCAGCCGCTCCCAGTCAGCCTGGCCCGGCACAGCTGTTCCAGGCCCTCAGCCCCTCACTTTATCTGCTCGCGCAGACCTCGGCCTGGCAAGCGGCGGGCCCGGCGCCTGCTCCACATTCCCCAGGAAGCCGGCTGGGAACACAGCCGCCCTGCTCCCAGAATCCTCTGGGAGTTCATTACCAGCCAGGGTACCCCAGCCCGGCAGCCAAGGTGCGGGCCGCGCCGCCCAGCCTCGCCGCCGGCATCATTAAAACTCCAACCTTCTGAAGAGAAGAAAGAACAAAACCACAAATTTAGATTAATAAAGCATTTGTTGATTCTACAGCAATTTAGCAGGCCCCTAAGAAACCCACCAGAGACCCGCGGAGCTCCAGTAATTTTCTGTTATATTATCTTTCTTGTAAAATACTTCCCCAGACAGAGTCCCCAAAGGGGCTCAAATATCACTGTGACTAACCAAAATCAATGTGCACTCACCTATTGACATTTTTACATAGTTTTTGGATTTAGTATCCAGCCGAAAACACAATCAACTCCTCTGCCAAGGAACCGACAGGCACTTAGCTAGTCAGCTATTAGTGTTACAAAGGAAAAAATGCAGGCACCCAGGGGAGCAGGGCGAGGAGGCACTGACGTCAGGGGGTAATTGGGTGTCTGAGAGAAATTGCCAGCGGCTGGCCGGCTCCCCCGGGGCCGCACAAAGCTGAGCTGTAACTCTAATAAAGGAGAGGAAATTCTAGAAAAGGGGGCTTTGCTACAAAGGAGCCCGGGCAGACGCCAAAAATAGCCCTTTGGAAATAAATAAATAAATGTGGCCAAAGCATATAGATCTAAAAAATAAAATAAATCACTGCACAGAGGAGACTTTCTGGCCTCCTCTCCCTGGACATCTGTTCAGGGGCTCAAGGACTCCGCTTCCCCCCAACCCTGCCTTTCTGGAACCACACGGATTTTAGTGCTGGAAGGAGGTTGGCCATCTATTTTGGCAAATAGGGTGGGTTTTCTAGAGAACCTAAGTTTGCCATCCCCTCTTTCCCAAAGGCAGCGTCTTCGCTCTTCACTTTGAGGCACACAAGGAGAAGGAATTTCTATCGTTTGGTTTTGGTTGTCTTCACGGTTCGGGTTTGGGTTTGTTCTTTTCCGCACCACCCCCACCCCACCCAGGGACAGGAGGGTGAGGGGGTAGCTCGTATAATGCCACCTCATGCAATGAAAACTGTAGGGGTTCTTGCCACGTAGCTTGGGCCTCCCCTGGAAAAAGTCTGTTTTCTTGGAAGCGGGTTGAATTCTCCTCCTCTACTGCTCTCCCCCATCACCGTGGCTCTGAGCCCTGAGGTCAGAGGCTATGAGTGCATCTAAGCAGACTGCACTGCCTCCCCCAAATGAGGCCAAAGTCTCCGAGAGGAAGGAGGACGGGAAAATGGCAGCTTCCACCCCGCAGCTCGGGAACCAGGCCCCAGGCTGGGATACGGCCTCCCATGGGAGTCTGCAGCCCTCAGAAGACCCGAGGAGGGGGCAGGGAGAGGACCGTCTGAGACCCAGAGGCCGCTGGGAAAGTTAGACCTTCTTGGTCAGGCGGGAGAGGGTGGCTTGGGGAAAGAGATGGCAAGAATGGGATCCCCGGGGTCAGACTATTTCATCACTTTGAGAGAAAAAGGAAAAATAGGCCCAGGATTTAAAAAAAGAAGAAGAAGAAGAAAGGAAGGAAGGAAGGAAGAAAAAGAAAAAAGCAGAATGCACTCCAACCCAAAGCTACTTGGAAATTGGTCTGAACAAAGGTCTTCAGCTAAAAATGTCAACTCAGCGCCACGGGGCTCCTTGCCCTCAGTCTCCGGGCCCCTGCTGAAGCCCATGGGGCCTGCTGGGAGGAGAAAAGTCCCCTCCTGGGGTCTGCCCAGGGCTGCGAGCCCGCGGCCCCACCCATCAAGACACCACAGAAGCCACCAGAGCTTCCTGGCTGGGGGCTGGGGGGGTGGCTGACACACAGGGGCCCCAATTCCTCTCCTCACCAAGTGCCCACTGCGGGCTCAAGGAGGAAATTCCGGCCGGAAAAAAAAAGAAAGGGATCCTACAACTGACAGCCCAGGGGAGGGAAGCAGAGCTCAGGAATGCGCCAGCCAGCGCCCTGGCACCAAATCACAAACCTTGAATCAATGATGCAATTGCTTAATTAATCAGCCCGCTCAGGGTGGGTGCAGAGGATCTCTGTGAGTGTCTGACCCAACCGGCTCCTGATGGGCAAACCCCCCTCCTCGGGCCCTCTCGGCTGGACCCACGGGACCACAGATGGTTGAGCACCGTCTGGGAGTCTCACCGAGGGGGGAAAATGTGAGTTCCCGAGTCCCCTGTGTGATCCAGTCACTCTGGCAGAAAGGAGGAGGGAGGAGGGAGAGAGAAGGAGGGAGGAGGAGGGGGGAGGAGGGGGAAGAGGGAGGAGGGCGGGTCTTATCAGCAACTTAGAATTTCTTGGCCTTGGCTGCTGCAAGTTAGCTCTCTCGGTGTTATTTTCTTGTCCCAGTCAATGAGACTGTAATAGAAATAGAGAGAGCGAGAGACCTCTTTTCAGCAAGCCGGTGAGTGCCAGATTTAGAAAGGAAAAAAGAAGCTTAAATTAACCCTAAGGCTTAACATGTTGAAGTCTTGTAACTTTTAAAAAAACAATACCGAAGGTGAGCGTACAGACAAGAGAGGCTGGAACCAGTGACACGCAGAAGCTGGTGTGTGTGTGTGTGTGTGTGTGTGTGTGTGTGTGTGTGTGTGTGTGTGTTGAGGGACAGGAGAACATCCCTTCTGTCTTTTTCTGACTTCGGCAACAAAATGCTTGCAAAAAAGTAGCAGGCAACCTCGCTATTTCCTATTCTGCTGGCCCCGACTGAGAGAGAGGGTTTGAAACCAGTTCGCACAGAGGGTTGGACCATCTCCAAGGTTGATTTTCTCATCTTTAATGCACAGAAGGGAGGGGAAGGGATGGGAGGGGACGGGAGGGGAGGGGTGGGGAGGGGAGGACAGCAAGCGGGCCAATATCTCACACCGACCCCAAACGGTTAATGATAATGAGCCGGCGCGCGCCCCAGGAGTTTAACAGGCTCTGAGGAAGAGGGGAGACCTGGGAGAAGGGCACGGCAGAGGTGTTTTCAATTACCAAAAAGAAAAATAATTTATTTTTAAACAATACCCCCTCGACACTGGGTGTTTAAAGAGAATATGCTCTGGCCCCTAAAATATCAAAGTGAGATTTAAAAATAGAAAAGTCATTTCCCCCCTTCCCCGTTGCAGATTTTACTGTAGCGTTCTAGAAGGCAGATTAAATGAAGGAAGCTCAAACACACTCAATTTTGTCCTTTAGCAAATTCTTCTCTTTCACTCTTGCATGAAGAAAAAAAATCTCCCCACAGAGTTTTTCTCTTCTTCCTGGTGTGGATCTGGGCCCCTGCAGTGCCCTGTGTAATTTCCAGTTCCTCAGAATTCAGGTATTAATAAAGACCCCATGGGGACTTCCAACAATATAACCCTACATTTTGAGGCATTATGAAAGGAAACCCCCAGGGGTCTGTGGCTCAAATTTCTGAAATGTAGGCATTGTAAAAGGCACCCCAGGGGATGCCCGCAATAGAAATCTGCTGAATTCAAAGCATTTTGGAAGTCCTGGTGGGAGTCATTACTCCCACTGGAAGCTTTTTACAAAACATGTGTTGCTGACATGTTGACAGATTGCTCAGTGAAGTGTTTAGGTGCCTGCACAAGGCGGGCCTTTGGAGACGCTCAGCGCTGCCAGCGAGTCTCCCAACGCTGGAACCGGTACCATCCATATTTCATAACAGGGGAGGCCGAGGCAGCCGGGGACGGGAGGAGTGTTCTCCGAACCAGCAGCGAGCCTCGCACCCCTCCGCCACCGAGCCACTTCAAGTGGGCCGGCCCAGTCCTTGCCTTTGGAAGCCGGTCTGTGCAGCACAGCTGTGACGGCCCTTGTATCCCTGCCAAGGGCTTTACTGAAGGAATCTTGAGGCGACCTCACTGATCACTGCAAGGCATCGTCGGGCAGACCGAACCGAGGAGGGGGCCGGGCAGGGGTGGGGGTGGGGGTGGGGGTGGGGGGCTGGCAGGACCCTCACCTCCACCCCCAGCCCTCCAGGAGAGGCTGCGTGGCAGGGAGGGGTTGGATCTGGGGCGCACTGGTCTTGACAGCGTTAAGCTCGCGAAAGTGATCTGTGACTTTAATAAGGCAGAGGGGCTCAGAGGAATTAGCTGCCTAGGTGATGGGGGCCGGAGATGGATGGAAATGTATTCATGGCCTGGTGGGCCAAGGGCCAGGCAGGGGCCCTGGGGAGGTCGGCTCACCCACAGCCCCACAGCCCCACGCGCTCCAAGGCTCTCCTCTCCAAAAGACTTTCTCAGCCACTCGAGGAGCGAGGGCCAGGCAGGGCCCTACGCCTGTACACACACACGTATATATACATGCATGCATGCGAGCGAACACACACACACACACACACACACACACACACACTCTCTCTCTCTCTCTCTCTCTCTCTCTCATAGTCCGTGGCAGGATAATGCACCATACGCCCGTGTTCATAAAATTTTAAAGGTAAAAGCAGATGTAATTTGATGAATGTATACATGTGTTGATAGGAACACACACACCAGTCCATAGGCATGCACATTCCAATGCCGGGTCTTTTCCTTCCTCTGCGGCTCTGCTTTTGCCTTCAGGACCTCCCCACACGTGCACCAGAACGAGAGAGGTGACCTGGCTCCACCACGCCGTGGCCACTGGAACACACAAAGAAACCTTCCCTAGAAATGTTGTCGCTTCTTTCAAAATTCTCTTTGTACCGTGCTATTACGTTCGTTGCCAGCTTAGGGGTTTTCCTTCACTGATTTTTTTTTTTTTTTAAAAGCATGCTAAAAGGTAAGAATCAGTTCTGCTTGGCACAACAGCATTTAGAATCCGGGGTGGGGGGTCATGGGGAATGGCAACCACATGTCTAGCCCAGCCCTACATGTTCCCAGAACTTTACCTCCATGCGAGAAACTGACTTTGGAGTTGGCTTGTAGGAAACACACTCTCACCCTGGTAAGCAAACTGCATTTCAACAGACAAATGGCTTTTCCAAGAGAAGGGCCTTTCTCCTTTCTCCCAAGCCCCCTCACAGCCTTCTGGGGACAAAGGCTCCAGAGACGTACTGGCAAGGTGGCCTGCACCCTGGGTGTCAGCCCTGGGGAAGGCCCGCTAGGGATGGACATGGCTCTTACTGACTCAATGCAGCCCTTCGAACCAGCAACCCCGGTTGGAACCGGCTGGCTTGGAGACTACCCCAGGCGCTGGGGTGGCGGGGATTTTATATCTACCAGCTCCTATGTGTCCAGCCCTGGGATCAGTGCATCGCAAAGGCATGTAATAGATGATCAGTAATAACCATGTGTTGAGTGAAGAAGTGAACGAAGAAATGGACGAATGATAAGTAAGCCCAAGTCATGGATGAGGCTGTCTCAAGAGTCAAGCCCAGTAGGTAATGTAACCCCATAAACACGAACTGACAAGTAATCTCCCAGTCCCAAAGGAGAGAATGGGAGCCCTCTTCTTCAAAGAAAAAACCTTGGTCCTGGAGGCTGAGGAGGCAACTGAACCCAGGCCCCCAGGCATGCCATTTCCAGAGAGCTGCTTTGCCAACACCTGGCTATGCTGTGCCCAAGGAGGACCACCTGGGTAGGGTGAGTGGCACAAGGAACGGAGAAGGAAGGGAAGAATCTTTGGTAGAAACTACTTCTAGGGATGGCACAGATCCATGTAAAGCTCCTACTAAGCATTCCAGGCCTGGAACATGAGATCCCTCCTTAAGTCCATCCCCCTCCCCCTCCCTCCATCCCCCTAACTCCCCCAGTCCTGCTCGCAGGGTTCTGTCCACTTCTTAGACAACATCTGACTAGGGTGACCAATTTGCCCCCATCTGTCTGGGACTTTCCCAATTTTAGCACTGAAAATCCAGTGTCCCAGGAAGCCCCTCAGTCTAGGGCAACCTGGGACAGTCGGATACCCTATACCCTTACCCCTAAATTGTGAGCTCCTTGAGGGGAGGGACCAGCATAGAGCCTGCTACATAAGAGGTATGCAATAATCATTTGTTTAATCCATGCATGAATAAATTAAGGCTTTTGATCCTAGGTTCCATTAGGCCTGAGGGGGGTACAAACGTTTGCATCTCATCACAAGGCGGAGCCCCACTCCCAGGTAATCTCAGAGCACGTGCACCAGTTACCCAAGGCCAGCATGCCTTGCTGCACTGGAGGCCTTCAAACATGGCTGCTGGAACTTGGAGGTCGCAGGGACCTCCACGCCCCACTGGAGTTCCTCTGCTCACAACCAGCTGCAGCCCCTGGGCCACCTAGAACCTCCCAGCTCCTTCCAGGCCTGGAAGTCATGTCTGAGCAGGTAGCATCGCTGCTGACCTCCCGGCACTCACTCCAAGCCCAACCCCTCCAGCCTCTTAGGTGCCCAAACCTTTGGGCTTGACTTTTAAAGGTTCAACAACAGCAGGCTGGGTCTTAGAGTGTCCTCTCCAGGAGAAGGTGGGTAGATACTTGAAATGGGGAAAGAAAAAGGCCCAAAGTACAGGCTTCCCTAGTCCTGGCCATGTCAGGAGAAAGAAGAGAAGGCAGGACCATTCATTCGTCTGGTGAACACATCCCATGAACCTCCAATGAAATGCCGGCCCCTGGGTGAACAAAGGTGAAAATCTAAGGTCCTGCCCTTCACAAGACCCGTGGGTGGGATGCTGGCGTGAGGACTCTTATACACACCTGAACACAGTGAGGCACTATGAGGCTGGTTAAAGGAAGCTTCAGAACAATATTTAACAGTATGACAAGCTGTTCACAGTCTATAGATAAGTGGGGAGAAAGCAGAATCTGGAAGGGAAAATGCCAGAGGACTACCTTGGCTCTCTGGACTATGGCTAGGTTTTATTTTCTTCCTTTGGCTTGTCTTGATTTAATAGATCTTCTACAACGAATTCATCTAATAAGCATGAAGCAAGAAAAATGTATTTGGAAAATAAGGGCACAGACCAAGTGCTCCTGGGAGTCCCAGAGAAGGAGCCCGGCCTGCTGTCCGCTCAGAGGTCAGGGATGGCTTCCTGGGAAGGATGGAAGGCCGGGTCTGGCTTTGCCAGAGAAGCAAACTGGGGAGTGGCGTTCCAGGCAGAGAGAATGGCACGGGCCAGCACACGACAGACTTCAAGGACAAAGGCAAGGTGGAGCGCAGTGATTCAGGCTGGAAGAAATGGACAGACTCAACCACAAATGGCCACTAGAGTAAAGAGCTGAATTTTGGTCTCAAGGGCATCAGAGGCTGGCGTCCCTCAGAGCTCTGGCCCATGCCACCACACATCAAATGTGAGGCCACATTTGCCTTTCGAGAACGGGCTTCCATCAGTTAGTTAGCAAGATGGGTGGGGCTGCAGTCCCAACTGAGGTGGAAGCTTCCAGTTCTCACCTCCAAGCCAGCCATTGCTACAGCGTCTGGCCACGCAGACGCTCTGGAACCAGTCCCATCCTGTCCAACAGCCATTGAAACCCTGGCCCCACGTTCTAAGGAGGCTGGCTGTCTTACGAGGGCTGGGGCCGCTGTCTCAGCTGCTCTGTTCCCAGCAGAGCCCGGTGTGAACGGGCCCAGGGCCCCACCGCCTAGAGGTGGACTTCCAGCCGCTAGAGGGACAGCTGCCACTGAACGCAGAGTCCAGGTGTCGGGAGGAAATTAAAACAAACGACCCTGCCGCATTTTTTATTATCCATTCATAAAAAATACAAGAGCAAGATGGGAGAAAAATAGGTCACTTCAGTGAGATTTACAGTGACTTAGAAATCTAAACATCACCCCAAGGTCTTTGGACTCCATCTGGCTTCTGAAGTCCAGGCCTGCCTGACCCAGAAAGGGAAGAGAGAGTCCAGAAGTGCAGCGCAGAGTGGGGTTATGATCTGGGCACCAATGACGCAATGGCACCTTCATCCTCACAGCACGAGTGGCTGCAGGCCACATGACTGCTGGCCCCAAGGGAAAAACCCATCAGCAACCCTCCAGAATGACCCACAGATGAATGCATTCTCCACATGGCAGTCACAGTGACCTTTTAAAAACACACACCCCATCATGTCATTCCTTGGCTTAGCCCTTCCAACAGCATCCAAGGCCCTGAAATTACCTGGCCCCAAAACACTCTCAGCCTGATCCCACACCCTCACGTCACTGTCCACTGAGTACCCACTATCCTGGTTTCTTTGCTGGTCTTCCAACATTCTGTATCACCTCTGCTTCCCCAGGGCCTTTGCATACACTCTGCTTTCTGTCTGCAGCACTCTCCTCTGGAGCCTTCTCCCACTTATCTCTTACTCATTCCAGATACAGAGCCAAGACTTTTAGAGGCCCCGCATCTAGAAAAGAGTATGCTCTCCGCTGGCATGATTCAAAATAGAAAAAAACCACTAAACTCTAAAATAAGAGTAATGAAGTCTCAACAAAACTTTTTTATTGATTCATCTCTACAACCTCTAATGCTTTGTAAAAAATACCTTAAATCAGATTCTTGCAAAAGAATTTCTCTCTCTCAGGTGGGAGTGACCCTGCCTTACTGGTACCCTGAACACTAAGTTGGATGCAATACAGTTGCAGATCTAAGTTGGTTCAGCCCTCAGCCCCAGTTTCACCACCTCTAGAAAGCCCTCCGTGACATCGTATTGCTACCAGCCCCACCACAAAGACCAGATGTTATTTTCACAGCACCACGTACCTTCCTCCAGGAGCCCTTACAGCAACTGTGACTTTCCCGTTGTCTGCCTGATTCCCCAAGCACACCATCAGTTCCACCTTGCTCACCATCACGGCCTGCCTCAGCACAGTGCCTGGCACACAGCACGTGTTCAAGCAACAAATCAACAGACTAGTAACTGCACGAACGACTCGGATGGTGGGGGGGGGGGGGGGGGCAGCTCCAATTACAAACACTCTCTCCTCAGAGAACCACGAGGAGCCGTCCCTAAGCTCCTGAGATGGGCCGGTTCCCCCAGTGAATTCAAACCGTTCTTCCAGCAAACATTGACAAGATGTCTACAACGTGCTGGGCCTCAAGGACACAAGGATGAAGAAGACAGGCCTTAGCCTCCAGCCTCTCTGCCCAGAAAAGGCAGATACATCAAAAACCCGCGAGGAAAGGGAGCCTCAAGGAGGCAGAGATGAACTTCGGAGTGCTCCCTCACTTCCGCGTCTTGTCTCCCCATGCTATCCCTCCGGTCAGGATGCTGCTGTCCTCAGCTGATGCCACCCTGCCGGGTACAGCAGAGGCACACAAAGTGGCTTTTCCTTGAAGTACAGGATTATTAGAACTTGCATCCTCCTTAGTGCCCAGCATGCTATGTTCTTTAATGCAACACACATTGATCAAGCTCCTGCTCCATGCCAGGCATGGTGCCAGCTTCCAGGGACATGGAGACCAGGCCACGGTCCCTGCCCTCAACAAGGGCCTTGTCCGGCTCGATGGCCATCAACCAGGCATGGCACCGGCTCTTCAGGGGCATTTTTTCACATGCTACAATATCAGGGAGGTTGCTACTGGCATCTAGTGGGCAAGACCAAGGGTGCTGAATGTCCTGTAAAGTAAGGGACGGTCCCTCAGAATGAAAAATTATCCCTACTCAAATGCCACCCAAGGTTGGAAATTCTAGCACAAGTCTATCAGCTGTAAACAAGCCAACAAACTCTGCCTTGACTTGGATATAACAGCTGGACACTGGTGTGCCGAGTGCAGAATTAAAGAACGTATAATCCCCCAAGGTGAGACCTGCCACGTGTCCAGCTTTGGTGCCAAGCAAACCCCAGCGCCCACCAAAACGCTCCTTCCCCTATCCCCAGGTCCTTCTTGCCTCCACATGTGCTTAGTGATCCCAAAGTCATTGCTACTCAAAGTGCAGTCCAGGAACCAGCAGTATCTGCATCCCAAGAGCTTGTAGCAAATGCAGAATCTTGCCCCTCCCCCCAGACCCGCCAAATTAGAATCTGCATTTTCACAAGATCCCAAGTGATGCAGACTCACTCACGTAAAGTTTGAGAATCACTGCCCGAGGCTGTCCCAGGACACCCCAGGGACACTTTCTGCTCACAAAGCTCAGGTAGCAGAGTTAGAGACGGAGGCTCCAACCACCTCTGTCACCTCCATCCCCCCGCCCCATGCTTCCCACATCCTCAGTGAGAGCTGGCAGAGAACCTTCATGGAGAACAGACCAGGTGTCACAGGACAGGTGGGCAGCTCTTTTCTCCCTACTCAGCTCAAAGGAGGGAAAACAAGAGAAAGACCTTGTCCCCAGAACAACCCAAACACACATCAGCCTTAAGAACACAACTGGGGAAGATTCGTACTCATGCCCCAGATAAGTCAAGGGGTAACATGTCAGTGCAAGGGCATTCTTTTCGTTGTTCCTAAGGTGACTGCTGGCCTGAGAGGACCCAGACCAAGTATAAAATGAGGGCTGAAATGCCTTCCTCAGAACCACACCAACACCTGTGCTACTATACCCAGGCTGAACTTGGGGATGCTCTGGAATTTTGATCCAAGACTCATCTTATGCTTACTCTCCCAGCTAGACAGGATCTGACTCCCTTTTGTAGACACCTCAAACTGCAAAACTGATCCAAGTACAGTCTCTGATACCAAATAAGTACTGGGGTTATGGGTGAAGAACAGGGTGGGTGGATGGGATGGGATGGGATGGGATGGGATGGGGTGGGGTGGGGTGGGGTGGGGTGGGATGGGATGGGATGGGATGGGGTGGGATGGGTTGGATAGGATGAGACAGAACACATGGAATGAAATAGAATGGAATGCAGGAAAGGATGGGCCCAGCAATGCCTCCTTCTCACTATCAGCCATGGAGAAGGCGCTCATATAGGGAGACATGTACAAGAATGTTTACGGCAGCAAACACCTGGAAACAACCTAAATGCCCATCACCATGGGACCAGCTGCACAAACCATGGTATATCCATGCTACACAGTGCCACGCAGCAGTTAATAAAGAATGAGGGAGGTCTATATACCAACATGCAAAATTCTTCAAGGCATAGTATTATGTGGGGGTGTGTGGGGGAGAAAACAAGTTGCAGAATGATAGATACAATATGTTATCATTTATTTTTTAATAAAAAATCAATATGACATTGTTTCTATGGATACACATACACCATAGTTCATCAAATCTAAGACAGGATGGTTTGTAAAATGCACCATATTTTACATACCACACACACAAAACTATCAATTAAACCACGAGCAGCCATTCACTGTAGGATTCATCTCGATTACAGAGATGTTACAGTGTGTCTTAGCATCTATGAAATGTGGCATTAGGTAACTTTGTAGTAGAAGGTCTTGAAATATGCAAGCCAAAACAGTGACAGCAAATCAACGGGGGGTGGGTGGTGGTGGTGGGCAGGATTGAGATGTTAGCCTTACCTGCATCTGAGATTTTTACAAATAGACACATTTATGTGTTAGTGACATTTAATAATCTCTAAAAATGTATTTTACATAAAGAGTAACTGAAAGGCTCATCTGCCCCTCACCAAAAGGTAAAGCAATGCTAACAGTATTGGACCAGTCTGTGAGTCATAGGAGAAACGGGACTTCCCGCGGTGATAAATCAGGGTGGGGCTCGGGTGGGTGGGCGAGTGGGATGCCGCAAAGCTTTGTAAGGAGGAGAAGGAAGCGCTTCGGAATGTCCAGTGGGGAAGTGTCATGGAAAAAAGAAACGACAGGAAGAGAACTGGACTGGGGAAAACAATTCACAGTCTACTCACAGACTAACATCAAGGCTACCTGGGGCCTGGGGGTGTCCCCCAAAACGGCTCCTTCGTCTACCCTTGCTGCTCTCCACAGAAGCAGTCTGGAAAGTCATAATGCCATCCTGAATGCATCACTCACAAGGGATCTCCTTGGACTCAAGCTTCTAATTCCGCCTTAATATCCAATTCTGTGTGTCAGGGAGAGCTGCACCTCGGCCTGCAGCAGCCGCGTCACCTTGCCCTGCGCACAAATAAAAATAGCTTTGGTGCTCAGGGCACAGGTTTCCTTGCCTTATCCTCTGGGGGTCCCGGGAGCGGGGCAGCCGGTGAATGGAAACCACGTGCCATATAAATACATAATGAACAAAGAGGCTCCTCAGAAGCATCCTTGACCTTCCTGCTTTCCTTGACTTCTCCCCTGCCATTGTCCCCAGCGAAGCCATAAATGGAATGACACCGTTGAGGGGGACGACGGCCACAGAGTGCCTTCCTTGCCAATTTCTCCAGTAGTTAAGCAGTAAATGGTGTTAATCGGAACGATAACCTATTCCGTTCTCCATTTATGCAAATGACCAAGTTTTGGCAGCTCGGGCCGTGATCTGAACAGCTATACCTGCCAGGAGTCAGGCGTCATGTCTGACAAATCTGCTCCTCTGTTCCCCCAATCTGTGGCATTACAGCGGAAGACCAAATCACAGACCAGCGCCGCGGCCCGAGGAAAAGAGAAAACCAAACACCGAACCCCCCACCCCACCCCCACCCCGTGGCAACCTGACGAGGCCCCAAGCCCCGAGACAAACGTGTGGCTCCAAGACCCCCCCAGACACATTTACACAGGAAACTCCCCCTTTTATACACTGGGGTTAATCTCCAAAATTTGAATTCTTCAGCAACACCCAAGCCGGCCCCAGGGGCAGGGGTGATACGCAGGGCATTTATCATCCGCCTTTCCAGATCCTCCCTCCTCCACCCTGCTCTGCGCCCTGGGGAGCTGACCAAGAGGCTCCAGCGCTTTGGGGCTCCTGTCAGGTTTAGCCAGTGGCTCCGGCAGAGACTGGAGGTGAGGAGGGGACAGTAGGGGTATTTGTGCTCCTGGCACTCCCTGGGTTACAGCCACAGCTTGCCTCTCACCAGCGTGGTCTCCTGCAGGGCTCCCAGAAAAAACTCCTCCTCCAACGCTGCCAGGATGTCCCCAAAATGCTCCCCCATCCCCACTGGCTTTCCTCCACCCTACCCACCTCTGCCCTACCCACCTCCATAAAGGGCCCTTTATTAAAAGCTCTTCAATTACCTCATTTGAATGTACCATCTGTTTTCTGTTGGGACCCTCACTAAGGGGGTATCTTTTAAACAATTTTTAAGTAAATGTGTCGACACAAGGTGTTTGTTAAGATGGTGATAAAAAGACTTTAGAGGATGCAGTGGCATCAGAGGCAGTGATGAGAGATTAAAAAGAACGAAAACAAAATCAGTGATGAGGCAAGCGGCCTGCAGCAAAGGTGGTCAGAGGGCAAAGCCTCTTTGGTTACTCACTCCCCTCCCCAGGCCCCCCGGGCCCTTCCCCCGGTGACCGGGCCCCCCCCCCCCCCGCCACACACACACACCGCCCTTCCTTCTGTGACCGGACACCCCCCTTCCGGAGGGCCCTTCCCTCTGTGACCTGGCTGCACAGCTCTCAGCGACTTGCACTTCTCCCTACAACTCTGCCACTCCTTCCGCAGGGAAAACAAACCACCCTGGCGGACCCCGTGAGATGCAGACACTCCAGAACCCACCTCTAGGTCTCTCCTTTGCCGCTCCACTGGTGTTCCTCAAATCCCACCCCAGGGACCTTAGGGTCTTCCCATGCTCCACAGGCAGGGGGCCCCTGGGGGCAGCCATTCTCACATGCACCCCAGGCGTCTGTCTGTCTACCTCGTTATCATCTCTCCCACCAGAACAAAAGTTTCTGGACGGCAGGGACCTGCTATATCCCTGACACCTCCTAGCCAGGGCTTGGCACAAAGTGGGGACTTCGTAAAAAACTAAAGGTCCAGAACCCAAAACATCCTATCCCCTGGAAGAGCAAAATACACCCTCTGGTTTGTTTTATGGTCCCAGGAAGCAGGTGGGAAACACAGCTTGAGGCAAGAAGGGAGGTGTGGCTCAGTGGCCTTTGAGGAAAGAGGCTCCTCTCCAGGCCTCAGAAGACTGTCCACAAGAATTCCTCGTCCTTAGCCACCCACAGGAGTGACAAACAGAACAACCTGGCAGCACCTGGGTCACTGCCAACAAATCATTCAGTAAAGATTTCCTGAGTACCTACTATGTGCTAGGCCCTGTGCTAGGCCAGAGACAGACGCAGGCGTGAGAAAGACAGAGCAGGACATTGTTTTCAAGAGGTCACCTTCTAGTCGCAAAGACAATAACCAAAAAGCAAATCAAAAAGAAAATCTGAAATGACAAGATCTGCCAGGAAGGAAATCAAATGGGATGATTTGATAGACAGCAAAGAAGACCAGCTTTAGCTGGGGAGAGGGAGCGTCCAAGTGGGCCACTCCTTGTAAGTGACATCGGAGTTAAGATCCAAAAGGAGATGAAGGAGCTGTCTTTGTGAAAACCTGAAAAAACATCCAGGTGGAGAGGAAACGTGGAGCAAAGGCCCTGCGGCAGGAATAAGCACAGCCCGTCCAAGACTCAAGAGGAAGAACCGAGCGGGAGTAAGAGAGGCCAGGAGAGGCAGGACCGGGTCAATGCACCCGGACAGGGGCACAGCCAGGCGGAAGCTGCCCTGGGAACAGATGTTGGGCTGGAGCCGGAAGGCCACAGGCAGACGCCAACCATCTCTCCTCCCCAGCCCCCCTACCACCTGCCCTCAGCCACCTTCTTGCCACCTCCTCACCACTCAGCCCCTACCAGCCGTCGGAGGGGTCAGACCCGCTCCAGTGCATCTGACCTTGTCACCCTCCGACATTCGGCAATGCTGACACACACAGCCAACCGCGTGGCAAGGCCAAGGCCTTGGTGGCGGGCCTCCAAGGTGGTGGGGTTGGGGAGGGGCTGGCTGTGTGTGTGCTCCCCCTACCCCAAGCCAGTGGCCATCCCCCCCACCCGCCCAGGCGGCTCCCCGCCCTCGGTCTCCCCAGAGGCCCCCCCCCTCCCCAGAGCAATGATGTCATTTCCAAAGGCAGCCAAATTCTAGCCAGTCAACTCCAAAATAAAACTGTTTAACACAAAATGAAGCATTTTACAATCCCCTGTACGTTTCTTCCCTGAGCTGGCACACACAGGGTTTAAAAACACTGCCAAAACACTCAACCAATAGTTTAGCTTTATTTTAGACCAGTGCCAGAGTTAAATTTCAGATTTCCTTGCTCTTTTCCCCCCGGTTCTGAAACCCCCTCCCCCAGCCCTATCCCACCCCACCTCCTCCCCCACCCCCACTCCACCCCTTCCCCTACCCGCACCCCAAGCCTTTGCCACAGCACCACAAGCAGTTGCTAACTCCCTCTCTAAGGCTGGGCCCGTGGATCCCCTGCTGGCTGCACTCCCTCCTTGAACCACACGCCCCAGACAGCAGGAGACACATTTGGTTGATTTCTCATTTTGTTTGGGGACGTTCTTCATTTTTCCATGCTGAGGGTGTCATTTTCAGGATGCCAGTCACGGGATCTCGCAGTTCAGAGGAACCTAAAAACTCACTCGGTGCCGGCCCCACCCCCACATGCCACTGCCCTCCCCCTCTTGGCATTTAATGTGTCATCTCCAGCCTTTTAAAGTCTCTTGCCACCAGGAAGTTGGTCCTTATATGTGGGCCAGAATGGGTGTCCCGGGGGCCTCTAGAACCGGTCTTGGCTCTGTCCCTTGGAGTATCAAGACCAATGGAGGGATGGCTTGGGGCGCCTCCTCCTTGCTCCCCCACGGCTTTGGGGCACAGCTTTGACCAGACCTTCTGCTACTCAACCGTTCCCCCTCCATTAATACATTTTATCCAAAGGTGACAGTAAAAACATCAACCTCTGGATCACCAGCCTAGGAACGCACACCGGCTGTGTGGGCAGGCCTGGCCAGGCTCAAACCTATCCGAGGTCAGGTCACCTACTCGGGACTCTGGTTAAACGGCATAAACTCATTCCCTCTTTGGGCCGAAGCTGCCTAACAGCATCCATTCCCCCTTTCTTCTGCCGGCAGCACCCTGCTTTCCTCTGGGGAACGGCTCTGGCTCTGCCATTCAGAGCACTTCATTTGGCCCAAGCCTAAAGCCAACACAGCATTCATCAGAGCCAGGAGATGTAGGAAAACCGGGGGCTCCAAGGCCTTCGCCAGGGTGCCTGGAGTTAGCCGCACCTGAAGCTAGCGCCGACTACTGGAATTTCTATTGACCTGAGCCACTAAACTCCCCCACTTGACCGAAACAAATTAGGGTTAATTTTCTGAGAGCAGCCACCGAGAATCCTGCAAGTAGGGCTTTGAGGCCTCCCCTCTCCATCTTTCCCTGAACCCCTCTCTAGCCCTGGTCTCTCCAGCAACACGTAGAACAGAGCGAGCACCTCCCTCATCCTGCTTCTGCTGACACAGACTCTGAGCACACTACCGTTTTGGCAGGAAAGCCGCTACGCGTTCTCCCCGCTTGTACTGCTCACATGGGCCTTGGCCAGCACTCAGCTACACCACAGAAGGAACCAAGCGGTTCTTTAGAACAAAATCACTACATAAGGTCAGTTTAAGAAGCTCGTG
The DNA here is from genome assembly GCF_014898765.1 of Herpailurus yagouaroundi. Classification (NCBI taxonomy): domain Eukaryota; kingdom Metazoa; phylum Chordata; class Mammalia; order Carnivora; family Felidae; genus Herpailurus; species Herpailurus yagouaroundi. Next base: position 3,856,028 of record NW_024412421.1, read on the forward strand.
ACCAAAGCCAGCGAGGGGCGTGATGCTATAAAAGGTAAGCTCCAGAAGGGCAGGAACTATTGTCTGTTTCACTCACTACTCTCTGTTCCACATCTAAAATAGCTCTGAGCTCACAGTAGGTGCTTTAAAAAGTCATTCTATGAATGAATGAGTGAGTGAATGAATGAATGAATGAATGAATACCAGGGGATGCTGTGGTTCTAAGGAACACGTTTTCTTTTGACCAGTTGTTGGCTTTGTTCTTTTGGGTGCTGGCAACTGTAGCCTAAGTAAGGGACACAGGAATAGACCATCAATAGCTTTCAGCTATAATAAAGGACTCTTGGAGAACAATACTTTCTAGTTGCCCCTTTGACCCCAGAACCAGGTCAGGATCCAGCTGGAGGCTATTCCGAACTTCACCTACAGGCATTTCTCAAAGCTTTTCAAACCTCAAATTGGAGGAAACCAAGATTGATGACTCAGGAAACACAATTTTCAGGTCTTTATGGCCACCAGAATGAGGAATGCACAGGCTCACCTCCAGGAGAAAAACAACAGGGCCTCTCTGAGGGCCTCTGGTCCCTGTGCATCCTGACCATCAGTGACAGACACAGCAGGCAGGGACAGGGACGGCTGGACTAATGGAACTAGAACCTTGAAGGGAAGGGATTGACCAAAGCACCACATAACCGACCCTGCGTTTTCTCGGTAACACTGAGATTTTGGAGCTATACGTGTATACATTGGGGGAAAACACTTATTACAGAAATACCTATAGACGAAAGAAAAACAAAAATCTTGTTTTCGTGATTTGGGAATACTTTATCCGCGCCCCCTCCTTCCCCATGAAGCTGATGTGGTGGATGATGTGACTTTGGTCACCCTGGGTTTCGCAGGAGCTGGCACAGCACACTGATTTCACAGATGCTTCTCCACACCATCTGGGCACCTCAGCCACTCAGGCCTCAGGGCCAGACCAACCCGATGGTCGCCCAGCCTCGCTCCAGCCTGGGCCCAAGGCCTGGACACATCATCCTGAAGGCCCAGCAGCTGGGGGATGCCCCCAGGGCATGACTTTCCTCTCCCAGAACTCTGCCCCCAAACCAGGGGGCAGAGGATGGGGGAAGGGTGGGCCAGCCTCTGTGGACCCCCTTAAGGTAGGAGCACAACTGCCATGAAGTTTATAATTCAAGAGTCAGAGTCACTCCTCCCCAAGAAGCAAAGTCCAGTACAAATGACATGAGGTTTGTGGGCCCGGCACCAGAGCTCTGTCCATCCTGGTTGCTGCACTGCCTCCCCAGTATTACCAGCTACCTCTTCGGGAAGGGGGGACAACACCCACTAAGGCACCACCTCCCTGTGTGACTTTGGACTAGGCCCACCTCACTGAAAACCCTGGCCCAGTCCCGGCTTTCAGACTGCCTGAGGGGCTCCTGAGCAGCTGCTCTGAGGGGCTGAGGGGGTGGGAGGAGAGCCGTAGACAGAGTTCAAATTCTGCCAAACCCCATAACAGAGCGCACTACATGTATTGGCCTTATACACGAGTTATGTTGAGAATAAGGTTAGAAGGTGCTGCACGAGGTGTTCTTGGAGGAACCTGCTTCCCTAAAATTCTGAAATGAGATGGCTGTATCCTATCAAGAGCCAAGTGAATGGACTTGACCACGGATACCCAGCAATCTGGCATTTGATTCAATATTGTACTCCTGCACATTTGTTTTAATGCTTGCTTATTTTTGTGAGAGAGACCAGGGGAGAGGCAGGGTGGGGGGTAGACAGAAGATCCAAAGCAGACTCTGTGCTGACAGCAGAGAGCCCGTCGCGGGGCTCGAACCCACGAACCATGACATCATGACCTCAGCTGAAGTCGGACACTTAGCTTAACCCAGTGAGCCACCCAGGTGCCCCTGTACTCCTCCATATTTGCCTGTATGTCACTCCTTCCTCCTGCAGAAGGCATCCGTGATTCCTGGTACCGTCTGGGAGCCCCTCCCTCCCCAATTCTCAGTCCCAGTGGTCTGTATGGAGGTGCCCCTGATTCCCATCATCCTGAGCCTAGCTACTATGTACGTCTGTCTCCACACCGCCCCCTCGTCCCCCACCCCACCGGCTTCAGTGATGCCTACGGGAATGAGCCTTGGTCACCTCTGCTCTTTCTCTGCCTCAGGAGGGTAGAAGCCCGGAGGTGGACCTCTGCAGCTGAACACTTGGGGATGGGGTTTTAAAGACAGCCTTAGAGCATGTCCTCGAAGGGCCATGCTGGCAGCCAGCCTCACTTCTCAGTTCCTTGAGCCGATGACTCTGCTTTTGTTCTGCTTGTCAGCTGGAGTCGAGTATGCAGACAGCACGTTCACTGAGGACCTACTATGTGCCCGGCAATCCAGAGGCTCATGATGACTTCACTTTCCAGGTAGATTATACATTCCTTGTTAATAGAAACTCTCTCTCTCTCAATCTCTCTCTCTCTCTCTCTCTCTCATACACACACACACACACACACACACACACACACACAGCCCCAAGCTTAAAGTAGGTATGGTATTACATCTTGCTGGTGTAACATGTGCCTTCTGGAAACTGCCAAGCAGTAATGGATAACAGCAGGCTGGACCCAGAAATACACACTCAACCAACCTGAAGGCCAGCTTGGGGTTTGTGTTTTCCTTCCAGGACCCTGAGGTCCCGCTGGGTGTACATCCTGGTCCTAACAACAGGAAGCCAGCAGAAGGTTTGGCTGCTGCCGGAAAAGGAGTAGAAACCAGGACCCAGACTGCCCCAGTCCCAGGCCAGTCCCCTTCACTCTCAGCCCCAAAGGCTCTCCAGGGTCTCCTCACTAAGGCTCCTCCCAGGAGGTGTTTGTAGCAGACACATTCCTGGTGTCAGACACCACACCCGAATTCCGTTCTGGCCCACCCCTAGACACAAAAGAACCCACCGTTGGGCAAGTGATTCAGAAAACCATCAAGGTAGTCAGGCTAGCTGGGGGGGGGGGGAAGAAGGAAAAGATCCTCTCCACTTTGGGGAGAGCCAGAATCCTCAGAACACACACATGGACACACCTTTTCCCGTGAAAACCAAGAGAGACGTGGATTCTTCCCACCGCAATCCCTGCCTTCCATCCTGTTAGATTTGGTGTCCAATTTCTGGAGACCTGCAGGCCCCGCAATGTGACGGCAGCGTTCGCGCCACATAATCAGGCCAAGAGGGACACATTCTATGGACCCACAGGCTTCATAGGAGGTGGATAATAACACCAGCATCTGAAAGACAACTCCCCTCCATATGACCACCCGGAGCCAGGGCTCAGCTGCCCAAGCCCAGAGAGAATCACGGTCCCACACAGCCTACTGGTGTCCCAGGCACCTTCTAATGGGGAACTCGGAGGGCAGGGAGCAGGCAGCTTAAGGGAGGGCTCTGATCTCACCACAGGCCAGGCAGACCCAGATGGATGGTTACTCGTCCAACCCATCCACTTCCCTCCCAAACGGCAGCACACTAACAGGACATTAGCATCTTCCAGAGATGCTGTGGGGCATGATGTCTCTGTGCATGGAAGCATCTCTGTATTTTTTTTAGTGTTTATTTATTTTTTCAAGAGAGAAAGAAAGAGAGAGAGAGAGAGAGAGAGAGAGAGAGAGAGAGAGAGAGAACAAGCTGGGGAGGGGCAGAGAGAGAGGGAGACACAGAATCTAAAACAGGCTCCAGGCTCCCAGCTGTCAGCACAGAGCCCGACTCGGGGCTCAAACTCATGAACCGTGAGATCATGACCTGAGCCGAAGTTGGATGTTTAACCAACTGAGCCACCCAGGTGCCCCCCTGGAAGCATCTTTTTAAAGGCAGTGGGGAAGCCAGCTATTTAAAGGCCACCTACGGCATTATTGCCTCACAAGTGACAGAATGCTTCTGTGAAGTGAACACCTTCTCCACTGAGTTACCTTTTATTTAAATCAACAGGTCCCACAACCCCAGCACCCAGAAGGGCCCTTACACAAAGCACATGCTCAATAAATAGTTATTCAATGAATAAACCATCTCTTCTGTAACTCCCCCTTCTGATTATTCATTAATTGAAGACCTACTATGTCCAGACACAGCATGTGCAGCCTTTATTTTTGCTATCTCACAGCTCTTACCTCACAGGGGCTGTGGCCTCCTTGGGGACAAAATAAGCAAACTTTTCTTGAGCACCTACTACATGTTCTAGCCATAGGCCAAGGCCACCCCAAGGACAGAGAGGAGAAGACCCCAAGCCTTGGCATCAAGGATATATATCCTCACGAACACGATGGGCTGGTAAACATTTTGGTCTTTGCCAGTCTGGTCGGTTAAAACTGGTAAATATTTTCTTGTGATTTAAATTTACAGTTCTCCTACTCTAAAGAAGTTTCTTACCCTTCCCTAAATGTGTAAGATCCCACTAGCATATCTTTTTCTGGTTCCATCTCTGTCCTTTGCACATGGGAGGTATTCCAAATATTTAAAGACCAGTGTGGCACAACCAATCGAGCAGGTGCTGGCCTCAGGCAGCCCAGACTTTGCCCTGCTTCCCTGTTGATTTATTGGTTATTTTCTTAGTGTTGGTAGGAGCTCCTTACACATTAAGGAAAAATAGCTTTTGCCTGTGATATGTGTCTTTGGTTTGATTTATTGTGGTTTTGGCAATGCAGAAATGTTTTATTTTTATGTGGTTGAATATTTGTCTTTTGTTTTATGGCTTCTGGGTTTAGGGTTATATTTAGAAAAGGTTTCCCCACTCTGATACTATTATATTTTTTAAAAACTCACTTATGTTTTCTTTTAGTATTTTTAAGTTTTCTTTTTCTGTTTAGATTTCTGATCCATTTGGGATTTGTTCTGACGTTAGGAGGAGAGAGATCCAATTTCCTTTCTTTGAGACGGATACCGCGTCATCCCAGCCCCGGTTACTGAGTGATCCATCTATGTTCCACTGACACACAATGACACCTTTCTCATACACTAAATTTCCAGTTCTATTGAGGTCCCATTTCTGTGCCCCTCTTTTGTTCCACACCACTTAGATTCCTACAGCTTCAGAATGTGCTTTAAAATCTGATCTGGGGGGCGCCTGGGTGGCGCAGTCGGTTAAGCGTCCGACTTCAGCCAGGTCACGATCTCGCGGTCCGGGAGTTCGAGCCCCGCGTCGGGCTCTGGGCTGATGGCTCAGAGCCTGGAGCCTGTTTCCGATTCTGTGTCTCCCTCTCTCTCTGCCCCTCCCCGTTCATGCTCTGTCTCTCTCTGTCCCACAAATAAATAAACGTTGAAAAAAAAAATTTTTTAAATCTGATCTGGGGGGTACCTGGGTGGCTCAGTCGGTTAAGTGTCCAACTCTTGATCTCAACTCAGGTCTTGATCTCAGGGTCGTGAGTTCAAGCCCCGTGCTGGACTCCGTGTTGGGCATGAAGCCTACTGTAAAAGTGAATGACTGAATAAATAAAAATAAAAATAAAAATATGAAATCTGATCTGGTTACCATCATTCCTCTTGTTCAGAATTTTCTTCCCTTTCCCTGCATGCCTATTTTTCCTTATGAATGTTAGAAATCAGCTTGTCGGGGCGCCTGGGTGGCTCAGTCGTTTAAGCGGCCGACTTCGGCTCAGGTCACGATCTCGCGGGCCGTGAGTTCAAGCCCCTTGTCGGGCTCTGTGCTGACAGCCCAGAGCCTGGAGCCTGTTTCAGATTCTGTGTCTCCCTCTCGCTGACCCTCCCCTGTTCATGCCCTGTCTCAAAAATAAATAAAACGTTAAAAAAATTTAAAAAAAAAAAAAAAAAGAAAGAAATCAGCTTGTCTATTTCTAACCAAATCCCATTGTTACTTTCACAGGCTAACATAAAGTTGACAGTTAATTTAGGGGAAATTGACATATGTGCGATATTTAATCTTTCCATCCAAGAATAAAGCCCACCTTTTCATTTATTGAAATCTCTTATGTGTCCCTCCATAGTTGATTTGGCTTGTTTGCGTGTCCTCTCCAAACATCCAAATGTTGCTTCCTGGGCTTGCTCCCTGGTCTTTATGCATTCTGTGACTACCGTGAGTGGGATCCTTCCTTCCTCCATGTTTTCTACTGGATGCTGTTTGCATGCAGGAAAGCTCGTGATGTGGGGGTATTAATTGTGCTCAAGCCCCCAAGCCTTTTGCACTGCGAGATGACGGCTGACACCAAGGCACAGTGCACACTCCCCACGGGCAGAAGGAACTCGCGCCCTGCACCTGTGCACTTGGCAGTGCAATACCCAGAGGCTGGCCCGTGCCGACTCCTTTTTGCCCAAATGGAACCAGTACGAGGGGTGCCCCAAGCAATAAGGCAGGGAGGGCCCCCACCCATGCTGTCGGAGCGAGAAAGGGCCTGAGCCTGCACACAAAGGCAAGATCCCGCCAGCCGGCGGACAGGAACAAGGCTGGCAAAGGTGCCAGCCTTCACGCAGCCCCAGCCCTGTAATTAGGGCCCACAGGTCACTCTGGCCACAGCTGAACAAACCAGGGTGTAATTAACTTTCCACCCGGCTTTTTACACAGCAGCATTTCACCTTCGCCAGAAAAGGCGGGTCTGCCTTTCTGAAGGGGCTAGGGAAACACTCCTCAGTCCCAGTCCTCAGGAAGTGGGGGGCAGCCCAAAGGGGGAGCAGCAAAATTAACCCACAGGGAGCACATTTTTTTGCTGTTGTTATTTGAACAAACCCCTCCCCATCTTTTTTTTTTTTTTTTAGTTGAGCATTCAAAAAAGCTATTTCTGTCTGGAATTTAGGTGGAAATTGCTCACTGTCCCCAGTTTATGTTCTCTCCATGAGCTGTTTGGACCTCAAGTCTTAAATCAAGCTCTGTAACCTTCAGCAAGAACCTGTAACCCTCTGAGCCTCAGCTGCCCAATGTGTAAAATGGGGATGAATGGTTAAAAAAAAAAAAAAAAAAAAGGATCTCCATGCTGGGACTGTTATGAGGACTACATGGAATCATTCCTTGATCCAATAAGCACATATTAAGCACTACTGTGTGCCAGGCACTGGGCTAGTACATGACTCTTGTCCTTAGGAAGCTGAACAGTAGTGCGGGAGACCAGCAATAAACACATTAAAAACTATGACAGAGGGGCACCTTGGTGGTTCAGTCGGTTTAGCCTCTGGCTCTTGAGTTTGGCTCAGGTCATGGTCTCCCACGTCGGGCTCTGCACAGAGTCAGCTCGGGATTCCCTCTCTCCCTCTCTCTCTGCCCCTCCCCCCCTCAAAAATAAATTAATTGATTAAAAAAAAAAAAAACTACAGAATAACTCCTGAATCTGACCAGTGTTGTGCACTGTCAGGGGTGGGGCTTCAGGGAGAGCAGTCAGGGAGGCTGCAGCCCAGACTTGGAGCCCTGGGGGGCAGCAGGGACCCCATGTGCTTCAAGAATGCCTCTCTGTGCTCAGTGAAGAGCATGGTCTGAGTCACAGACCAGGAAATGGCACCTGTAGCCAAGAAACCAATGCTCAGCTCCAACCTGGTCCTACAGGCAATTTCTATAATGGATCAAGTGCCCAGACAGGCCCAGAATTGGAAGCCTTAGTCCTTCTAAAGAGACTCCATCTGCCTCTCCCTACCTACGATGAAAACCCAAACCCCACCAGTGATGCCTATAGCAAAGAGGGTAGGGATCTCCAGAAGCCGTCAGGTGCTCTGGCCCCGGGGACCTGCCACATTCCAGGACTGGCACAGTGCACACCCCTGCTGACAGCCCAGTCCTGTCACAAGGAAGAGCATCCCTATGAAAGTCGGATCTAAAACATTACAACAGCACAGATCCAGCACCCAAATGTCCTCGGGCAGTCAGCCTCATTAATTTGGGCCAAAGCAGCAGTCAGTCTAAATCACAGAGTATCCTTAAAAGGTAGTATTTGTACCAGAAAGCCGTAAAACATTCCACCTGAATCCAGACTGAAGGTCCACAGCTGACCTGCTTCAATGAGCACATAAAAAATTGGAATCAGCCCCTGGGTAAATCAAACCTCTCGTACCTGCTTCCATGGTGCCCCAGGAAGTTCCCAGAGATACTTTCTAAAGCAATTGAAGTCCTCTGGGCTTCTAGAAGATGATGAAAAACACCTGCCTGCAACCGTTTATAGGGTCCAAACGTGCTTGGCCAACACTTCACAAACTGGGTCAACGTAAACTTCGGCTCACTCCCTGTTCTGACATCATTCAAGTTAGTAGGGCCTGAAGTAATGGAGACTTTCTATCATCAGTGCAGACAGCCACCAAACGCTCTGGACATTTCCTCATCTGTTGCCTACAAATGATGCTCCGTGAGGAACAGGCAAGCCCATCACAGGCATCAAGTCAGCCTTTGTGAACTCTGTTGTAAAACCCTAGTCTCCTGGCAGACTGGTCTAAATCTAATATTTTTGTAGTATGTAGACACAGTACCAGGAACCCAAGTTTTATCTGCCTGAATGCTGCTATGTTAAAAAAAAGAGGGATTCCCCTACCCCTCACCCCCAAAAAAGGGATAATGGAGAAGATCATGTCCCAGCATGGAAATCCATTCAGAAAATGTTCGGTGACAAATGCAGAATACAAAATGGCAAGTGCCCCCGACGCCAAGCCCATGAACATAAGTCACCCTGTGGGCAGGGTCTGGGGGGGAGCAAGCAGGAATCAGTACTTGGGGTGTAAGCATCAGTAGAGAGGATGGCTCTTTGCTGATCTCACTTCGTGTCATAAGGATGCAGTGTTTGATGCCTTGTGGGTTTAAGGCTGGTTTCTCCTTGGACACAAATGAGAGACAATGAGGCAGAAAGATGGAGAGAAAGAGGGAGACAGAAAGAGATCTAGGTTCTTTTTTTTTTTTTTTTAATTTTTTTTATTAAGTTTATTTATTTATTTTGAGAGAGAGAAAGAAAGAGTGAGGGGGGAAGGGGCGGAGAGAGAATCCCAAGCAGGCTCCGCACTGTCAGCACAGAGCCCGATGGGGGCTCAACTGATGAACTGTGAGATCACGACCTGAGCTGAAACTGAGTCAGACGTTCAACCAACTGAACCACCCAGGCACCCTGAGGTCTGGGTTCTTGAAGTTCATGCTTCAACAGCCTCTCCTGGTCCCAGCAGAGCCTCTCCTGCTAAGGGACAATGGAGAGGGTGCCTTCTCAAGTTCCAGGATCTCTGCAAGTGAGGGTTCTTCGGTGCAGAATTCCAGGGGCCTGCTCTCCCTACGAATGCCACCAATGGCATCCTGGCAAGAGGCCCTCCCACCTTCCATGGTGAATTCACAGCCCCCTCAGAAAATCTCCAAACCTCAGCTACTCTCCCAGATTCTGATGGAACAAGTCACTGCCCCACCCCCACCCCAACATCCACAGAAAGACACAGAAAGAGCCAAGAGGCCACCCTGCTAAAGCAGTTTTCAAGAAGAACCACACTCAAGACGCTCCCCCCAAATCCCCCCACCCACTCCACCGTGCCAGACGGACCTGCTTGCGAGGGGTATGCAGTCTCCAGGTTCCAGGAGTAACAGCCCTCTTGCAGAACGTGAGTGGGGACGAGTGTTGTTCACACCCAAGGCCTAATTCCAGTTCCAGGAGGAGAGGACAGTGGGATTGACAGGTGGCGCTGCCCTTAGACCCCAAATTCACAAAAGCAGAGAGCGCCCCACCTTCCCTCCAAACAAGACTTGTTTGCGCCCTCAGAAACATCTGTCCAGCACCCAGAGCCCGCCCAGCCTCAGCGGAGCGTGGCCATCTCTGAAATGGTCTTTGTTGTCTGTTGAGCGTCCACCTTTCCCTCCAGGATGACAGAGTGGCCACGCTGCCTACCTGCGTGGTCGTCCCTAGTACAGCAACCTGTGAGTCTAGCCCGGGAGGACCTGCTACCACATTTTGGGCCAGTTCAAGCTTTAAAAGCAGAAGCCAATTTTCACACATCTTCTGCTAAAGCCCAATGTATAAAAGACTTTTTAACGTGGACAGCTCTGGCTGGAGTGGGTGTCAGAGCCCCCCTCGGTCAGACAGGCCCCAATACCCACCCCAGGAGCTCCAGAAACCTCTCTGGGGATGCAGTGGGAAACCACTGCAGCTCAGAGACTGTGCAGGTGGCCTAGAGAGGGACTCGCTTTGAAAAATATGCCCACAATTCCCAGTGATTGATCCTGTCACTGGGTAATCCTCAGAACCTAAGACCTGGGGGAAAATCGTTCCTCACATATTTCTTCCACATCGGGGAGACTCTCCCAGACTGGGTCACACCTTTACTGGGCGGTAATGAATTTCTCAGGGATGCTATTAGGCAAGGTCGTTTCCCATACTCTTTTAAGGAATTTCTGACTCCCTTCCAATGCTCCGGGGCTTGGGGATATTCCTGGCTCCCGCGTCCCCATGGAGGTCGTTAGCGGGGTCCTGTTCGGAAGCAGGCAGGAGTATCGGTGGCCATCTGCAGCATCAGTAAAGATGGCTGAAGACCCTGTAGACAGAGCTACTGTGATGTCAGCCCATGTGAGGCTATGGAGAGAAGAGACAGCCATCGGGAAAAGAATCCTGCCCAGGACCGAAGCACAATTAGCTACTATTTCTAGCACAGACCCCCGATACACAGCCTCGAAGCCTCACATTCGTCCTCTTCCTCCTAGAAACACCACCATTCTCAGAGGTGTGGAGAGAGACAAGAGTACCTCCTTGGTTCTGAAGAATGGAGTAGTGCCCGGGATGGGGCCTCAGTCCACGAGCCACAGAGACTCCACGAAGCAGCACTCTGCAGGGGTCCGCAGGGGGCCTCAGGGGCCCCACATCAATGCTAATTGAGACCCACGTGTTCTTTTACACTTAGCAAATAAAGACAATCACTTTTAATTAGAAGATCAATTAATTGATTGTTTTCAAAGTCAGTGACAATATTTCATCCTCGTATAGTTAACATCCCACCTCAGTTCTTGGCTAAATCAAGAAATAAGCAGGCATCTGTTGTTTTCTCAAGGATGAGAGTACACAGCCCAGGGTCCCGGAGAGGTCCTGGCTCAGCCACCAACTCATTAGCTGACCTCCATCAGTCACCTTTCCCTCTCAGTGCCTCAGTATTCTCCCTCAGGAAATGAGGGCACTGAAAAGCCAACCCCATACATCCCTCCCAATTCTGATTCTGAGCTTCTAAGTTGGCCATCGCCTCTGCCTATGGTTGAAATACCACAAGTTCCAAATGACTGGCATTTGGTTTGCTTAGCCCCAAAAAGTCCAAAACTGTAAGAGTCCTCTTGGGTCCACTGTTTTTGGGATCTGTTCCCTCCAGAGGTTGAGAACGAGGGACTTGGTCTAATCAAGGCTGTGCAGGTACAGGAGTCACTAGAGGGAAAGTCATAGCTCCCCAAACACTTGGCTTTCAAACTTCTACGAAGGCATGAAAAGTAGAGGAAGCAAGAATTTTGAGTCCCAACGTACTTCCTACCAACCAATTTCCCCCCAAAAACAGGTGACAGGCCCCCTTTGGAATACCGTCTGAGATTTTTAGTTCCTTTCCCCCACAAACCAGCATCCAAAGTGTTTCATCAGCATGCATGGTGGAGAGAGATGCCAGGGATAGCTATGTAAGGAACACAGATGCTCTGGAATCCTTGCTCAGGGCCTGGAAATATGTCAACCCCCTACCCCTGGAGCATGGCTGCCACACCCCCATGTAATCCACATGCCCCCATTGTCCCACTCCATCCACCCACATGACCCAGACACACAGACACACATGACACATGAGGTCTTAAATAGCTCCTGCAAAACTGTGGCCTTGGCCATCTTCTCTGAGGCTGCCACAACACAGGAACCAGGGCCACAGTCTTGGCTGACTACAGGTTTGACAGGACAGATCCCAGCCACCCCCGTCCTCCTCAGAGAAGCAGGAGGCCAAACAAAGAGGTGGAACCAGATGCCTTTCTGCCTGTGCAGACATTCTGCCCATTGGCCTTTGAAATTCTCCCTGTCCCATACAAGCCCTGCCTCAGAGCACACTCCTTCACGCAGCTTTCCACACTTAAGCTACTTAACTTTGCACTAACAACCTCTTAATTGCTGGGTTTCTAAAAGGCCTTCCAGAAATCCAGGGTGCAGGCTGCACCCACTCATGGCCCATATTCTATAGACTGCAGTTTGGGGAAGCAGAGACAGGGTGTCTCCACCAAATTCCTACCTGCCAGAAAGCTGTTGCTTTTATTTTTAATTTTATTTAAAAGGCGGATACAGGGTACCCAAGGCACCACAATAAAATGACATTAACTGTAAAATTACATTATTAATTCTTTAATCTCACTCGAGGCTTCAAGCTGTTGCTATGTCCAATTATCCGTATAACCACCTGTCAGAATCCCAGTGTTATTTAGCATTACCTCCAGGACAGCGGTGGGCCCGGTGGTCCGTCAGGTCCGCCAGACACTCAAAGTCCTGCTGACAGTGATCGCAGGTGTAAATTGACTCCTCCTCCACGTCTTCATCGTCCTCATTTCTCTCCTCTTGGCTTGTCACGCTGTTCCTGTCTTCCAGCGCACGGCTGGTTTTCCGATCACACTCCGGCTCTCCTTCCAGGCCTCCTGCCAACAGGAAGAATACAGTCCATGTCAGCTGACGGGGCCTTGGGAAGGGGTCTTAAAAGGATCGCCCAGCATTTATTAAGATACGTTTAATTACTCTACCTCCCAGGGTCCATTATTCTTGACACCTCTCAGTATATTAATATATGGGGGGGTTTTGTAGCATGTGGTGCCATAATTCTCAACTAGATTCTTTAATTCTTGGTGCAAATCTTCTAGGGGGACGTCCTGTCATCTTCCTCTGTGCACGGATGCTGGGGGTCATGACCTGTCGCAGAGGTGAAGATGCCTTAGCGTTTTGTCTCCTGAAAACCCAATTCTCTTATACACTCCTCCAGAGCCTTCATCAGCTGCTCCTAACGCGCCTGAGCTTTTAGTCTCTCCCAAAGCCTTGCGATTTAAAGCAAGAGAGATCCCTTAGCCAAGTTCACCTTCCACACAGCATGCCTCCCCATGCGGGGATAGTGGCTCGGTTCTTTGCAAAGAGGTCCTGATTCTGGAATCAAGGAAGCACATGTGTTTGTGAGACCACAGATAGTCAAATCACAAGCTAAAATGTATCTGAGCCCTCACCCGTGCCCCATGATAGGCCTAGACAGTGAGAACCAGCTTTGGAATCACCAACCAATGTCTTTACTTATTTATTTTTTTATGTTTATATTTTGAGAGAGACAGAGAACATTTTCACACACAAGCGGGGGAGGGGCAGAGAGGGGGCAGGGAACAGATGATCCAAAGCAGGGTCCTCACTGACAGCAGACAGCCCGATGAGGGGCTCAAACCTGGGAACAGCGAGATCGTCACCTAAGCCGAAGTCGAACGCTCAGCTGACTGAGCCACCTAGGTGCCCCCCACCCCCCCCCCACCCCGCACCCCGGCCAGTTTCTTTAAAATAAACTTGCCTAGGGGCGCCTGGGTGGCTCAGTCGGTTAAGCGGCCGACTTCGGCTCAGGTCATGATCTCACGGTCTGTGAGTTCGAGCCCCGCGTCAGGCTCTGTGCTGACGGCCCAAAGCCTGGATGGAGCCTGTTTCAGATTCTGTGTCTCCCTCTCTCTGACCCTCCCCTGTTCATACTCTGTCTCTCCCTGTCTCAAAAATAAATAAAAAACATTAAAAAAAAAATTTAAAAAATAAAATAAACTGCCTATTCTGCACTTAGCACTGTGCAAATGGCTAAACCGTACAGAAAAGTGAGTTAATGATCATGATAATGTGATGCGTTTCATTTCCTGTAGTGCCACACTTTTTCAAAGCCCTAACTCCATATGCATAGCCCCATTTCACAGTCTCTCCCATCCTACAGCTAAAAGCGGGCTCAAGCAATCATGTGGTCAGGCTTTTTATCCCCATGTCATAGGTATGGCACCTGGCCTCCAGCCAGGGGGGCGCAATATCCCCAGCACCCTACAGATGTTTAACTCCTAGACATCCTAACTCCTGTCTAGTGCACTTCCCCGCACAGCCGGGGAAAATGGAGCACGGCCTCAATCTGAGAGATTAATAGGGCACATCAAGAACTTGTAAATCAAAGTGCAAAAAAAAGCATGGTAAATATAACACACAGAATGTATCAGTAATCTCAGTAAGTGCCAGTGGATTAAACTTCCTCATTCAAGTACAAAGACTCGAACTGGAAAATCAAAGCGTGTGTTATCCCTTCCACGGTCTGTCCTGGAAAACAATCTACCCATCCAGATTTGATGAGCAGCACCGATTTGAATTAAAGAGAGAAATCTCTGTTATGTGTAAAGACATTGATGCAAACACATACGCAGATGCAAAGATGTGCGTGTGCCCGCATGGGTGCACACGTGCATGTAGCACATAACACTGCAGTTACAGAGAAAGCCTTCAGCACACAACCTTTAAACCCCCGAGGACTAGTCGCCAAAGCCAGAAAGAGAAACGAAGCAAAGAATGCATTCGATTCGAGGTGGAAGCCACAGTCCTATAAATATTTCAATTTAGAACCAGATAATGTTATAAGGGCTCTATTTCTCCCATCTGCACAAAATGCGCACTTCCAAAAGCACCCGACATCAAGAACCTGTGAACACAAATCAGCTCATTGGAGAGCCAGCTGCCGCCTTCCGTGGCGGGGAACGTGGCCTGACACGCTGCTCGCAACTGCTCGGAGGCAGTAAAAATCAATGTTTCCATTTGTGGCCCATCAAAACATCTCTCTTCTTACCAATTAAGGGATGTACAGTTTTTAGGTTCTTTTATTATCAGAACATGCCAACTCCCGGCAATACGGAAATCCCATTAAAAGCCAGGCAGCATATTTATCTCAGGAAATCTGATCGGCCGCTGCGGTGGCAACAAGAAATAGAAAGCAAAGAAATGAAAAATATCATTTGGAGCCTTCAATATTATAAGTCATCACACAACCACAGTTACACAGTCAAGCGCCCGTCTCTGAAATTCCTAGTTTACAGTCTCTTTCCTTAAAAAAAAAAATGTTCTGAAGGGGGGGAAAAAGAGAACTATCACTCGAGCTTTATCTATCACACCAACTCTCCAGATAGTTAAGTTACATTCGGCACCACACTTGTGCTACTTTACTTAACACACAATTTAATAGACATATTTAATTTTTTTTTGCCATATTTACTTGGCAGCACTTTCCATAATAGCTCATCTAATCCACAACTGGAGCCACAAACATTACAATGCATTTGATCTCTTTAAATCTGGTACATCCTGTTGACTCAGTAGTAGATAAATCAGAATGTCAACTCTTAGGTTTTTATAAGGCAAAAACCCATAAAGTCATCCAAGAGTATAAATCTGTTTTAAGGAACTGTCACCTCCCCTGCCACTGTCTACTAATGGAAAGGCAAGGTGGCCGCTCACAAAGGGGCAGGGGAGGGGAGGCGGGAAGAGGTGGGGGGCCCCATCCCCTGACGTCCCACGGGGTCACAAGGGCCAGCCAGCCTGCCCCTCAGGAAGCCAGAGAGGAAAGATGATGGCCTGAAGAAGTTGGGGAGCAGGACCCCCCCTGAAGACCCAGTCCTGAAGGGGCCCTCTGCTGTGTCAGCAGATTCAGGACCTCAAAACAGGAAGCCCTCCATCCGGCTTGGGCTTTACTCCCTGTAAGACACTTTCATTGCCCGCAGTCTCTGAACCTCACACTAGGGGAAAAGAGTAAATGATGCTATTTTTCCACGTGCAGATGAGGAAACAGAGGCTCTGAGGGGTCATCCAAAGCCATGCAGGGGATTGAACCTACAAGTTCTCGTGTTAAGCAGCACGCCCTTCCCCCAGACCCAGGGCCTGTCAGAGCCCTAATCTCTCTAAGGCCCAGGAGGGGAAGAGAACAGAGAGCTCTGAGGGGGGCCCGGCCTCTCTGGAGCACTCTTGGGGTCTCCTCATTCCCAGGCACTCTCAGTGCAGCTACTCAGGAAGCCCTGGGGATCGAATGAATGGGCCTTTCCCCCTCCACTGACCCAGCTCTAGCTGGTCAGGGGTGGCCCTGCCTGTCCCGTGTCCTGTCTCCATCCAGTCCCAAAGGCCCCGTGAGTCCTTGCCTGAGCGAGCAAGGAGAGAGGCCACCACTAGCCCTGGGTCCCCAACCCAAGCGCTGCCTTAAGTTTCTGACACTGTGATCTCAGTGTCTACACCTGAACTACAGGTGACCCACTGGTCACTCCAACCAGCCCGGCTGGAGGAAGCAAAGTCAGCAGGCGGAGGAGTGCATTCTTCTCCAGGGAGCCCTAGGGGGCTGGGAAAGACTTCCAGGAAACGGGCCCTGGAGCCTATCCTCCTGGGGGGCCACCTGGAGCAATCAGAAGCCATGCTGGGAAGGCCCTCGCTGAGCTGAGCAGTTGTGAATAGGGCCCTCTCCTTGAGGGTCACCGAGCTCTGGACTCTCCCCCTGTTGACAAAGCTCCCCACCTCCCCAACCTCACACACCCCTCTGGACAATTCATAGCCTAGTTGTTTTCAGATGTGCGCACCTGCCTTTTGGCCAGGAGTCCAAGAGCAGCTAGCGTTTACAGAGCACTTGCTGCGTGCCAGGAACCTTCTGGAAGGACACTGGTGCAAGGCAAGGCCACCAGCGGTAGGTTTCAAATACAGTTGGTTCTGACTCTCTAACAGCTCTGCTACACGGTCTCCCCACAGTAGACACTCCATGAAAACAATGTTGAGGTATCTGTAAACCCTTCAAAATCCCATGTGGGGTCCTTGTCCCAGCCCCGAAGGTCCAGGAAAAGTTCTTCTGGCCTCGCCGACTTATCACTTATGTCGCGGCCACACAGACCTTCTTTCAAGCCCTCAAACTGCAAGTTTGTTCTGCCAAGGGTTTCACGCTCCCGTTCCCACGTGACTCTTCCCCTGCCTAACAGGGCTCCCTGCGACCCCGAGCACCAATGTCACATGGGTGACACTCCTTCCCCCTAGGGCCCTTCCCTTTGCCACCAGTGTGCTTGGCACAATGTTCACTCATGCTTTTGTAGCTTAATTTTTTTTTTAATTTTAATGCTTATTTATGTTTGAGAAAGAAAGAGAGAGAGAGAGAGAGAGAGAGAGAGAGAGAGAGAGAGACAGGGCACAAGCAGGGAAAGGGCAGAGAGAGAGAGGAAGACATAGAATCAGAATCCAAAGCAGGCTCCAGGCTCTGAGCTATCAGCACAAAGCCCGACACGGGGCTCAAACTCACAAACCGTGAGATCATGACCTGAGCCAAAGTTGGACGCTTAACTGACTGGGCCACCCAGCGCCCCTGTAGGTTAACTTTTTCCTCCCTGCGGCTCCCTGCATTTTCACACAGACATCAGCAACACCTTGCATCCCATGTGCTCTTCTGTATTGAGACCCCACACTCACCCATCAAGAAGAGGGGTCTAGGGGCACCTGAGTGGCTCAGTTGGTTTAAGAGTCCTATGGTCTCACAGTTCGTGAGTTCAAGCCCTGCATCGGGCTCTGTGCTGACAGCTCAGAGCCTGGAGCCTGCTTTGGATTCTGTGTCTCCTGCTTTGGATTCTGTGTCTCCTTCTCTCTCTGTCCCTCCCCCAATGGTGCGCTCTTGCTCGCTCTCTCTCTCTCTCAAAAATAAATAAACATTATAAAAACTTAAAAAAAAAAAAAAGAAGAGGGGTCTAATTCCTGTCCACAATGGCCCTGTTGGGCTGGCTGGCTGCAGTAATTCCCTTGATATTAGAATGTAATGGAAGGAGCTCCTGAGTGGCTCAGTCGGCTGAGCATTGGACTCTTGATTTCATCTCAGGTCATGATCCCAGAGTCATGGGATCGAGCTCCACATCAGGCTCTGTGCTGATTGTGGAATCTGCTTAAGGGTCTCTCATTCTCCCTCTATCTCTTCTCCCCAACTCATATGCTCACACTCTCTGTCTCTCTCTCTCTCAAATAAAAAATAAAGAGAATGTAATGGAAGAATGTTCTGGGATATCTGAGGCTAGTTCAGAAGGACTGCACTTCCACAGGGTCTCCTGATCTCTTGAGACACTACCAGGTAGAACCCAGCTGCCATACCATGGGAAGCCCATGCCAGAGAGAGAATGCAGGTGCTCCAGTGGACAGCCCCAGTGGAGCTCCCAGCTGCCAGCCATGGAGAGCACCAGCTTGGACATCCAACCCCGACGAGCCTTCAGAAGCCAGCAGACTCAACTTACTTGGCAACTACACAAGAAATGCCAAGTGAGACCACCAACCGACTCCACTCAGCCCACAGAGCTGTGTGAAATAGGAATGGTTGCTTTAGGCCACTGAGTTTGGGGGTGGTTTGTCACAGAGCAATAGACAGCTGGAATGCTCCCCTACCAGACCACAAGCTCCATGAGGGCAGGAGCTCAGTCGGTGCTCAGTACTGTCTCCCCAGCCCCTGGTACAGACAGACACATGGCAGGGGGCTCAGTGAACGGTCAATGAATGAACAAATTGGTTTCAAAGAAACATGTCTCTGAACATCAATATGGCGATGATAAGTATTATTAGGTTGAACCACATGAAGTTGCCATCTTCCTAGGTCAAAGAAGTCGACTATTGTCCACCTCAAATGGTTCCACCTAAAATATGATGGGGCCACTCTGTCCTGCCAGCTTCTTCCTCACCTAGACTGGTGGACCCCGCGAGACCACATCTGTATACCTCATTGTCCCTGAGCCCAAGATATGGGTTTGGGGAGCTTTCTATGAGCAAAGAGAGGCAGTAACAAAACCCTGTGGATTCACTACTGTTCATTAGAAAGCAAAAATAAAACCTTTTTTTTAAAAAGGTGGGGGGGAGGGGGGGACCCTGGCTGGCTCAGTTGGTAAAACGTGTGACTCTTGATCTCGGAATTATGGGTTTGAGCCCCACACTGGGTGTGGAGATTACTCTAAAAACGAAACTAAAAGCTTTAAAAAAAAGAAAGGAAAGAAAGCAGTGAATTGTCCCACCCCAGGCCTAAGCAGCCTCACTGAGCCATTGCCCATGAGAAAGGACTTTCAAGGTGATTACACATGAGGGACAGCGGGCCCTGCAGAAAGGGTGTGCAGCAAGAGACGCTTGGCAAGAAAAGTGGCCTCACATCCTCTTGAGGGAAGAGGTGGCTGAAACCTAGCCAGGGATGCAGGGAGGTGACCCTGCCCACCCCCACGCTCGCCCCACACCCTGACTGATACCACAGAGGGAGCACTTGCTGGCACTGTTCTATGTGCACAGCCCATGCCCTCCTCACGGTCACCCTGTGCAAAAGGTACAGTTGATGTCCCCACTCTGCGGATGGGGAGGCCAAGGCTCAGGACTACACACGAGCTGTAACACTGGGAAGCGCAGAGGCTGAACTCAAACCCAGGTCTCCTGACTACAGATCTTGACTCTTAACCACTGCACGGGAAGGCAAAAGGGGAATGTCTGTGAAAGAAAGGGCTGAGCAAGGGACAGCTGGCTGAGCCCAATGCCAGGAAAAAGGGAAAGGGGATCAGCCCCGGGGTGGGGGAGGCTGCCCCACAGGCTGCCAGGTCTGGGAACTGAGCATTTCCTACCTTCTCAGCGAGGCTTCTGGAGCTCCTGAGTCAGGGCTGGCGGGGCCTCACCACTCCCAAGGGCCAGCTGAGACAGGCTTAGTCTGAGAACACCAGTGAGGGTCTCCTCCCTCTGGCCCCGGCCCCCAGCCAGCAGGAGAGCCAGCAGGAACCTCAGTGAGAAGGCTGTCCGTTCTCTTCCTGGGAGGGACCATGGGGATCAGCCAGCAGGGAGCCCTGGGCACCCCTGAGAACCAACCAAGGACCACCGGGGGTCCCACTTCTGGGGCCCCAGTGCTGAGGACCTGCCCAGGGGAGGCAGGAAGCCAGGAGATGCCCCATAAGCCCAGGATACACAGAACAAGGGCAGAGCTTGAAAGGCGAGAGATACACCAGGGCCAACGATCACACACATTGATTCATTCTTCATTCCTCCAACAAATATGTACTGAGGATCTACTTAGTGCCAGGCGTAACATACACTGATTTGCTAAAACCTACAGGGCGCTCCATGGTCTCATTCACCTTGAGAGCCTCAAAGCCCCTACAAGGCCCATACAGAAGGATGCTCAACAAATTCGGGGCTGGTGAATGAGTGAATAGATGAGGCAATGAATGTCAAAAGGGAGGTGTAAGTGGCAGGTGGCGGCAGCCTCAGTCAGCGTCGGTTAGGGACCCAGGTCCCAGTCTTAGCTCCAGTACACCCACCACGCCCCCTGAGTGACCTTGAGCAAGCCCCTTCCTCTGTCTGACACTGATTCCTCATTGTCTGTAAAGAGCCTCATCGTGACAGCCGTGACAGGTGGGGGCGAGGCTCCCCCCGAATGGACGGCCATGGATGTAAGGACTGTGCACCCGGCTAGACACGAGATCCACGTGAGGCCAGGAGCCCTGCGGGTGGAGCCCAGAGGCAGCTGCGGCCGCGCAGGCGGGAAGAGGCAAGGGTGCAGGGGAGCAGAGAGCAAAGTGAAAGTCAGGAACGGTGCCGGGGGACAGTGGGGATGCAGCCAAGCCAGCCCCTGGAGGGCCGGGGTCTGGGGACCGCCTCCCCCACTCCTCATGTCCTCTCCCAAGCAGACTTGGATGGGAGGCGGCCACATCCACCTCCGCAGAAATCAGAAGCACCAGACAGTGAACTCTAGGCGCGTCCAGGGCTGGACTGGAGAGCCCAGCTGTACGGGAAGCTCGGGGAACGGCAGTGCACAGGAGTCCAGAGGGGCTGACGGAGCCAAGTTGCTGCAATAAAGGCGGTCATCAAGCAACGACATGCACCAGCAGTGGACAGCTGGAGTCACGTTCCAGGGACTGTCAGGATGACAGACAAAGAACGGAAAAGAATCTCAGACTGTGGAGCCAGCCTGTCTGGGTTCAAATCCGCATGCCACCACTTAACAGCTGGGGGACCTTGGACGAGTCACTTACCCTCTCTGAGAAAAACTGGAGAAAGTTAAAGTATTTTAATGAGGTAATAATAAGCCCGATACCTAGCCTGCAGGCCTTTTTGAGAAAAGCGTAACCACAATGACTATCTTATTTCTGCTGTTATCACTCATTCAAACCAATGCGTGCAGCATCGTGACTTCCGCAAGAGTTGGAGATACTGTTCCACAAAGAAAGCTCCAGCGGACCCTCACAGGCTCCTGAGGATGGAGAATGTCCATGCACTATGCCTACCTGAAGGCACGAAAATGTCCATACAGACAAGAAAATCCCCTGCACCAGGAGAAGAAAGTCCTGGGCTCAAGTCCAGGCTCCCCCCTTCCACGCCCTGTGACCCTGACTAAGTGACAAGCCCACCTCCTCCAGGAAACAGCATGACCTCTGCCGGGGGTCTGTCTCGGCCAAGCCCCCGGGCAGACGGTGTAGACATGCTTACTTTATAGCTCACAAGCCAGTTTTCCTGCGCTCTCCCCCTGAATGTAGTCGGGGGGCTCCCCATAGAATTCATAGCCAGGAAGGTGTCTACCATTTCCAAAGCGTTTTTCCTAGAGCAGCATTTTTCTTTAATAGAGAACACATACTCCGTCCTAACAGCCTGCCTATTTCCTAAAAAAAGGGTTTTACTAGCAGCGTGTTCCCGAGGGCCAGAGTGGGAGGGAGCACTTCCAGAACCTGGGCGCTAGGTCAAACCCCTGGCTTAACCTCAGTTCGGCGTCTGGGCTCTGCCTATAGAGAAGGACACGGCTCTGTGAGCACTTTCGCATGCACGCCTGGGCTGGTGGTATGGAGGACGGGAGGGGCCGGGCCGGGGCTGGGCAAGGAGCCTGCCAACCCCAATTAGACACTCTGCTTGTGCATCCATTGCTGGCCCCAAATTCCACGAGGCAGCCACTATTTATCTTCAGATTTAAAATATCTGCAGTGCAGGCAGCAGGGTAACATTTAACACTCAGCCTAAAGGGTCCCCTTGGCAGCAGACCTGTAGGCAAATATTTTAACACATAATTTGCTGTCCAAGTTCCGTTTCTTAAATAAGGAAACAACTTCCGGATGGCTGGGGGGAAGGGGGCGGGGGTGCCTGTTGCTCCCCTGTCAGCGCTGACGGCTCTGTGAATGGAATCGCAAAGCCATGGTCAGTCAGCCGCTGAACTTGACCTGGGCCGCATCACACAAGCCTCACTAGGATGCTCCGCCCTGGCTGATGATCCAGGACGGGGTACAGGGTCTCCCTCTCCACAGGCCCACGGCTGACCGCAGAAATGACTGAATCTTCCAGAGGATGTCTCTTTAGTTGTCAGGAATTCTAGAACTGAGCCCAAAATGATAAGCAGCATAGAGGATGGCAATCCCTTCCGTCAGACCAGACCTTCTAATTCATTTGTACCCCTTACCCATGGCCCCACAGGGGAGATGTTACCATTACACCTATTTTACAGAGGTCAAAACTGAGGCTCAAACAGGTGACACAGCTTACCCACTCTCCCCATCACTCAGCCCATGAATGGACCAAAGCTCACAACTCCAGTGCCCTCTACTGTCCTACAAATGAGTAGGTCAGGTGGGGAGGCTGGGACAGACAGACACCCACCCAAGGGGGTGGCCCCTGCTCAAATCCTCTACGTGGTCACCATATGGAAAAGTGAGGCCTGGTACAGATACATCAGCTGACTTTTTTTTTTTTTTTTAAGTTTATTTATTTATTTATTTATTTTGTTAACAAAAAAATTTTTTAATGTTTATTTATTTTTGAAAGGGACAGAGTGCAAGCTGGGGAGGGCAGAGAGAGAGGGCAACACAGAATCCGGAGCAGGCTCCAGGCTCTGAGCTGTCAGCACAGAGCCAGACGCAGGGCTTGAACCCACGAACTGTGAGATCATGACCTGAGCTGAAGTTAGACGCTTAACCAACTTAGCCACCCAGGCGCCCCATTGTTTATTTATTTATTTTGAGAGACAGACAGACAGACAGAAAGAGAATATGCACACACACACACGCGCGCGCACGAGAAGAGCAGAAAGAAAGAATCCCAAACAGGCTCTGCATGGTCAGCTCAGAGCCCAACTCAGGGCTCAAACGTGCAAACCCTGAGATCATGACCTGAGCTGAAATCAAGAGTCAGATGCCCAACCGACTGAACCACTCAGGTGCCCCAACTTTCTTTTTCAAAGAACAAAATCCAGGGGCACTGGGTGGCTCAGTCAGTTAAATGTCCGACTCTTGACTTCAGCTCAGGTCGTGATCTCACAGTTCTTGGGTTCAAGCCCCACATCAGGCTCTGTGCTGACGTTGTGGAGCCTGCTTGGGATTCTCTCTCCCTCTCTCTGTGTCCCTCCCCTGCTCACAATCTCTCTCTCTCTCTCTCTCTCTCTCTCTCTCTCTCTCTCAAAATAAATTAAAGAAGGAAAACCATATTTTTATGTGAAATCTCTGGATTTTTAAATGCTGACTTCAAGTTTTAAGAAGTACAACAGAGACAAAACAATAGACCTTGGAGGACTGGATGCGGGGTGGGGGCCAGGGTGGGGGAGGGGGGTCCTTGCCATGAAGCACGCCCAGCAGGAACCATAGACACACTGAGCCCAGGGCAATCTGCTGGTTCCTCACCAGACAGAAAGGTTAGCTGGGCAGTGATAGAAGTATGAAAGTGTCCCTTCTTTGGAAACTTAGAACCTGCGTTCAAGTCCACTCCTGTGTGACCTCGACTGCTTACATTTCTGGGCCTCTCTTACCTCACCTAGAAAAGGAGGATGATATCACCTCCCCCTGCTCAGGCCGCCCCAGGTCCCTGCCACCTGGGCCCCAAGAGCTGGAACACAAATGCTCCACACATCAAGTCAGTCAACAAAC
The DNA here is from genome assembly GCF_014898765.1 of Herpailurus yagouaroundi. Taxonomy (NCBI): domain Eukaryota; kingdom Metazoa; phylum Chordata; class Mammalia; order Carnivora; family Felidae; genus Herpailurus; species Herpailurus yagouaroundi. The sequence continues at coordinate 3,879,816 of NW_024412421.1, forward strand.
ATTTCCTGAGTACCTACTACGTGTCAGCGGCTATTCTAGGTGCTACACACACCTCAAAGAACAAAAGCAGAGCTGTTTAACAGGGCGAGGCTGACATTCCATCACAAGCACCTTGCCCTTTACGGGGAAATGCCTACAGAACGGATGCACGACTACCCTCCCGGAGGGTGTTCAACTGCTGAGCCCAACCCCAGAGGCAGAGAGAGAGGCCTCGGATGCCCCCCAGCCCCAACCCCCAACTACAATGGGTAAGGAAGGAGCAGAAAGAAAAGATGGTAGGGAAGGAGGGAACGAGAGAGGGGTGGAGCAGGAAGGGGAGAAAAAGCAATCACAAACACCCTCACCGAAAGGGGGAGAAAATTATATTTTTGCAGCGAGTCGTTAACGGTGTCACTCCTCTGAGTCTCACCATCTTAATAAAACGGATCTCGCCGCATGCAGTAATGAAGAGCAGTCGGACAAAGCCACCCTGGAACCATGAAAATTGTGTGCTGCTACCTCCTCGTGACCTCCTGAGGCTGTGACCACTCTGCCCTCTCCTTGCTGTCACATTTTGTCTCTGACGGCCGTTGGGAGGGAGGGGATGGAGAAGTGGGGCCAGAGGTAGGCAGGGGAGGGAGGGCGGCAGGGCAGCGTGGGGAGCTCGGTAAATCCAGCTAATTTGTGGCCAGCACCGTGGCCTGGCGTTCCTAATTGCTCCCGAGCCTGGAGCGGGACTCAAGGCAAGGATGCTGGGGCACAAATCACCCCCTGGGGGCCGCAGCAGAAAGAGGAGCCCCTTGTGGGGGAGGGAGGGGCAGGGAAAGGCTGTGTACCCCAAAGCCAGGACCAGCGGCCAGGCTGAGCAAGTGATTCAGGGTCAAAGGCAAAAACACAAGCGGTACAGACAGAGCCCAGAGCCCTGGGGCCACACCGAGGTCACTGGGGGATCCCAGCAAGTCGCACCCTCCCTGGACCAAAGCTGCTCTCATCTGTAAACTAAGGCATGGACCGTGGAGCAGTCATTTTCAAAACAGCACACCTTAGTGACTCATCACTGTGCCGGGGCAGACCCGAGGGCAGAACTCTGACGCAATCAAAGAGGCCCGCTCTTTCCGCCTTGGACCCGGGGACCCCACAGAACGGTGCTCTCTGGGAGGAGTCCCACTGTAAAACCGGAACATGTGCAAAAGTTCACCCAGTGAATTCCTCCTCACTGTCCACGTCCCAACTCAGTGAACCTTCACCCCCATGCGATCAGCCACCCATAAGCTCGGGGCGCTCCCTGGGCACCTCCCCTTCCTGCTCTGATCACAACAGCCATGGCCCTTTCTTTGCAGGCCATCTGAGCGTCTCCTGTGCCAGTGAGCAGACCCCAAGCGGGCAGGGCCAACACCAGTCTTGCTCATCTTGCTCCCCCTTCCCCCCACCCAGCACCCAGCACAGGGGCCAGCACATGGCAGGCGTTCAATACATATTTGTGGAGTGGACCAGTGAACAGCACCACCTGGAAAGGCCCTTCCTAATCTAACCCTCAGAGATCCGGCCACAGGTCTGAGCATCTCTGGGGAGGGTTGAAAACGGGCACCAAGCCAGGAACAGGCCCCTGATCCTACCCACCGGCCCAGAATGCAGGGGGCAGCAAGGATCCCCTGCCCTGGGTCTTCAGGAGCTGCCCTCCCAGGCTCCCAGGCTCCCAGGCTCCCAGGCTCCCAGGCTGCTATTGTAACCCAGAAGCTGCTGCTCCCCTCCCCAGTGACCCTCCCACTCCAAGCCTCCCATCGGGCCCCGGGAGGCCAGGAGCCACAATGGAAAGGCTGTGGAAAGCCTTTAAAAATTAACAAGTTTCTGGGCATGGAGACAGCCTGGTGTGCAGTGTGTTCCAGGGAATACCCAAGTGGCGCCTGGAGAACAGGGAGCGTGTCTGATGGAGTGGTTCTCACCATGTTGTTGCTACTGAGGGAGAAGCCAAATGGTGGCAATGCTCGGCTGGCAAGCAGCAGGTTCCCACTGAACCCCCCGTTCAGGCCCTCCACTCCTTCAGGGGCCCATGCGAGCAGCGGGCTTCTTCAGGAGACCAGTGGGTCCCTCCCCGCTTAACCTCATCCACTTGCTAAGGCCTGCCAGCTTTCCACGGATCTCCCTCGGGCCCACAAAAGGGTGTCGAGTGCCACAAGTGGGCTGCAAGACATTCCAGAAGTCTCCAGGAAAACCGGATCCTAAGACAGCTGATAGGACAAAGCCAATGGCCCACACAACACGTTTGAGGGGACTCAGCATGAATATAGCTAACCCTCAGGCAGGGAGTCCCCCCGACTCAGGAGACGGATTTAAGTGGGCAGTGCACGGGACCCACACCCCCCAAGGAGAGCGAGGCCTGCCTGGTGCCTGGGACTCGCAGAGAAACCTTCCCACACAATGAGGAACGGAGACCTGGAGAGAATTAACCACGGAGCAAAGGTCAAGTGGGCAGCGCAAAGGAAACTTCCAGACCCACCCCAGGGGCCCGGCTGGCTCCTCCGCCATGGCCAATATCCGCGTGATCTATATGCACACGCACACCCGCACCCCATCACCACCCCCCGCTCCTCCTCAAACTGTCACTTAACTCGGATTTCAAACTGCTTGCGATGTTCTTTAGTCAACATGAAGCAGAAACCTTTTATTAAATGCTGCTAATTTTTTATTGATCACACTGTGAATCATTTCATTTTCCATTACCGCAAATGTCTCCTATCAGGACTCCACGATTACGCCGCTTTATTCCGTCTCCAGCAACTTGTCACTTTTTATCAGTTTTCAGCTTCAGTATTGCTCGAAAATTAGCAAGCGGGCTCTCTGTATCATTACTGTTTTTGTTTAAAAAAATTTTTTTTCCATACAGGAAAGGTTATTATACTTGGAATAAATATACATGAATCAAATTCCAATGAAATTCCTCCCTGACTCTAACCAATTTTAGCATTAGCTTTTATAATTTTTTTAGGTTTATTTCCACGGGAAGACTGTTCATAATTATTGCTCGTGCTCTCCCAAAACACTTATGTTACTAAAGTGTGAAATGTCTTCTAACACAAAGACAGATCTCTGGGAAGTAATTACAGAAATGCATTCAGGGGCAATAATTCTATATTAGCCGTCAGCAGCAGACATCCTCTGAAAGGCACTTGTTATGAAGGAATTATTTGTGTTACCACTGAAGGCATGGCAGGCAAGCCCAAACTGAAAGGCTGCGTCGGACCAGAAACATGGGCTTCCTCATCAAGGGTCAAATTAAGTTTAAATCATTACCTTGAAGCCAAGCAAACGCGTACCTGACTGTCTATTGTGGAGACGTTTTTGAGACGCACTCAAGCACAACGTGGTCTTCCCGTTCCCAGCGTGGTGCAATTACCCTGAGTCTCAAAAGGATTCTGCCAGGAGCTTGTCACAATAGGGAGAGAGGAGGTGGCAGGGCGTCTATTAAATGCTAACTCATGTCACCAAACAGAATTTTCAAGAATTATAAATTGCTGAGATGCCTCGCAGCTGACCCCCTCGCGTTAAGAAGAGCCCAGAATATTATCAGGAAAGCGCAAGAATTTGCATCAAAGGCAGGAAAGGACTTTCTGTGGGGAGCCCAAGGGGCTGTAGCTGAGGGGACAGGGACCCAGTGGACTATCCCTCGTCCCGTGGAAGGTACAAGTAGGGGTCTGGGCAGCAATACCGGCTCCATCTGGGGCAGAGAAACAGCCTACGATAAGGACAGGTGGAAGCAGCGGTGGAGGGGACTAAGGAGATGCCTCCATTGTTGTCTGAGTTTTGTCCCTAAATCTCGGCATGACCTTGGGCCAGTCGTCACCTCCCCTCACTGAGCCTCAGTTTCCCCACCTGTAACAACATCCTGCATCGACATTGTGTGGGGGGTATTAGACGAACAATTGGAAACAAAGAAGTGGTGCAGCATGGGGAGCCTGGGTGGCTCAGTGGGTTAAGCTCAGGTCATGATCTCGTGGTTCCTGAGTTCGAGCCCTGCATCAGGTTCAGCGCTGACAGTACTGGAGCCTGCTTGGGATTTTCTCTCTCCCTCTCTCTCTCTGCCCCTCCCCTGTTCTCTCTCTCTCTCTCTCTCTCTCTCTCTCTCTCTCTCAAAATAAATAAATGAACTTTAAAAAATTTCTGATTAAAAAAACAAAGAAGGTGCAGCATTAGCCCCTCCTGTTCCAAGCGAGATGCTCCCACCTGTAAAATGGCAGGGTTGATTCTAGGAGCCATTGAAGGAACCACCTGGCCTCTGAGAGCTGGGAGAAAGCTTCAGGAGAAGAGCAGAGTATCTCCCCAGGTTCAGTGGGCCCCAGGGACCATCAGGGGATGTACGGAGACCCTTACAAGCCTCAGTTTCCCACCTCTAAAAAGTTCACGCAGATCACTGCCCTGGGTGGTACTCATAGATCAAACAGTCAGACAGAGACATGGGGCTCTTTAATCTGCTCACTTACTGTTGTTTCCAGAGACTGGTACTTTCTAAGGCAGCTCAGGGCAAAAGGCCACTTGCTCTCATGGCACAGGGCCAGGCTACACTGGGCAGTACCAGCAGTTAGCCATCCCACCCCAGACCACGCATGCTTACCTTCCCAGGGGCAGCCTTCCCATCACCCTTTGGGGCTCACTGGGAGCTGGCCCCACCCCCAAGCTCCAGGATCAGGCCCATGGACCCAGACCTGGCCAATCAAGGATGGACACGTGACCCAAGAGGGGCTACTGAGACAACACAATGTGACAGAATCTTCTAGAACCACAGGGAAAGAAGTTACCCAAAGTGACAGCGGAGAGAGCAGAGCTGATGGATGGACGGGAAGGGGACAAAAGGTGTGTGAGCCATGCTCTTTGACCCACTCATCCCACATCAAGGTTTCTATGCTAGAAACTTCTGTATCTAAGTTCACTGTGAGGATAGCCACCTCAGAATGATTTATAGCAGCTGAAAGAATTAGACAGCATCTACATTTCCATGGAGGAGATGGAAAAAGTGTAGAACATTCATGGAGTGGACTCCATGCCACAATTGAAACTGTGAAGAGATGTGTTTCCCTCTCTCTCTATCCCTCTCTTACTTGCACTCCGTTTCTCTCTCTCAAAGATAAATTAACATTAAAAAAAATTTTTTAGACCTGTGAAGAGGGCCACGTGTATCAACAAGGATTAATCTTCCAAACATGATGTCAAGAGAAAGAAAAAAACGAGATGCTAAAGATAAACTATGGTAATACCGTAAAATACAGCAATGTTCATAGAAAGTTTAAAATGTGAGCCAACAGCATCTATGCATCATTTACCTGTATTTCAAGAAGAAAAACATGCAGGGAAGTGGTAAATGGCCAAGCCCTGGATGGAGGGAAAAGACTAATGGGGAGCCCCGTTGGGGACTGGTGTCTGTCCCGCAAACAGAAGGGTACATTCCGGGTGGTCGTTATTATCTTTTACATACCCGTAATACTGTTTAATTTTAAAAAAACTATTGCTGGGGCACCTGAGTGTCTCAGTTGGTTAAGCGTCTGACTCTGGATTTTGGCTCAGGTCATGATCCCAGGGCCATGGGATTGAGCCCTGCATTGGGCTCCGCACTGACCGTATGGAACATGCTTGGGACTCTCTCTCTCCCCCTCTTTCTGCTCCTCGCCCGCTTGCAAGCACACGCTCGCTCGCTCTCTCTTTCTCAAAATAAATAAATAAACTTAAAAAAAAAACTATTGCTGAACCACTAAAAACTTTTAAGTGATAATAAAAATTTTAAAGGACAGATACGGTGAATGGATTGGAGAATTTTAGGCAGAGAAGCCTCCTGAGAAAGGAGTCGATGCCATCCACAGTTTTTGCAGAATCTAACATCCAAGGGATTGTTTCCAGGTCACGTGGCAAGTCAGTGCCAGAGCTGCGGCTGGTCCTCAGGTCTGTTGGTCTGTTGGTCCTACCTCAGCCCTCTGCTCCTTCCCTACACTCAGTGTGATGAGGGGGTGGAGGGAGTTTCCAGCTTGAGCAAATAAATGGCATGTAAGGACTTGGTTGTACTGGGGTAGGAATTTCTGTCTTGCTCCCTGTGGAATCCCAGCACCTAGACCAGTGCCTGGCACACAGTAGGTGCTCAACAACTATTTGCCAAGTAAATGAATGAATGAATGAATGAATGAATGAATGGATGAGACTGGGATGAATGAAAGTCATGCACAACCAACCATTCCTTAAAGTAGACCCTCTTGGACAAGACCCCTTTACGGGGCAACAACAAGTTAGTCATTTTTAAACAAATAAAGATTTTCCACCTTCACGTCAAAAAAAAAAAAACAAAATCAATGCTCCAACTCTGACTTCTCACCAATTTTCTAACCCTCCTATGGGTAGGCTGAGATTGTGAGTCACGGCTGAGTCTGGAAAACCACCTTTGGGGAGATGAGAATGGAAAACAGTCTAATTTAAGGAGGAGGCAGGTACTGCCTAAAATGCATCCCTGGCCCCCTTCCATGAGCACACATCGAATGGAAAAAATTACTCGAAGTCTCTCTATAGGAGAGCGTCTGATGGCTGGGCCGACCAAAAGGAGCGGGTTGCTAAGAAATCACACCAGGCAATGTCAGATGATCACTGCCACAGTCAAGATATGGTCAGGGTCAGAGTTCAAAACAGTTTCTGGAAATCTTTCCAGCAAAGCCCCTTTTCTGTGCAGGAAGAAGAGAAAAAGAAGCCATCTTGTCGGGCATCCTCTGTGACCTCTACCCTATGAGGTAGGTACTATTACCAGCCTCAGTTACAGATAGGAAAACTGAGGCCCAGAGAGGGGAAGGTCACACAGCTAGAGGGGGGCAGAGCAGGGATTCCCATTTCCAAGAGTCAGGTGCTCCATCTGAGCATGGACAGTCTTTCCTGGGATACTGGCTTCTGAGCTCCTCTGGGTTCAGCGCTCTAGTGCTTTTTGCACTAGAACAGTGCAAGTCTATGCCACAGCTTGACCACAGCCTGCAGCCTTTCCACACGGACAATGCCGAATTTCCATAGGGTCCAGGTGCTACTGTCCAAGTTCCATGGCATTAAATTAAGAGATGAGGGGGCACCTGGGTGACTCAGTCGGTTAAGCGTCCAACTTCAGCTCAGGGCATAATCTCACAGTTCGTGAGTTCGAGCCCTGCATCAGGCTCTGTCAGCACAGAGCCCACTTGCTTTGGACCCTCTGTCTCCCTCTCTCTGCCCCTTCCCCACTCCTTCTCTCTCTCTCTCTCTCTCTCTCTCTCTTCTCTCTCTCTCTCTCTCTCTCTCTCTCTCTCTCTCTCTCTGTCTCACACACACACACACACACTAAAAAATTTTAATTAAAAAAAAATTAAGAGACAAGGCAGGTGGATTGTCACCTCCTTTTTAAGCCAAGGCACAGCCCAGCAGGGTGACCAGCAGCAGTTAGATCCACCAAAGGCATGGGCCCCAGGGAGTGGGGTCCCACAGAGACCCCAAGGTGGAGGAAGGAAAGACCAGGGCAGCCCAGAGATGCCTAAGCCAGGACTCTGCCCAGACTTCGAACAGGAACCCATACTTCCTGACCTTGGGGCTAATGCCAGGCAGGTAAGCAGCCCAGCCAGTGTTCCCACCTGCTTTCTCCCCAGAACTGTGTCTGTATTTCCAAGCATCTTTCCTTCCCGTAAAAATGAAGCTTTGCTCTTATTTATGATTACAAAACCAACTGCAACTGATGTGAAAGATACAAGTCATACAGACAAGCATTAAAAAAACAGTAAAAATCACCTGAAATCTCACCACCCGAGGTCCGCGCCGGGACCACTCTGATGAACAGGGTGTGCCATTCACAGACAGACACAGCGGTCACCTTGTAAGAATGGGATCCCGAGCCGCACGCCGATGTGTAACCTTGTACACTGTGCCCCACTGACCCCTGTGCTGCGGCCTTCTCTTCCAGGAATCGTCTTCAGAGTCTGCCTCTCCAGCTTCATCTAGAGGGAACTACTCAGGTTCCCAGCCTCGTTAAATACCAAGTCCCAGTAAATGAACTGGGGAGAAGCGGGGAGTTTGCTTAGAAAAGACTTCCTTGCTCTGCAAATGGGTTCACCCTACCAGTCCGCGTTAAAGGATTCTTACGAGTGTGCAAAGATTCCTGGATGTGCATGTCAAAGGGCCACCTGGGTTGGCATCACCTGGAAGGAGGGCCTGTTAAAATGCAGATGGCACTGTCCAGGTGGCTCAGTCAGTTAAGCATCCGACTTTGGCTCAGGTCATGGTCTCCCAGTTCGTGAGTTCGAGCCCCGCATCAAGCTCTGCCTGAGCTGAGCACGGACCCTGCTTCGGATCCTCTGTCTCCCTGTCTCTCTGCCCTGTCTCGCTTGCAATCTCTCTCTCTTTCTCTCTCTCTCTCTAAAAAATAAAATAACATTTTTTTAAAGTAAAAAAAATGCAGATGACATATACCAGCAGCCACTCTCTGAATATGGGGCTCAGAAATCTGTATTTCAAGAGCCTCAGTATGTCTGTCGCTAAGTACCATCCAAGTATATTTAAAATAGAATCGAAATAATAATGATTCTCCAACATAATTTCTCTATCACCACGCTAGACCAGAAGGCTGACAGTGACTCCCAACGAAAAGAACTTGCTTTATGCATCAGCCACGGAGTCAGGTCTGCAGGACGCCATGTTCCCCAGCACTGGGCCTTCTCTCCGAAACCTTCCAGGCCCAGCACTTCCCACCGCACCTGTGCAGGGGAACAGGGGCGTGTGGTGGGCACTGTGGCCAGCCAAGCTTGAAGGGAAGGATGCCCTCAGCCCGTGACCCTGCAGAGGGGCCCGAGAGCCCCAGCCGGCTGTCACTCGCATGTATGCACACGCACGCACACACACACATGCTCTATGGCTCAGGGGGAGTCCGGCAGCCGGACCCTCTTCCTCACACCCACTGATCCCAGGGAAAGAGTAGGAAATTCCTACTCTGGGAATTCTCAGTTGGCGGCTTCCTCTCTCCTCTCCTCCACCAACCAGCAAAGGAGGTTTCCCCTCTCCTAGGCATGAAACCGGGATGCCTCCTGGCTTTCATCACTACCAGCCATGCACGGGACCCAAGTTATTCCCACCCTCCAGGGGCCAAGCCAGGGGGTTTCCAGGAAGCCCCTCATTGTCCTGTCCTTGGGGGAGCACAGGTGGGGGAAGTGAGCTGGATGTTTCTGGGAAGCGGGCTCCTCTGGGATTCGCCTTCCCCTCTCTGCCAGCTGCCGGCTCTGAATCACTGAGGAACAGCACGGACACCCGCAGCCACAGGAAGGAGGCCGCGGACCCCAGGGCCAGCCTCATGCTCCTCTCCAGCAGAGACACGTAGGAGCATTTGAGACACATCCATTTATTCACAAAACATTTCCCGAGACCTATGATGTGCCAGAGACTGTCCTCAAACACAGCGGGGAAAGAGGAAGGCATACCCTCTATCGGGAGAAGGACTGCAAATACATACGGAAACAATCAGTTCTCCGAGTGATCAGCACTTTGAAGGAAAACGAAGAGGTGGGGCGGGAAGGGGAGAGGCCAGCTCTAGCGGGGTGTAGGGCCTCTCTGAGGGCTGCAAGAGCAGAACAGCCAAGGATGAAAAGGAACCAGCCGATAACCGTTGGAGAAGAACATTCTGAGGCAAGAGAAGTCGGAGTGTGATAGAGAATCGGGTCCATTCCCAGAACCAAAAGGAGGCCCGTGGATCAGCAGGGCAGAGTAGGGGGAGCAGCCTCAGGCCTAGGGAAGGCCCAGGACACGCCATCAAGTCCTGGATCAGACAGTGACCAGGAAAGAACCCAGAACCAGCGCTAATCCCTTGATTCAGGACAAACATGAAGAAGAATGAAGATAGATTGAAGGTGCATGTGGGCAAATGGAACATCGAGACCCTCCATACTATGATTCGACTTGGTTCTATCTCACCAGCAAACATTTCAAACACCACAATGCCATGTTAGCCAGACACACTCTGTGCAGGCGGTGTGCAAAGTGCCTCGGCCTGGTCGCAGGCTGTGAGGTCAGGCCTCAGTTCGAAACCCACAGCCAGGCGAGTCTTCTGGCTCATGAAAAACGGGATTATATTGAAAGCCATGCTGGTATTCCAAGGGTCAGGAGAGAAAGTAACAGCACCCCGCATGTATGGCCTCTGCTTAGCAAAATAATGACGGGATCAGCCATAACAGTCCAGACTATGGGGTGGGAGGCGCCTATCCAGGCAGGCATTGGAGTCACAATCTTGAAACTCTTAAGCCACTGACTTTGGCCTTGGAAAGATAAAAGTGCCATGCTAGTGGGACAGTGAAGAGGCTTCGCAGCCCCCCTAGGGCAAGGATCTTAGCCAAGACCCCAGAGCAAGGAGGTAGCAAATTAAGAGCAGCAGGCTCATCTCGGGACCCCCTAGCCCTGCCCACCCAGGTTCTCAGAGCCGTGTCAGGGTGCTTACCTCCAAATCGAGCTCCTGAAGAAAAAAGCTGCCCATGACGCATTAGCCTGGGAATCCAAGAACTTGGACAGCCGTGGCAGTGACATAGCCCAGGAAGGCATTTGAAACAGGTGGCCTGGTGCATCATCCGGCTTCTGCGGACCCCAGGCCAACAACAGTACACCAGGGGGGACCACATCAGTGGCCGTTCCCCACCCCACTCAGCCGAGATCAGGCCTGATGGGCATTCGGCAGCCCTGCACGGCGGCACTGCAATGTTCTCTCCTGCCCGCACAGCTCGCCCTGGCCTTCCCAGCCCCAACACCAGCTGTCTGACAGATTCAGGGGCCCGGGGGTTCCCACCCCTGACAATGGCAACACCATCAGAGAATTCTAGTCCTGGACAGCTCTCTGAGCAGCCTGTCCTTTAAAAAAGGGAGCAGGGAGGAGGGCAGGAAAACGGTGCATAGACACCGAGGCTCTGAGCAAACAGGCTCGTTCTGGAGAATGACAGGCACAGAACCAGATCCTGTGCGGCCAACTGGGTGGAGAAAAAACCTGCATGGACTCATCACAAGGTCAGAGCATATGGGTTTGACCGTAGATGAGCTGGCGATGCAGCTCTGTGTCACAGCTCACAGGTTATATAACCTCTTGGAACCTCAGTTTCTTCCTCTGTAAGATGGGAGGACAATAGTGTGGGCGTTGTGAGGACAATATGCGGTAATAGAGAGAGCCGTGGGCCTCACGCATCCTCATACGCTCCACGGTTCATGACTCTGGGCCTACTGTGTGCCAGGCAGTGTCCTCGGGCTTGGGACATAGCAGTCAACAGGACCGATAAAAGCCATTGGTAACAAGGAAGAAAATCTCAGGTGGTGATAAATGCAAAGTGGAGAATTAAAACAGGGTCAGTGGGGTAGGAAGAGATGACAGGCAGAGAGGCAACTTCACCAAGGGCATCACAAAGGTTCCTCTGGGGATGGGTGTTTGAGTAAATGCTTACATGGCAGGAACAAGCCAGGCATGAAAAGGTGGAGGGAGGCCACCGCAAGTGCCAAGGCCCTGGGGCTAGCAAGCTGAGAGGCTCAAGGAACAGAAAGGTCAGCACGAACAGGTGAGGGCCAGGTCAGGTAGGGCCTTATAAAGACAAGACCAGAAGTCTGGGTGAAATACCTCCTCCTTATCTGAATAAGACAGTGACACTGCACACCCCACCCTTCCCCTAACTACTTGTAGTTTCCATAACACTCATGACCGTACTGTGTTTATTGTTCATTGTCTCCTGAAACCCAATCCAATATAAGCTCCAGGAAGGCAGGAATCTTCACCTTGAGTCACTGAGCAATCCCTACTGCCTGGCCTAGAGGACGGTCTCAACAATATTAGTTTAATTAATTACTGGCACTCGGTAAGTGCTCAATAAACGTGATGATTCGGGCTGCCATTAGGGCCCCGGCTGCTTTGCAAGGAGATGAGCCTCTCAACCTTGGGGGCATTCAAGCAGAGCCTGGAAGAACACATGGTGAGGACCCTTGACACCAGGAGGGGCTTGGATGGTCAGGGTTCCAGGTTCTCTCCCCCTCCAACAGCTGCTGCCAGATCTGCCTTCTGCCCATTACCTGGGGACAGACATCGTCCGAGTGGCTGCGACACATGTGACAGAGCTTCGGCAGTGCCTTGATTTCTGGGCCACTCATGGTTTACTAGCACCACCAAGTGCAGCCCCTTGTGCTGCTTAATAGGAGACTGTCATCATTATGGGGGCTGCAGTGGGGGCAGGGGTGAGAAGGAAAGAAAGACTTTTTTCTGCCAACATTGTACACTGAGTGCCAGGAGGAATGGACTTAAATTCTCCCTCAAAGGCTAACCCCTCCCCCACCCCACCCCCACCCCGGGGCAGGGCACTTCCTGCAGACAATTGGAACTTGTCCTGTAGGCTTTGACTTCCTTTGTGTCAACTAATTTCTGACTCGGGGTTTTCAGCTATTTATTTCTAGAACAATACGCTCACTGCAACAGCCATCCAGAGAGGCAGTCTTCCTGGCGGTGACAGCGTGGTCTCCCCCTGCTTTTCTCCTCGGCAGGAGGACGAGGGAGGTGTGAAAAGCCTTCTAAAGAGGTGGGTGGAAGTGGTCAAGCCTGCCCCCACCCCACCAGGGGCAAGTCTCATTTTCGGAACCAGCCAGCTGGAATAAAGTGAGGACCCCAGGGGGTGTCCTGGAGACCCAAGATTTTGGGGCAGGCAAGTGGTGACATTGGGGGGGGGGAGGGTGTGGCCCCCACGAGGAACTCTTCCTCCACACAGTAATTAACTGAGGCTCCCAGCACCCTTCCTCGCCTCGGCAGCCTGCCCGTCCCCTTTCCGTAATCTTTTTCTAATTTGTGTTGCCGCTTCCTGCTTCCTCCAAGCCACCTTAATTGGAAACTCTATAGTTCACACGGAAAGTTCCTCTCTGCTCTCTGAGGACACCTATCGAGGGTGGAACCAGGCTCTTCACAATAATTCTTACCAGACACGGCTAATAATGACCCTCTTTCGCTAATGAAAAAAACACACACATGCACACATTGTGGCTGCTGTAATTAAGCTTGTGACGAGTTGAGTTGGAGGGAAATTAGATTTATTTACATGCTGTTCTGTTGCTGATGAAGCACTAGCTATCGGGAAGACTTCTAATTAACCCTCGTTTAGAGGGTGTGCTCTTTTGTGCCTCCTTCCCTCCCTTTGTAAATTGCAGTTGGTTAAAAAATAATAATAATAATAATTAGCCATTCTTCGAGTTGAGTTCTCTCCTGCAACTCAGTTTAATCCTCAAGCTGCATTGCCCGGATGCTGATGGCAATAGAATGCCTGAAAGCTTCCAGTTCTGGGCTGTAGTCACCAGCCGGCAAGTGTGGCCGCAGTGGCAGCCACTGGCCAGGCGCTGTCCTCGACACTGAGCCGGTCAAAAGCGGAGCCAGAGACAGCCCGGCCTCCGAAGAGATTAGGAGGAGCAGAAAGGCATTGGGTGAATGGCCAGTCGGGGCACCAGGCACCAGGCTGGAAGCAGGCTGCATTCAGGTTTGTGGTGGACGAACTGGGGGTGCAGGGGTGCATAAGGGTTGGTAAGGGAGGGAAGAAAAGCAAATGCAAGATTTCAGCAAGATTGGGGCAGAGCCCACAGAGGCGAGTGGAAGGTCTCGACGTCCAGGGTTTTCAGAACAGATTTGCCGTCCATGGCTGACTGCCTCCTCCGTCTGTCTGTGCGCAGCTGTGTATGGAAAGGAAGCAGACCCAGGATGCCACGGCCACGAGCACACAGGTCCTGGGTAGGTATTCTCACCCTGGGAGTCCTGGATTCTTCAAACCTGGTGCCCGGGAGGCAGCGGCATCGGACAAGGGCGCCCATCCCCAGTTACTGCACCCCCTCGGATCTAAGAGGCTGCAAATGCATGACATCCATCACCTTAATGCTTGCTTGTCCCAAGGGGAAGGGGGCGTCATTTCATTAGACAGATGCATAGACCAAAAGGCTGCTCAACTTCAGAAATGTTGGATTCTGACAAAACGCACATCTTAGAATCAAAGCAACACGAGACAAAGTCTCCAGAAGAGAGCTAGCCTTGCAAGGCCAGACCCTGCATGAGATATAACAGAATCAGGCAAGCCCCCCACGTCCCATAGGTGGCCAAAGTAAGGAGCATCTGAGCCGTCACAGCCGATTCTATGGTGCTGCCGTCTCTCGGGGTCACCTCCCTCACCAGCTGTATGGTTCAGGTGGTCACAGCTTTTCCCTCAAGGCACCCAGGGAAGCCTCCAGCTGGAAGGGACCTCAGAGAGCACCTCATCCAGCCCGTCTCTTACCTGGTAAAGTCCCAGGGCACTGCCAGGCCAGGGAATTCGATGATGCGGGAAGGGGAGCACGGACAGGATGGGCTCATGGGGACAACCCCTATCTGGAGTTTGGATACTTGTGAACACCTCTGATAACGAGGGTGGACGCGAACATGAACGGGCTTCAGAAGCCACGTCCAGGTAGCTGCGTGGTTACTTGAGTTTTCTTCTAAAGCACATGGGACTTTTTAAAAGCCTAAGTCCTGCTAAAAGAGAGCACAGCTCCAGACTCAAGGGGAAGGTCCATGAGACTTCTCATCCCAAGTCACCACACACAATAAAATACTCACCTCATGGGTGGGTGTTTCATCTTTCTTCTAAATCTCTCTCCCCACTAAACAAAGAGAGTTATTTCTTTCCCATTAGATTGTGCAACACCGGGCAAGGCGCACACGGCCCCTCGAGACGTGGGACCGAATCCAGCATCTATTACCCTCCATGCCAAAGACACAACAGACTTCCCATCAATGTGTGTATACATGAGGCCAAAAATGTCCAATGTCATAAATCGTGATTCCAGGGGTCTCTAATGCTTGCCACTCACTCAACGGAATAACTGGCTATATTAACATCTCCCATATTCTCCTTCTATTTTCCCTCACTTGGAAGTTAATGAACTTGTAGCTAAGGGAATCCTTTAACATGCTCACATCATCACTGCCACCTCCCCTGACCCAGGGAAGGGGCTTCATAAATGCCTGGCAGGTGAACAAGGAGACCAGCCCCATCAGCTTCTGCTAAGAGAATGGCTTTGTCATCCACCTGCTTGAAGCAAGTTTCCAGGACACCAGGAGCCCCTGTGTGCTAAGGACTGCATGGCCCCTGCCGAAGGTTAACACTGCTTAATTACCCAGCGTTTTAAAATCACCATGTCCCAATCCCATAGAACTCAACTGCCCGTAACTTCCAGAATTCAACACATTTCTGCAGGTTGTTGGGGCCCCTGGGAACTTGAACCAAGCCGGACGTGTGGCCACCTGCCTGTGAATCCCCCCTTGGGTGGAGTGATGAGGAGCCTGACTCAGCAGGAAACACTCCCCTTGCCATCAGTTCTGAAGAACAGCCTGGAAGATGCACACACATGCCCTAGACGGTCCCAACAGCAACCTCTGGTTTACCTGCCACAGCAGGTGCGAGGAGATTAATTTCCCAGGATGCTCTGAAGGGGAAATATGTGACAAACGACAAGTCAAAGAAAGGCTCCTCACTCAGAAGCACCCATGAGCTGCTCCCCTCCACGCCCTCGGGTCCCTTCCGGCCGCCACCACCCTGGTTCAGGACTGCCACCTCTTCTCCTGATGACCGTGCAGCCTCACTGGCTTGTCCAGCCACCTGTCAAACCCTGAGTGGATGCCTGCCATGCGGTAACACTAGAATGCCTTCCTTGCCCACCTTCACCTTCCAGCAGTGGAAAAGCAGTTTATCCAAGAACCTCCACATCATAAATATCCACTCGAGGGATTTGTTTTAAAGCATTTTTAAGATAATCATCCTTTCAAAAAGGATTTTTTTTACTCCCTCATACTTCTTAAAGAATGACACGCCAGGGGCTCCTGGGTGGCTCAGTCGGTTAAGCGTCCAACTCGATTTCAGGTCCTGTCATGATCCCAAGATGGTGGGATCGAGCCCTGCATCAGGCTCCACACTGAGCATGGAGCCTGCTTGGGATTCTCTCTCCCTCTCTCTCTCTCTCTCTCTCTCTCTCTCTCAAAGTAAATAAATAAAACAAAACAAAACAAAACAAAACAAAACAAAAGAATGATACTCCAAGACTGAAGTATAGTGGCAAGGAATACACACTTGGGTGATAGAAATTTAAAGAAATGCAGGGGCACCTGAGTGGCTCAGTTGGTTAAGTGTCCAGCTTCAATTCAGGTCATGATCTCACAGTTCATGGGTTCAAGCCCTGCATCAGGCTCTGTGCTGACAGCTCAGAGCCTGGAGCCTGCTTTGGATTCTGTGTCTCCCTCGCTCTCTTCCCCTTCCCCACTCATGCTCTGTCTCTCTCTGTCTCTCAAAAATAAATGAAACATTAAAAAAAAATTTAAAGAAATGCAAAGAAGGATTGCTCTAAAAGTCGGGCAAGTGGTTATTTCCGGAAGGAGGAAGGGGGCTGTGACTGGGGTGGGGCTTCTGGAGAGGCTGGCAAAGTTCCATCTCTAGACCCAAGTTATAAGAATTCACTCCGTCCTAAATCTGGTTTGTGGGGCGTCTGTATCTGTTTTTTATTTTACAGTAAAACAGTCCGCCCCTTAGCCCTGTTCTCTTTCATTGTGCTGAGCCTGTAAAGAGAGATTTCTGGTCACGGACTCCCCTACTGGGCTGTAAGCTCTACGAGGGCCAAGATCACTTCTGCCTTGTTTACACTACAAACCGAATGCCTGATGCTGCTGAATGAAGGAGCAAATGAATGAATGGCCCTTCACAAGAGCTCTCCTCTCCAGAGGTCACTCCAGGGATCAGGAACCACATGTGCCCTACTAACCATGGCACTGGAGCCTAAGCACATCTAAGACCATCAATATATTTTTATAAAATAAATGAGTGAGGGGCGCCTGGGTGGCGCAGTCGGTTAAGCGTCCGACTTCAGCCAGGTCACGATCTCGCGGTCCGTGAGTTCGAGCCCCGCGTCAGGCTCTGGGCTGATGGCTCGGAGCCTGGAGCCTGTTTCCGATTCTGTGTCTCCCTCTCTCTCTCTGCCCCTCCCCCGTTCATGCTCTGTCTCTCTCTGTCCCAAAAATAAATAAACATTGAAAAAAAAAATTTTTTTAAATAAATGAGTGAAAAAAACCAACTGTGCTAAGCATAGAGGACACAAAAGTTACTAAGCATGGTCTTTCCATCAAGGACCTCCTCATCTAGCAAGAAGAGGCACACACCAGACCATGTGACGAAGGCGAAGATGGAAAATGTGCAGGGGGTGATGTGAGCACTGTGACGGGGAATCGGGATGAAAGGACATGGAGCTGGTTCTTGAAAGAAAAACCAGAAAGTCCCTCCACTGGGAGGCAGGACAGCACCTCCTGGGAGGAAGTTGGGAGCTCCCCAACCCCACGGACTTGTCCCCAAATCATCTGCCATATCTGCTGCTGTGGCCAAGAGTCATCTCCCGAAATCCCCCAAGTCGTGCCGTTACCACCACCTCCCTTCTGGTGCACCTGCACACGCGCACGCATACACATGCGTGCACACACCCACACTCTGAGAAAGTGCCTCCCACATACAGTAGGACCCGACCATGTTACATTACTTGTGCACACTCCCCAACCACCCTGTGAGGCGTCTCTGCATCCAGACCAGAGGAGAGAGGCTCACCGAGGTCAAGGGATTCACCGGAGACCAGGCCAAGAAGACGTGGAAAAGAGGGGCATAAGAAGGGCTGTACCTCACTTTCAAAGCATGGGGGAGTGAGGGGCTCACAGCACCCCCCCCACACACACCACTGTCACTGAGAACGTCAAGATGACACTTGGGGTTCCCCCGATATTCTCCACCCTCAGGAACTGTGTGCATGGACCCTTGTTTCTTGTCTTCGCCATCAGTCTGGAACACTGGCAGAGTCCGGCCCAAGACTGCCCTTGGAATACGTTACTCTGATAATTTTGGAGGAAACGCGCCATGAGCCAAGATCCCCGCACCTCGGAAGTGGAACCTTTGCTTCCCGTGCTTCTTTTCATGTCCCTTTTCTGAGTTTTCACTTTTTTTGTTTCTTGTGTTTTTAGATTTTTAAGGAATCTCTGCACCCAATGTGGGGCTCGAACTTGCAACCGCAAGATCAAAAATCTCGTGCCCTTCTGACTGAGCCAGCCAGGAAACCCTTTAAAGGGCTCAAATCTTAAGTGACGTGGGTGGCGAGTTTCTCCAAAAGACATTCCCAGCACCCACGTGCCCCTTCCCAACCATGCCCTAGGTCAACTCAACACTAGGTCTGTGAGATCCATCCAATCCTTGGGGGTGGCAGCAGGCAGTTCCTCTTCATCGCTGTGTTCGTGCTTTTCTTTTAATTTTTGCTTTCTTCAAGGTCAGGTCCAACGCAACCCTTTCTTCCCCCTCGATGTCACTGACTAGGGGCAGATATATTAGATCGCAGGGCCAGTGCGTCCCATATTTCTGTTCCACCATCTGTGCGGTTGCTGGTTTCAGGTTGAAAGCATCTCTACTCCCATGGTCGGCAACCAAACTTCACTTGAGCACACAGCTCCCTCTACTCCTCCAGGAGCCACTGGGGCTGCAGGAAGGCAGGGAGGGAGCTGTGTCTGCAAGTCCCAGGGCCAAACTGTGGCGGGAAGGAGACTAAGGGCTCTTGTCTTAGCCGGAGCCTCACCACACCCCCCACCCATGCCCAGCTTCAGAGAACCTGAAAGATACACCTGACAGGCCTCAGCCTCTGGCCACAAGTGTCCTTCATCCGGGTCGAGACAGGAAAAGATCACGCTCTCTCCACGTTCCTACTCGCTCCACCAGCAAACAAAGCTCATACGAAGGGTTGTAAAACGGTGCAGTCACTATGGGAAACAGCATGGAGGGTCCTCAAAACATGAAGCAACCCAGGGGTCCCTCATCGGGTGAGCAGATAGCAAAATGTGACCTGTCCATCCAAGAGAATATTATTCAGTCTTCAAAAGGAAGGACTTTCTGATACTTGGTACATCATGGATGAATCATGAGGACAAGACGCTAAGCGAAATGAACCAGCCACAAAAGGACCACTACTATAAGATTCCACCTCTGTCAGATACCCAGAGTAGTCAGATTTGGAGAGAAAGCAGAATGGAGGCTGACAGGGGCTGGGGGACAGGGAAATGGGGAGTTAGTATTTAATGGGAGCACAGTTTCAGATGGGGAAAACGAAAAGGGTTCCAGAGATGGCTGGTGGTGTTGGTTTGCACAACAATGTGAATGTACTTAGCGCCAATGAACTGTATGCCTGAAAATAGTTAAGATGTACATTTTATGTTATATGTATCTTACCCTCATTTCTTTTAAAGCTATAATGGGGGAAAAAATGTAAAATGCCGAGACAGGGAATAGCAGCCAGAAGCAAGAAAAACCAAAACAGAAGTCATGATATTAATATAAGACAAAAATGCAATTCAAGGCAAACACCATCAAATACGACCATGAGAATGGCTCAAATTTTTTTATTTTTTTTTCATGTTTTTTTTTATTTTTGAGAGGGAGAGAGACACAGTGTGAGCAGGGGAGGGGTGGAGAGAGAGGGAGACACAGAATCCGAAACAGGCTCCAGGTTCTGAGCTGTCAGCACAGAGCTCAACGCGGGGCTCGAACCCACGAACCGCGAGATCATGCCCTGAGCCGAAGTCAGACACTTAAGCGACTGAGCCACCCAGGCGCCCCAGATTTTTTTAAGAAGTGAGGTTTGCAGCCACAGTAAGTCCAAAGGGGGAGCAAGATGCAGAAGAGTGTAGAATCTCCAGCCAGAGAGACAAAGGGCACCGCAAGCCTCCTGTCCTCTCTCGCTTGCTCCCTGCACCCCGGCCAGAGAAAGCAAGATTGGAGGCGGGCAAGAAAACACGCCAGCTTCTGTCAGACATAGCAAGACCTGATGTGAAGCTGGTGAGACACCCTCTTTGGACATGGTCATCCACACTTTTCTCAAGCAAGACCCAAGCTCTGAATGACTCCCCTCTCTTTGGCTTCTTTCAAATGAGGTTTTATACCGGGAGGGCCCAGGAAACTCAAAACGCTTTCAGGTCTGAGCCTGAACCAGGAGGAGGCTGCCAGCCTCCTACCAACGACCCGTCTGGAACAGACACACAGATTCCTCTGCTTCTTCGCAACAAAAGCAACAGCCCCCCGCACCGCATCCTAAGCCCACCACCTCGGAGCCCAGGCTCATTACAGCATCATCCCCATGTTTCACAGCAGCGCTAGGAGGCAGGGGCCACTGGCTCCGTTTTACAGAAGAGAAAACCAAGGCTTAGAGAAATCTAGTGACTAAGCTCAGATCCCAAGCAGGAGGCAGAGTGGGATTTGGTGTTCGACTGGACACACCCTAAAGCCCAATTCTTCGAGGGTCAGGCTATTGTGTCCTTCCGAGACATTCAAACAACCTGGGGGATTTCACAGGCTGGAAGCCAGAACTCAGAGCGGGCCAAGGCTGCATTGGGTACATCACGACCAAACCATCCCTTAGCAATAACCTCATTGATTCCCACAGATAGTTTTGAGTTTGCAAATCATATCTAAGAATCCATTTGATCCCACAGACTAGGGAGGAGACAGAGTTTTATCCTCATCCACAACTGATAAGAAACCATCTGAGGAAGGACCAGAGAGGGGCCTGAACGGTCAAAAGTCACACAGCAAGTTCCCATGGAGGTAGGCCTAGCATCCAACCAGGCCTCATGCAGAGACAGTCACCCCACTAGGCCCCCCAGGAAGACGCCCTCAGACACAGCATTCCCGTGGGCACCAGGACACAGATGGAATTCTCTGGAACCTGCGCAGCCTTTCTGCCAGGCCACCGCGCGCTGCCTGCCTGCCAGTCTGATGCTCTGCCCTCCGTTTTTCATTGCTAATTAATTTGGATGGAGATGTCTTTAAACCGAGACTTACGTCGGGTCCTCCCCACTGTCTGTGAACCAATTTCATTACAACAGAAACCATGTTGCCAAAATGAGAAATCCCCTCCTTTTCAGGCCTGTGCCCTTGAAGGCATCTTATTAGAAAAGACCATTTCTTAATTAACATTTTTGATCTTTAATCCATTACACATCCCTCTAATCCTGTACGGAGGTGCGGCTGGCCCACTTCCGCGGGCTGGCTCTGGGCTGCGCGAGGCTGGCAATTTCAGCGCTGAGGGCTCGCTCACAGCTGGACTCCACCGCGGACAGTCGGCGGCTCCCAGACACCACCTCTGGTCCAGCCGCGGGTGCCTCTCCCGAGCGGGAGCCGGGGAGGGGGGCCTGGCGCAGACACCCCCGGATGGGCCAGTCTGCAGACGAGAGTTCATTTCATTAACCCCTGAACCCCATCTCTTCTCTCCCCAGAACAGTTTCTAGCAAAGGCTGTTTTCGCAGATCTGGCTCGCGCCAAGCGTGAGGGCCGTCAGGCTGGTCTTCCTTCCCATTTGCACAAACCTCAGGCAACCTGACCACATCTACACAAAGAGCCGGTCCCGTCAAGGTCAGAAGGCCCCACACTGGAAAGCCTCGGACCTGCCCGGTGACTCCCTCCTTCCTGAAAGACTTTCTTCCCTGGCTTTGAGGGATCCCGTCTTCTCCCGGGTTTCCTCCCACCTCCCTGACCACCCTCGACCTCTCCTCCTCATCCCAGCCTTCAATGCTGATGCCTCTCCAGACAAAGCCCTCAACTTTATCCTGTCTGAGCTCACTCCTAGCTTTGAGCGCCAGCTACACACTGGAGACCCAAATACATCCCCAGGCCCATCCTTCCCCCATCACCAGATCCTACATTCAAGTGACCACTCAGCCTCCAAGAGGCATCCCAAACTCAGGGCCAAAACCAAGCTTGAGCACCACCACCGCCCCCAATCATACCAGAACGACGGCTCCCAGGACGTCATGGCACCCAGCTGCTCGCCTCCAGCCACCCAGCTGGCCTCTGGAGCCTTGGAATCACGCTTCCTTCCTCTCCTTTCCTCACCCCGACATCCACCCAGGGACACATTCTGTGGGACCTACCTCCAAAAGAAATCCTAATCCAGGCGCGCCTGGGTGGCTCAGGTGGCTAAGCGTCTGACTCCTGATTTCTGCTCAGGTCATGATCTTGTGAGTTCAAGGCCCACGTGGGGCTCCGTGCTGACAGTGCGGAGCCTGCTTGAGATTCTCTCTCTGCCCCTCCCCAATGCACGTGCACCCTCTCTCTTTCAAAATACGTAAATAAACATTAAAAAAAATAAAAAGCCCTTCCTAATCGGACGTCTTTTTCACCTCCTGGCCTGGGTCCCAGCCCCCATCACCTCCCACCTGGGTGAGGACATCTGTCCCCTTCTCTCTTGCCCATACACAGCTAGAGAGATCCCTCCTCCCGTCTGCCCCCAGCCTCCCTTCAACTCAGAGTAAAATCCAGGGTCCACCATGATTCAAGGACCTACATGACCTGCTGCTGCTTGCCTCCCTCCCTCACTGCCCTGACCTCCCCTCCCCTCCCCACCTCTCTGGTCCCACCTCTCCCCACTTCCCCCACCTCCCTCACCTCTCTGGCCTCACCTCTTTCCCCCTCCTGCCCTGGCTCACTCTACTCGGGCCACAGGGACATCCCTTCTGTCCATCAACAGGCCTAGATCACCCCCACAGCCAGGAACATCTGGAATGCCCTCTGCATGGCTCACACCCTCTCTTGCTCAAATGCCCCTCCTGGGCACAGAGGCCTCTCTGACGCCCCCTCCTCCCCACCACCCCATCACTCTCTAAGTGGCCACCCTGCTGGTCATGTCCCAGTGAAACATATTATATATCTGTTCATAGACTTTGCCAGCACCGTGCACACCAGGGACTCTGGTGGCCCCCTTCGCCAACTAGGACAGCGCCCAGCACTTCACAGGCACACAGTAACACCTGTGACTGAAAGAATACAAGCTGTCAGGATCTTGCCAGCAGTGATGCAGGCTCCCAGCCATCACTGGTGTCAAGGGGTGGTCCTGCAATGCCAGCACTGGCGCTCATCCAGCAGCAACTGAGCAGGGGGTCAGACGTGCAGTAGAACTTCCTGGTGGTGTACGTTCTGTGAAACTGCCCATCAGCAAATAAAGCAGAGCTTAAGCCTCATGTTGGATTACTAGGGGAGGGAGGGAGAAAAAAATGGTCCATAGTGGCAAGGGAGGTGGAACCTATGAACAGTTAAGGGGCAGGGACAGGCTAGCCCTGGTCCTTCACAGACTCTGAAGGACAGGACAGGGGTTCGTGGAAACGGGAGACACGTGTGCAAAGGCTGCGCGGAGGGCAGGGATGGGGACACTCTAGAACAGGGTGGGGACATTCTGGGAGGAGGACACAGCCCCAGACAAGGCACGGGTTAGAATGAGGACAGGCAACACAGGAGGAAACTCCAGGAAGAGGCCATGTGGGGACTTGTAGAGTCCCAAGACCGCACCTCAACTCTTGAGCTACATGTACCAATGAGACCCTCCACGGGGACCACCCTGCCTCAGGGCACCATGACTTCCCAAGGCTGCTGGTGGCCCCTGAGTCTGGCCAGCCTCAGAGCTGGGCCCGGAGCATGGGGCTCTGGATTCCCTGTCTAGTGCTCCTATCGTCCCTACTCCCCAGGCTCAGCCTTTGTCTGCTGCCCCAGCCGCTACCAGCCCAGACCTTGACCTGAGCCCTGAAGGCCATCATGCTGCAAAGCCTGAGGTCAAGGGCCCTTCGCTGCCAGCAGCAGGAGGTTAAGGCACCCAAGTCCCTGCCTCCACACACACCCCCAGGCCGGGGGTGGGGGGCACTACCTGGTTGGAAGAGTTATGGGGCTGGATGGGGAAGAGCAGACAGGCCACTCTCCCCAACACCAGACAGGCTCCTTTTAGGGAAACCCACCTCGGCCAGAATAGGCATCCCCCAATGGGTCCACCCCAGGATCTGGGCTGGGGGTGCTGCCAGGGGGAGCCCGAAGGAGAACATCCAGGATGGAGACCATTTAGCACCCTTCACACACCGCTGCCCTTGCACGTGGACCCGCACACCACCCTTCACGCTTGCGGTCCCTTGACGGGTCCGTGCGTCAGACATAGGCCCTTCCCAGGTGGGGTCCCCGGTTGGGGGTGGGGTAGGAGGGGGGGTGTGTGGCAGGTTCTAGAGTCAGCCTATGAGGCAAATATGTCACCTGCCCCGAGATACAGCTGCCGTGGCTTGGGATACACACGTGAGGATAATGGCCACAAGGTGCTTGGCTCCTGTGTCAGGTGTGAGGGAGGAAGACACCCATCCTAAAACCCCAGAGCCACCCGAGGGGCCACACACACCCCCACCTGCGGGAGCAGCAGATTCTCCCCCACATCTCAGGCTCACGCAGGCAGGCCCAGTGACTGTAATTGCCAACTCTCCTTAAATTGTTGTTGCCTTCTTTATTTGGGCAAATGTGTATCCTGATTGGGAGAAGTTACATGAACTAGTAATGACCTATATGTATGCACATACTGCTGTCAACAAGGTAGGGAGGTGGGATCAGGTGCACTGTGCTACAGTGCGGCTCTACCACAAACTTGCTGTGTGACACTGGGCAAGGCCCCTAACCTCTCTGATGCTCAATGCCCGTATATGGGAAATAGGTATGCTAATACCACCTGCAGTCAAAGTGCTGCTTCAAGGATTCAAAGACATGATGCCTGTGGAAATGCGGCTTGAGGGAGGTGAGAGGGCACAGTGACCAGCACACAGGCCCTGGGGACAGAGAGAGCGAAATTCAGATCCTAGCCAGGCACTTTTACCAACTGGCTGACCCCAGTCTCTGCAGGAGAATGCACACAAACTCAAGTCCAGTGCCACAGGGGCACATGGCAGCCAGCCACCCAAACGACACCACGGCGGCGTCTAGCTGTGGCCTTCCCTGAGGGGTGGGTCCTCAGCAGCCCCGCCCCAGACCCCTCGGGGTCCGCAGGCAATGCGGCTTTGTAGGAATCAGGGGTTCTGGCTGGAATCCCAGGCTGGTCGTCTCTTTTCTTTCTCTGTCCACATTTGGGGAAGGCATTTCCTCTTTCTCGTGGCCTGCGGGTCAGGTTTCCACCCAGATGGAAAGTCCCACCCAGGGGCCCCCAAAGGAGGGCTCACCATGGAAACTCCATGGGGTGCCTGCCAGACCCAGGAGCAAGTGACCACTGGCAGGCCTTCCTGGGGCCAAGCCCACAGTCCTGCCAACCGGAAGGGGGAAGGGACAGGAGGGAGCTCCAGCTGGACTCAGGCACAGAACAGTGTTCATATATACAAAGAGCGGGTTAAGTGTGAATGCGTTTGGGTATGCATGTGCGCATTTAGGCATGTGTGTCTACAGAGAGACCCCAAATTAGCCCCGGCCCTCGGTCCTCCTAACTCTCCTGAGCCTGTTTTCCGGACTGCGTCCCTCCCGGAGGCCAGATTCTACTCAGATAAGATGAGTAAAGACAATAATCCTATAGTAAGGGAACAAAGGGTGGATCCTGCTGGATGAAGCCCTGAGCAGCCACTATACAAACCATGACCAGATTACAGTCTGGGCGGAGGGGACACGGTAGGTGACGCCGTCTCCCAAGCTGGTGAGCTCCAAACATAAGGATATGAACAGGGCTTCCCAAACTGTGTTCCAAGACTTCATGAGTTGGGGACAGGTGGTCCTCAAAAATAGGTAAGGGGTAGTTTCTGACGTCAAAAGTTCGAGGAGCCCTCCCAAAGGCTCACAGCAACCATGGGCACGTCAAGGGCTATTCAAGGTCCTGCTTTGAAGAACCCTCATTGAATTGCATTTAACCAGGCACTCAGGAAAGTGACCTGAGCAGCTGCCCCAGGATGCAATTTGGCTTTGCCCAGGTCCCTCCAGGCTGTGCAGCACATAAGTCCACGGCTGTGCTGTGTACTTAGGCCCTGAGCGTTCTTCCGGGGTCAATTTAAGAAAGAACTCTAGGAAAGTTGTTTCTGTATTGTGTGCCAAATTGTTACTGAGACAGTGGCTGTTATTTGTTCAATGATTAATGAGGATCCGCACAGTAAATTCCTCAGCATTTAGTGCCAGGGAAAAACATTCATCCGTCCCCAGTACATAAAATCAGAAAGCATGGCCGCCCCTCATCCTATTTCTCTTTTGGCCTAACCTGCCAGGAAGCTCACCTGCATAGTAACCCTCACCTTGGGCTTCTGACATAATTCGTTCTTTCATCTATTATTTTAGCTGCTCAGTGATGTAAGGGCCCCCTCATCTCGTCTCCTTAATTATACCCAGAGCCAGCACTTATGGGTGCTTGCTGAAGGCTGGCCACTGTGCTGAACACGTCACATCTACGTTCTCATTTACCCTTGTAACGATGCCACAGGGTGGGGCTTCGGTATCCCCACCTTACAGATCAGGAAGCCGAGTCCTGAGAAGGTGAATAACTTAGTCAAGTCCACCCTCACAGCTAATTGGTGAATAGCGCTGCTTGTTTTCTCACTCTAGAATGTGAGTCCTGGAGAGCTGGAGGCCAGCGCATCCTTGGGGCCCTAGTATGGCACAGGCACCTGCTAATCAGGTACTGAACAAACCGGTGGGGAATCCAGCACTGAAACAAAGGTCTGTTTGCTTCAAAACCCATGCTCTGACTCCTGGTTTTTTGTTTTTTGTTTTTAGTCTTTAGGGCTTGGCAAACCTAACTCTGACCTTAGCCTTAAACATAACCCTACCCCTGGGGCGCCTGGGTGGCTCAGTCAGTTGAGCGCCGGACTTCGGCTCAGGTCATGATCTCACACTCCGTGAGTTTGAGCCCCGCATCGGGCTCTGTGCTAACAGCTCAGAACCTGGAGCCTGCTTAGGATTCTGTCTCCTTCTTCTCCCCCACTCGCACTCTTGTCTGTCTCTCTGAAAATATAAATAAACATTGGGAAAAAAATAAAATAAAATAAATATGTAAACATAACCCTACTCTTAACCCTCATCCTGACCCTAGGCTTAAAGGTAACCCTAACTGCAGTACTAAATCTAAACTCCACTTCTAGCACCATCCCAGATGACTTAATTAACAACCGATACAATGCTCCCTGCCCGGCCTCGTCCCCCATTCTGTGGGGCGAGCGCTCTGGCCACAAAGCCTAGGGGTGGCAGAAACTCGGCTTCCAGCGCAGATGGTGGGAGCATGTGGGCTCTGCAGCAGGGAGAGGTCGGCAGAGCCGGGGGTCAGGTCTCCCCCCCTGGGAAGCCCGGGCAGACCTGAGCAGGGCAGACCTAGCCTCGCAGGCCTGGAGCAGCAGACGGTGCAGCAGGCACGTCGCGCTGGCCCCCTGCTCACAGAAGCGGCTACTCTGGCCTATGAGGGCCAGCCCAGCGGGTGGGGAGGAGATGCCCTGCCCCGCTTCCTGCCCATTTGCGGCTGGCGAGGAGCCCCGCAGCCAGCACAGGAAATAACAGGGGCCCCCAGAGGCCGCCCATGCGGGCCCAGCTCCGAGGCCGCCCAGGGAGGGAAGGAGGCCATTGTCGGTCTTTGTTTCAGTTTCCCCAGCATTGCCTGGGCTCCAAGAGGCCCCTGGGAGCTAACAAAGCTTCTCCCCCAGCCCGCAGCTGTCCAGCCTCCCTCAGCCCGACCCTGGGGACAGGCCCACCAGGCCCCTGGACTCTTAAAGTGGCAGGTGCAGGGTGGAAATGAAGTCATGTCCAAGTTGGGGATGCGGGGGGTGGGGGCGCATGTGGGCCAGAGTAGGCCAGGCAGGCGAACAGACAGATGGGCACTGGGGTCTGTGTCTGCACCCGGGTCAGCCCAGCACCGGGTCCAACAGCAGGGGTTCGAATCTTTGGACGGAAAGTATGTCTAAGGCACTGAGGGTACAACAAAGAAACCAAAGAAAGAAAACAGAGAGCACGAACACCGCCTGAGAGGGGCACTGTCGCCATCCCTGAAGAGAGACACCCCAGACGCAGGACGTTTCTGTTCATTTGCAGGCCCAGGGGTGCGGTGCCTGTGTGTGCATGTCTCTCTTTGTGCACGTTTTAAGTGCATGCATCTGTGCGCTGTGTACGTGTGGGCATGTGTTAGTGCACTCATACGTTCATGTGTGTGGGCACACCTGTGTTTGTGTGCACGTATGGGCATATGTGAGGTATGGAGGGCCACATATATGAATGTGTGTATGCACCACGTCCGGGGGGGGGGGGGGAGTAACGTGCATGTGTGCATGTGTACCGATGTATGTATACATGTGTGCTGCGGGTACAGGTGTGTGTGCAAGCATGTGCCTGTGAGGTGTGTGCACATGGGCTTATGTCTGCAAATAAGTGAACATGTGTGCTCTGGGGGCACACACCTGCACCACAATGGCTGGTGAGCGAACGCATCACTGTTGAGCAGTCTCGGCCTTGTGCTCATCAGCAGTCACTCCTCTGCACGCTGGCCCTGGCACCCCCTCACTAGTGATATGTGACATACGGACCTCATTAGGGCTCTTAGCACATCCTCTTGTGTGTCTCCACAGCACACACAGCAAACCTCCAGAGTCCTGGCCACTGAATTAGCGACAACAGAAGTGGGCCCTAGACTCAGATGAAACCAAAGCAGGCTCAAATCCCTGCTCTAGCCCCACCAGCTCAGAAACCCTGCACCCGTGTCTCAACCTCTCTGGGCCTCAACTGCTCATCTGCGAGATGGGAACGGTAGCACTTCCTACGACTTGTGGCTCAGGAGGGCTAAATGAGCTAATGCATGCTGGCGCCCAGCCTTGTGCCTGGCTCTAGTGAAGGCCCACCAGATGGTTATCATGTTTTATTGTTAATGTTAGTTACTACAGTTGCTGATGGTAACAGTGAGTTGCCGAAGATACAACAGGGAGCAAAAACAGGCACTGCTCTGCCTCCCCCAGCTTGCAGGTTTTGCAAAGTATCTGTGCCCTGTTTACTGTCCTATTTACTGGATTCAGTATCAGTCTAATGTGCTAACTACTACCAAGTGTGGCCAGCAGCCATCAATTAAAGCAATCAACCACAACAAAGGAAAAAAGAATTATCGGCGTGGGCAAAATCATGTTTTTTTGAACCAGCCAGGTTAGGCTAGTACACACATGGAGGGGTCTGTATGTGTGGTGCACATGCAAACACACACACCAACAGCTGCCTGCACGCTCAAGGACTTTAAGAGAATGGCAGCTGAGAGGACAGCAGTCTAACCCCCGTGGGCCATCGCAGCCGACAGCAGGACGCTGGCTGATGCAGCACTGACCATACCCAAGCCGGGAGCTGGGCCCTGCCGAGTGTCCGCCCAGGAAGCCAGGAACAGCCAGGCAGCATGACTGGGCTGACCTTGGCCATTTCCTACTGGGCACCGACCCATGGCTGCACATTTGGTGCATCAAGCCCTGCCCAGGGAAGGAAGCTAATCATAGGACATCCTCATGGCCTCTGCCTTTCAGAGTAGACCCTGACCACCAAACCCCCACCAGCACCCAACCCCACCAGAGCCTTCTCCACTTGGGAAACGAGCAATGCCCCACCAACCAGGGTCGGCATGAGTGACAACGCAGCCCTGCCCACTGTGGTGATGCCTAGAGACTACCAGTTCAGACACTGGGGCGGGGGGGAGGAGGCAGGGAGAAGGGGGCATCTGGGCCTCCTCTACCACCCTCACAGATCCCAGCTCAGAGCTAAGCTCGAGTCCGAGCTCCCATCAATGTGTTACCAAATCTCAAGAATAAAAGTACAGAGACCAGGTGCCACCCTAGAAGGCTAAGGCTAATCCATCCTAGGAAGCTAAGGCTGACCCATATGCATTCCCTCACACAGTCCTCACAATGGCCCAGGAAGACAATCATCCCCATGTTAGATGAGTAAATGGAAGCACAGAGAAGTCAACTAACTTACTCAAGGCCTCACAGAGCCAGAGTATCTGGACCTCAAACCCAATGCCTGCCCTTAACAACGTGAGCAAATATCAGGCCCTGGACGGCCAAGGGCAAACACAAAGAGGCAGAGGTGAAGTTCTCCACCTTGGCAAGCGTTCACCAGGTACCTGCCAGTAACCAAGCCAGGGCTGGGCCCTGAGAGCACAGAGAATGAGACATGGTCACTGCCTGAAGGAGCAAGCAGAGCAGCAAAGGAACTGGGCATCTACAGAAGGAGGAAGGTCACAACCAAGCAAAAGGCAGTGAAGGCCAGGATCAGGGCAGCCCCCAAGGCTAAAGGGCACAAAGGAAGGTGCAATAATTACGGCAGAGCCATCATGGCATACTTCTGGGAGGAGGTGTCAGTTAGGCTGAGCTTTGAAGGATGAGCTCCATATGCAGAGGGCCCAGCTAGACTAAAAGTCAAAGGGAGCAGGCAAGAGGACTTAACTCATCAAACGCTCTAAATCTTTGTTGCTCAGACCGGTATGTGGTCCAGCAGCATCAGCAGCACCTTGGGGCTGCTTAGAAATGCAGAATCTCAGGCCCCACCCAGACCTACTGAGTCAGAATTCACATTTTCACGAGATCACCAGATTGCATGCAGAATTATGTCTTAGAAGAGCTGGTGTTCACCACACCGGGGCAACACAGGGAGACCTCCCCAAAGCCACAAGGCCCAATGTCATCATCAGGCCTACCTGTCCACACCCACTTACACACCCGCCTGTGACTCTGGTTTATAGCCAGGCTTCAAGTCACCGAAGAGCCACTGGCTTCCACTGTCTACCAGCGGGGTCCTGGGGACTTAGAGTGTGGCTAACATCACAGAGACTCATCCCGGAGTGCACCCGGACCTCAGGGCGCACCCAAGCGTGGAAAGTAGGACCGGCCCCTCCCTCATTAAAATCCTCATGACCGATGCCACCTGAAGAGCCCAACACCCCAGGAGAGGCGAATGGGACCCGGGGCTTGCTGGGCTGGACAGCCCCAGACCAGCAGGGCTGGCAGCAGCGACCACATGGCAAGGAGCAGGGGGGACGATGGCAGAGCCACCGCTGCGGGCCAGGCTGCAGGTATGAGACAAATTACACAGAGTCCCTGCCTCTGAGAAAGCCCAAGTCCACCCCAAGAGGTGAAAACAGCAAGACAAGCCCCACTCCATGGCTTCACTCCAGCAAAACCATCAGCCAGGCTGGAGGGGAGAAGAAGAGTCCAGAGAGAGACGCCACACACACTCCCTCGCACACACACCCCAGGCACGGGCACACACACGCACACGGGTGCACGGGCTCCACAGACGCGTGTTCACAGAGGAAGTCGTTACGGTACAGCCCAGCAGGGGCCCCTGGCTGGCCCAGAGGAAAGGGTGGGCAGGAAACGCCACATCCTCCTCAGCCCCAGGGGTCCAAGATGCCGCATGGAGGGGTGCAAAGGCCCCGGGGTCCCCAGGGGTCTGAGTCAGGGCTGCGGCACCTGGGCCCACACACACACACACACACACACACACACACAACACGAGTACATGCCCCCACGTGCACGCGGCGAACAGATGCCCCACACCTCGTGGACTGCTCACCATGGTAACAGAGTGGCCACCTCTCAGCTCCAGTCACCCCCCGAAGGTTTCTAGGCCTCCTGTGCTGGGGGACGCAGCTCTAACAAAGGCTCAGGCCTGCTGGCCTGGCCGGGGGTCCAAGGACCACAGCAGCCGGAGCATGCCTGCCACACTCCCCTGGTGAGCTTGGGGCCACCGCGTCTTCCTGCCCAGCCTGCCTGGTTCCACTTAGCTCAACTCCCCACAGATGCCCCAGCCGAGCTAATGAGAAACTCCCCAGCTGGCCCCACATAACACCGCATTTCACAAGTCTTTAAAATGCTGGGAAATTATACATCTACTTAGACCTTTTCTGCTCCTTTAAAATGTCCCCTGGTCCACATCGAGAAGATGACTAGGTTGGGGGCTCAAGCTCCAGAGGTGGACAGCACCAGCCAATAGAGCTTGAGCCAACGAAAGCCTGGGCCTTTGGTCATGGGCCACGGTAGCACCGCCAGGGGGGCCGGGACAGGCTCACTGACGAGCCCAGGCAGAGGGTCACTCAGGACATAATTCAAGGGAGGGATCCTGGAGAGGGGTAGGGAGAAAGAGCAGGACAGTTGCTCGGGCCTTGATCTGAAGAGCAAAAGAAAAAGTTAAAAGGTGCTGGGAGCCCCTAAGAACAACTGCAAAGGAGAAAAAGAGCCCCTTCACAAAGATCCTAGTCATAGTACTACTTGTAAGAGCCAAAAAGGAAAAGTAGTCCAAGTGTCCAACAGGGGAGGGGCAGTTAAGAAAATGTATGCCCACTCACCCGAGGACCCCGACGCAGCTTCTCAGACAGAAGGTTATGGGGGCCTGGGGGTTGCGTGAAGCTCAGGCCTAATGGGCGGGGGGATGGGAGCGACCTGGAATCCACGGCGTTTCATGCTGGATCTCATCTAGGTAAGTCTGTTTACACACGACGGAGGTGGAAAAGGGGCCGAGAGAAGTACAAACAACAGGAGTGTGGAAGCACAGGGTTGTAGGTGGGGTTTCTATGAAGTAGTTGAAATAATAAATACGCACTCTAAGAAAACACAAGTGGGGTGGGGAGGCAGCTCTGAGAAGGCTCAGAAGTCCAGGCTGGGCTGCCTGGACGGGCCTCGACTCCCTGCATGCAAGGCCCAGTCTTCCAGACATTTCCGTCCGCTTCACTGCAGAGGGGCGAGGAGGCCGCTACCTTTGTCAGGAGTGGGGACCCTGACCACTCTCCCAGACCCACCGCTCACCCAGTGCCAGTCTGAAGGAAAGCAAAGGGCTTCAGCACCCCTCTCTAAGGGGCCCCCAGATACCAACCACCCAGATGCTATTCTAATTCCCACCTGAGCAGGTCCCAAAGCCTGCAGCCCTAGTACCAGCCTCCCCTGCAAACTGTACCCATGCCCAACGCCCAGGTATAGGTGCGGGGGGTGGGGGGGGGAGGGCAGAGAGGCGGACTGCAGCCAGATGGGTGGGAGTCTGCACAGAGAGGCTGGCCGGCAGCGTTTGCCTGGCCTTCGAGACGGCAGATGCGTCCAAGGCCTCCAAAACATGTACCTTCTCTCCTTCCGGGCAACAAACCAGGAAGCCCGGCCCTAGCTACACCCTTCCACCTGACCCAAGAGGGACCCGGGCACAGAGCTGAGCCCCTCACAAAGCTTCCGGATCCCCTCTAAAAAATGAAGAGCCTGCTGGGCTGATGGCTCAGAGCCTGGAGCCTGCTTCCGATTCTGTGTCTCCCTCTCTCTCTGCTCCTCACCCGTTCATGCTCTGTCTCTCTCTGTCTCAAAAATAAATAAACGTTAAAAAAAATTTTTTTTAATAAAAATAAAAATAAAAATAAAAATGAAGAGCCTGGACGACATCCTCATAGCCAGCTCTGCCACGTACAGCCTTGGTGCTACGTTCACGCCTGCACTGCCAGGGTTCCAATCCCAGCTCTGCCACTTCCTGGTCGTGTGACTTTAAAATGAGTCACTAGCATCCCTGTGCCTCAGTTTCTGTATGTCCAAAGCACCAAAGCACCACCAAGGAGACCCGGTTCCTAGAAGTAGCTCGTAAATGAGATGGATGGTTCCATTAACCAGGACAACGGGACCTATCACGTGGCAGGAGGGCCTCCAACTCCAACACACTGATAGAGTCTCGGGCCATCGCAACCAACTAATTATATCAAGTGTTTCTCTCCTGACACAAGCGTGTCTGTCACCACAAATAAGCCTGGTGAACCTGCCCAGACACTGACGATGAACATGTGTCAACAGAGTAACTGTTTCCCACTCCAGACCACCCCCCAGACCCTCCTCCCACTGCACCCCCAGCTTGCTCCACAGCAGCCATATTGGAAGGAAGCCCAGCCTGTCCAGAAACCCGGCCTGGAGAGGTGGGAGGTTCCAGTGAGACTGTGATCAGACAGTTATACAGAGATGAGTCCCTTCAGCCCCCGATCAAACTCGGTGACCAGACAGAGCAAGGGTGGCAAAGCTCCATTCGTTTGGGTTGGTTCACTGAAAGCCCACAATGATCACGATTATCCTGGCGCCTGCCACTTAGAGACCACGTGCAGAAGGGCTTGAGGGAAGAGAGAAAAAGCACTGAAGGGAAGGCAGGCGTCCTCACTGTGCTTGCTGGACTATTCAACAAGAGGAGAAGTCAGCAGGAGAGCAGGGCAGGGGACAGAGAGGCCCCCTGGTAAAGCCTCCTACTTGGTGACCAAGCTGAAACCATCCGGCAGAAGGCCTTTCTGTGGCCTGGACACTTTTTTCTTAATATGGGTTGTCCAAAATAAGATACCAGTTGACATTTAGGAAGGCTACAATAAAAAATTAAAAATTAAAAAAAAGGGAAAACAACAAGTGTTGGTGAGGATGTGGAGAAAATGGAACTCATACATTACTGGCAAGAGCGTGAAATGGTGCCACTGTTGTGGGAAACAGTCTGGCCGTTCCTCACGAAGTTAAACATAGAATTACCACATGACCCAGCTATTCTGCTCCCAGGAATACGCCCCCCAAAACTGGAAACAAGTATTCAATCAAACACTGGCACACAGAAGTTCACAGCAGCACTATTCACAAAAGCCAAAAGGAGGAAACAACCCAAACGTTCATTAACAGATGAACAAATACACAAAATATGGTACAGCCATACAGTGGAATATTATTCAGTCATAAAAAAGAAGGAAGGGCTGATACAGGCTACAATTCAGATAAACCTTGAAAATATCAAGATGAAAGAAGCTGGTCAGTAAAGACTACATATAATATGATTCCCTTCTACAGAGAAACTAGTTCAGTGGGTGCTTAAGGGCTCGGGGTGATGGAAGGATAGAGGTGACACCCAAGGGGCACAGAGCTTTTCTTTGAGGTCATGAAAATGCCGTAAGTTGACTATGGTGGTGATGATACATATCTTTGGATATATGCAAATCCACTGAATTATGTACTTTCAGTGAATGCATTATATGATTTATAAATTGTATCTCAATAAAGCTGCCTTCAAACAACAGGAGTTGCAGGGGCACTTGGGTGGCTCAGTGAGTTGGGTGTCCAACTTCACCTCAGGTCATGATCTCACGGTTCATGGGTTTGAGCCCCGCAGAACCCATGAACCCCGCAGAGCTGGAGCCTGCTTCAGATTCTGTGTCCTCCTCTCTCTCTGCCCCCCACCCCCACTTGCACTCTGTCTCTCTCTCAAAATAAACATTAAAAAAAAATTTTTTTTAAACGATAGGAGTTGCTACATTTTTTTAATCTAATGATTTCATGTGAAAATTCAGCTCTCTGTTCTATTTTGTAAAAACTCAGATGAGGGGTGCCTAGGTGGCTCAGTTACTCAAGCTGTTGACCTGATTTTGGCTCAGGTCATAATCTCACAATTCGTGAGTTCAAGCCCCACATCAGGCTTCAGGCCGACAGCTCAGAGCCTGCTTGTGATTCTTTCTTTCTCCCGCTCTCTCTGCTCCTTCCCTGCTCGTGCTTTCTCTCTCTCTCAAAATAAAAAAACTTTTAAAAAATAAATAAATGAAAATAAACAAATAGGGGCGCCTGGGTGGCTCAGTCAGTTAAGCATCCAACTTCACTCAGGTCATGATCTCATGGTTTGTGAGTTCGAGCCCTGCATCAGGCTCTGTGCTGATAGCTCAGAGCCTGGAGCCTGCTTCAGATTCTGTGTCTCCCTCTCTCTCTCTCCCCCTCCCCCACTCGTGCTCTGTCTCTATCTCTGTCTCTCAATAATAAATAAACATTAAAGAAAAATTTTTTAGGGGCGCCTGGGTGACTCAGTCGGTTGGGTGTCCGACTTCAGCTCAGGTCATGATCTCACTGTCGGTGAGTTCAAGCCCCACATTGGGCTCTGTGCTGACAGCTCAGAGCCTGGAGCCTGCTTCGGATTCTGTGTCCCTCTCTTGCTCTGCCCCTCCCCTGCTCATGCTCTGTCTCTCTCTCGCTCTCTCTCTCTCTCTCTCAAGAATAAATTAAAAAAAAAAAATTAGACTTTTTTTAAATTAAAAAAATGTTTTAATAAACAAATAAAGAAAAACTCAGATGACCAGGCAATTCTGGCCCCAGTGCCCTGGCACAGTCAGGGGGCGCTAAGGGACTGCTGTCCCTGTAGAGGGTCTGTGTCACAGTTTACCACAGACCCTCCCCCTCTCACCTGTGCCACAGGCCAGCCTCGGGACAGGTAGGACCCCTGTGGGACTTTCACAAAGGACCCTCCCATCCCTAAGATATTCAAACCCATGGCCTGGCAAGGTAGGGGAAGCTGAGGTTAGGGTAACCCATGAACTCCCCTGAAATCACATGTAACATGTGCCCATTGGATGCTGAAAGGCATCTTGTGGCTCAAAACAGGTTAAGAATTTCTCTTGTTTTAATTATCTCATTATAAGGTATCATCTCCCTCATTCCCCATTTTATGGGTGAGAAAAATCAGAACGCAGCGGAGAATGATTTAAAACCCCACCCCTACTATGCACCCCATACCCAGGCTCTGAATGCAGGGCTCCATCCCAGGGGCCGTGCTGTCAGGAGCCCCGTATTTGCCCGCCGAGAGGCTGGCCCTCCGCCTCCCATGAAGCCCCGGCCAGGCCAGAGAAGAGTGCTGTGAGCCCATCTCCCCGCCAGGCCGGGCCAGGCTCTCCATCACTGTCAGGGCCCCGACACGAGGGCACAGACAGAGCAGGCCAGGTTGTTCCCTGGGTGGTGACCACAGGGTCCCCACGGGCAACGAGGGCCCGAGGAGGCCAGAGGTGAGCAAAGAGCACACTATGCATTCTGCTTCTTTATTGGAGCTCTCCATCACGCTCCCACAGCCAGGGCAAAGCGGGCAGGGGGCAGGCTTGCAGCCCAGCCGCCGAGGCCCCCCACAGAAGAGGAACTACCCTGTGCCCTGCAGCCCTGCGCTCCTCCTGGTAAAACGCTCTCTGCTCACCCTGCTCACCTCACCCTGGGTTCCTCCGGTCTGATGAGCCAAAGACCCTCTGTGGCCTGTACCGCCGGGGACTTTCCTAAAGCCCCCACGATGCCTTCGGGTTCTGCTTCGCTGCCCATCTCTATGCCGGGCTGCGCAGAGGTGAAGCCACACGCTCCGGCCGAGGGAGAGCTTGGGTTCGAGTTCCTTCTCCACAGCTCTGAGCCTCCTTCCCCCGGCCGCCGAATGAAGATGGCAATTCCCAGCAGCAGTGCCAAGGGTGGCTCGCGGAGGCTCTGCTCCCCCATGATCTTCCCTGGCACCTGCCCCCCGTTCTCTGATGCGGCCAAGTGACATTTTCTCAGCTTACTGAAAAGCGTTACACCAAAGGAGCTTTAAGCAGGCCTCTGGCCCTGTCCCCCACCAGATGGCTGTCCCTAAACCAGCCTACAGAGAAACTCTGGAGCTGCTCCTGGAAACAGCACCCACCTCACGGGGTCGTCATGATAGTGCATTGAGATAGTGCAGGTAAAGCGCTTGTTCTGGGCCTGGCGGGTACCAAGTAACGGCTTGATAAATGACACCACCCATGTCCAGGGCTGCCTCCCAAACGGGCTTGGTCCTGTCACCCAGGAGCCACAACACCTCATAAGCCCCATGCTCAGGGAACACAAGCTGGCTTTAACAGCCCAAGCCCAACAGAATTGGGAAGGAAAATTTATCACATGCACACACTGTAAAAAACCATCAGAAATGGGCCAAAGAAAACAAAACAAGGCACTGTTTGGCTGTGACTTATCCAATGCCCGGGATGCTTTGCCTTCCCTCTCCCCGTCTCTGAGCAGACAATCCAAAGCTGACAGGCGCAACGGTCCCTGAGGGCTGGAGGGGACTCCCAAAGAGCCATGTACCTCTCCCTGCACACGCATGCGGGTCCTGCTCAGCTCTTGGCTAGAAACTGACAAACCTCACAACCTCCTCTCTGCCCAAGTGTCCCAGGGAGGCTGTAAGGCTGGCCCTTCCACTATGGCATCAGAGAACTGCAGACCGGCAGGGCCCCCACACAGCCCCCTTGGCACCCCAGACTGGGCGACATCTCACCCACCGCCTCAGGGATGCAGTCTGAGCACCTGATGCCCTCCGCACAGGGCTGTCCAACCACCACGACCAGAGCCAGTGCCCTCCTAGCACCCCACTGCTATTCTTGTCTGTCCTCATTGCCTCCGGCCCCGCTGGGAAAGCAGCAAAGAGGCAGGACCTTATATGGACACTGAGCCGGGTGCTTTCCTGGTCCGGGAGCTTGGAGCACCGTGAGGGTCCTCTCCAGTATTGGCAGAAGCCTGAGCTCATGCACCCCCACATGGGTCAGGATCCCTGGATGAGACACAGAGCTTTATAATCTCACTGCGTTTTTTCCAACCATGAGGAATGCATCTCCCCTGTACAGAACGACACAGGACAGGGGCTATGCAGTCCCTTCCTCCAACCTAACCAGTGTGGACCCCAACATCTGTCCTAACCCTGGACTCTTCTCCTAAGAATGTGAGCACCACCGCCTTCATTCTGGCTTCAGACAACACCTCTCCCATGGAGGGAGCCCCTGTCACCAAGGGCCAGGCACCTGCAGACACAACAGTGCCCAAACCTGAGTCAGCCAGGATCCAACCAAGACCTTTGGAACTCTCCAAGCGGCGTCCCGATTGTGCTAAAAAGAGCGCTGGACAAGGAGTGTCCAGTGCTGGCTCTCCATTCCCTTCTGTCCAATCTGTACCAACACTTCCCAGATTTCATTATTTGCAAACCATCTTCATGATTTCCGCTGAACCCAAGCATTATGTACTGTCACTTAAAACTGTCAACACAATGTTCTCACTTAAATGATTAGCACCATCTTAAGTCACAAGGAGCCATAAAATCACAAATCCAATGTATAACCATTCAAGTGTTAAATGTGCATATGCCTGATGCCTGATACGGCATCTTGGGAACTACTGACCCAGAGCAAAGCTCTCTCTGTACCTCAGTTTCCACATCTAGAAGACAAGGAGGTTGAACAAGATGATTCCCTCAGAGTCTCTTCAGGCCTAACTCTCTACGAGATCAGCCTGGCTCCAGCTCCCCCATGAATCCAGACCCAGATGGTCAGGATCCTGGGACGGGGACAAAGCAGGAGAGGCTCTATCTGCAGGACTGGGAGCCACGGCCGCTGCCGAGAGGTGCCGGCTGGACTCAGAGCCAACAGGAGCGAACAGCACCCCCCCAGGGGCTCCCAAGGACCCCAAAGCCAGGTCTAACCCCAAGCTCCACAGACAGCTCCAAATGACAAGACTTTACAGTTAGAAAACTTTATCCATCCACCTCTTTTAATAGCTGGGGAAACTGAGGCACAGAGAAGGAGCTTACACAAGGGCAGAAGTCAGCCGAAAACCCAAGTCCCCTAACTGCCAAGCCACCCCGATGGCGGCCACACATTACAGAAGTCTGAACTTCCCCCCCATTACCTCCCCCTGGAGGCACGGGCTCAGGTTGCTGGCCTGGGGGTGCAAAGCAGCCCCCTCTGGGAGGGGGAACATGGGAACTGAGATTCCGATCAGAGTTTAAACGTCCTATTAAAGAGGGTTTTATGCAATTAGACCGGAATGAATGTACAATGGCACCCATGGCAGGGAGCTTCAAAGCCTGTGTAGTGGGGGCATCGTGGCCCATCTGAATGCGCCCACAAGAAGGAAACGTGGTCCCCCAGGAGAATAGGGCAGATTAGTCTCCGTATGTAATAGATTTTATTGACCATATGGAACTGATATAAAAATCGTGTTGCACAGGGTAGTCTGGCCTGGAGACAGGAATGTGACATGAAGAATAGGATTTCTATAACCAGCTGGGTGGCTTTCTGAGTTCCTGAGCCCACCCCACCCCCCACCCCCCCAGGACCCCCAGCAACTCCCCCAGCAGCCCCTGGGCATTTACCTGATGCTGTCACGGAGGATTCCCAGGCCAGCGAGAAGTCCGAGGCCTCCCCCTCTTCAACTGAAAGAGAGAACAGAGATGGGCCCGTGAGTTTTGAAGTCATACAAACAGGTCATCAGGGTGGGGAACAGGGCAAGGAAGAAGGATCACTTGTGGGAGTCCTTATAATACCCATGATCAGGAGCAAGGGGGTAAAGCCTACAATGAGGCCTTTGTGGGTTTCACAGAGATGTTAAATAATTGGAATAAAACCTGAATAGCAAACAAGTGCAGTATCAGTATGGTTTCCCGATCCCTGTGTCCCTAGCAGACATCACGAATCAATCACAGCACCGCCTGGAACCAGATGCAGCATCAGAACCTCTACACACTTCTGCAGCCCACTACTGTCTATAGTCCGAGTTTCTGCTTGAGATGAAGCCATTTGCGACACCCAGGAAGACGGCAAAGGTTCAGACCTCTCCCCGATCCCACAGATACCATTCCCCTACCAAGAGCCCCTTACACCACCACTGAAATGTGAAAGCTTGCTTTTGCAACAAACAAAGTCACTCTCAGAGGTTGGAGAAGCATGGGGTGCTATTCCACACACTGAGACGTAACCGACAGACAGACCCTGGGATATGCTGAGGTCCAGTGGTCGACAGCCACGGGATGGTAACATCAGAAAGCAACTCACCTCTCCATCCTGCCCCTGGGCCCACTGAACAAGGCTGGGTAGGGATGGGGCACCTCCAGCATCCCGTACCCCTGCATGTAAGACCAGGCTGGTGGAGACGGAGGCCATGTACTTAGGAGAACACAGGAGAAACTCTATACAGCATAATAAATCTCTTGTCCTGGAATTAATCCCAGTCTGGGGCATGTAATAATATTAAAGCTGGGTTATGGACTCTGTAAAATGGAACTTTGTTTAAGTCAAAAATGTGCATACACAGTATTTTTCAGATTTAACGGGCTCTGAAGCTCTACACATGCGCAGGCTGAAGCTACCAGGTCCCACCCAGTTCCCTTTTCACTGTCGCCATCCTACATGGGCACACACTGTCAGCCAGGCATAATGCTGAGTGCTTTGCAGGCATTACTGAATTTAATCCTCATCAACAGATTCCCAGAGAGGCCAAGTGACGTGCCTGAGGTCTTACACAGCTACAAGCGTGCAGAGTTTGGGCTGAAACCCACAACTGCGTGTGGAAGGCAGACCGATGCATACTGAAACCACTGTATGCAGAGGCACAGAGGATGCTGTCCAGACTCTTAGCAAGTCGGGACTGGTAATCCCCACCCCCCCCCCCACCCCCACCCCACAGAAGGCAGATACACAGTATGCTGGGCAGCGGAGCCGTGAGAGGAGCAAGCAGGCTAGGCTACAGTCAGATACTGGGTTCAAATCCCGATTCTGCCTCTAGCTGTACGATCTTGAGCAAATTATTTAACCTCTAGGCTTCGGTTTTAACATTCAGAAATAGATAATAATGGTACCCAAGCCACACGGTGGCAGGGAGGATTCAATGGGGCAATGGAGTCATCTGCCAGAGCAGTGGCCCAAGCACTCGGGGGGTTTGGTGGCCAGGGCTGGACCAGCTCTGGGAATTAACAAGTCCGGCTCTGCATGGCGTGGCCCCGCTTTATCATGTATCTGTCCCCGGTCTCGCTCCCCCACCAGAGCCTCCCAGACCGTACCCGAGAAGGGACAATCGCGACAAGAAGCAACAGGCCAAGGAATGCTAAGAGTGTTTGCCCTTTCCCAAGTTTGCGTCCTGAGAGTACAAACTCAGAATCCAAATGAAATGCAGAGGCGATCTGGGGTGGGGCCGAGGCTATTGTTCTACTTAGCTAGTTAGCACCAGGGAGGGTTTTCAAACATGCAGCTTTGTAAATATGAATCAAGACCTCGCATCAGACAAAACTGATTATTACTCACTAAGCTGATTCCAAGCAGACAGCCCCTGAAACACCGGCGGATAATGCTTACGGCGATCAGAAGCCAGCCATGCATGAAAGCAGCAGTTGTTAACAGCTCTCACTGCCACACCTGAAAATCCGCTCCCTTCACATTTCGCCGTTTACTTACTTGAAGATCTACGTGTTTCGCTTCTACTAAGAAGTCACTCCCGGTTTGTAAGGTCACCATGCGGCCCTTCTGCTGGACAACTTCAAAAAGGTCGACCTCATTGACCATGGCTACCATGACATTAATGCGCGACCCAGTTCTCCCTTTGTCCACGGTGTACTCCAAATACCAGGACAAAGGGCCCCACTCTGGGCCCACCCAATGTTCTCCAGGTGAGAAGGGTGACCTTCCAGATCACTGAACTGAAGAATGTCCCCAGACTGGGACCAAATCCTTCCCTCCCTGAGATCTGGCTTCAGCCATAAACATCTGCCATCTTGGAGCTCTTAGGACAATCCAAGGTCTCTTCCCCAAGTCCGACAAGCCTGTAAAGTTGGGAAGAGGGCAGTGGCCTGATGCCAGCTGGCTGGGGAAGTTCAAAGTGGCAGACGTCACCACAGGCAAGTGGCCACATCACACACCAGCATCTCCAGAACCACATCTCTCCCAGTGAGGAAGGAGCCCGCGGGCCAACCCACTTAGTGCCGTGGGGCATGAACCCATTTTCCTACAACTGCTGGCATCCACCCGGCTAACATCCCATTCCCCACGTTTTGTTTATTGAAGGCATAAGCACACCATCCTTTATACATTCCTGATGAGAAAAAGTCACGCCCAGTGTTCCCAGCATCAGCACGAGGCTCCGTGCTCCCTGCTGCCGTGAACGTGCAGGGGCTCTCCTCTCCTCCAGTCTCACTCTTACTCTTCCGTCCGGACTGGTCTCTTCAGCAGCTAGATAACTAGCAGGGGCAGCAGGCACAGAGGAAGGAAGGCCTTCCCGACAGCCAGAGCCAGCCACTTGCTGGGGGTGCTGAGTCTACACTGGCAGCAGGCGCTGTCTGGGAGCCTGAGCCATCCCCAAGTGGACTTCTGCTGGAGGCGCAATGGACACCAAGGGTTGGGCATCTCAGAGAAAACTCAATCGGCACAGTGGTCAATATGGATAACACCTACAGGGGCTGCCCAGCCAGCCGGAGGAGTTGGGTGCTTTCTGGAGGCTTCCCCAGATTCTACCTCTAACTTTTCATTTAAAGATGTTTGGCACCACTGAAGCCAAGGCAAACCCTCACCCTGCCCAATCTCAAGGGGAACACAGAGTTGTCTGCTCCTGTGAACGATGGCCATTTGTATGTGCAGGGTGGGTGCACAAGGCCAGTGTGCACACAAAGGAAGGGAGTGTGGGGGGCGAGTGTGTAAGCACAGGGAGAAGGCACAGTGAGTCTGAACACACAGGGTCAGGGCACAGCAGCAAGTCTGTATACCCGGACAGGGGATGCATGGCCACGTATAATATGAGGGGAGGTGGTGCAGGACCCGTGTTCACACTGGAGAGTGCACAGTGTACTAACCATGGTTCTTAGGGTGTGTTACGAAGGATTCTGAAGCTCTGTCGGGCTCCAGACAGAACTCTGGGTTCTCTCCCTGCTCTGGGATCACAAGCTGTGAGTGGCTGATTCCCATGGGAGTATAGAGCTCGTGAGCCTCACCAGACACTGTCTCCCAGCTCAGCAGCGGGCTTGTAAGTGATGACAACTCCCCTACTCTGAAAGTGCACACAGCTTGCCCCCTGTGCACTGGGACGGCCTTCCATCAACGACATGCCAGTAAGACCCAAAGCCTGTGTGCTGGGCCTCTGGACATTGGGAACCCAGCAGCATGGGGCTAGTGGTGCTAGGTGGGCAGCTGTGTAACCCACCTCCCCAGTGCCACTTGCTCTGGGGGGGTTGGTCAAAATCAGGCAGGACCTGGGCTGGCAGACAAGGTGCAGGCCAGAGGTAGAAAAGCTCAGGGGACAAGTTCTAAGACAGTGTCAGGACGTGAATGAGACAGGTGGACAGAGGCAAGCACTGACCCAAGGGCCAGAGGAAGCCTCCAGCAGGGTCAACAGGGCCCAGAAACCACCTTCCCTACTCCAAAATTCATACCAGGGCCAGCTGCTGGGCCTGGCTTCAAGGATCTGAGAAGGCCCTGGCCCTGGCTGTAAGCCTCAGACATGTGTACACACAGGCATTTTTCTGGGGAAAGGATATGTGGTTTTCATCAAAAAGATCTAGAACACCACCACTACCTCCTGCCTGCCTGCCAAAAAAAGTTTAAGAACCACTAAATTAATGGCTTTTATTTTGAGAGCATTTTCATCTGGCCCCTCCTCTGGCTGGTGTTCACAATGTCTTAGGGGACTTTTCCATGCTTTACTGGCCTTGGCCCCAGGGATCATCTCATCCTTAGGGAAGGGTTGGGCTCACACTGGCCTGACAGAGGCTCCCCCTAAAGGCATCCCTGTCCCAATGGAGGTAGTGAGACAAGCCAGGGGCGCATGACTGCCTCTCCTGGGCTCATCCTTAAAGAAATCCTCTCACTTATACCAGGCCAAGGCCAAGGAAGGTATAAGATACACCTAGAGTCCATACTCTCATTGTCAGGCATGAAATGAAGTGTCATCATTCAGTACTAAGCAATTTCAAGGAGTGAAAAAGTGTAAAGCAAGGAAGACTGCTGTGTATGGCTGTGCAGGTTGTGCACTGCACAAGAGGCCCAGCAGAAGTAGTGAGAAAGGGTTGAAATTTAG
Source organism: Herpailurus yagouaroundi (assembly GCF_014898765.1). Classification (NCBI taxonomy): domain Eukaryota; kingdom Metazoa; phylum Chordata; class Mammalia; order Carnivora; family Felidae; genus Herpailurus; species Herpailurus yagouaroundi. The sequence continues at coordinate 3,924,229 of NW_024412421.1, forward strand.
CCCACACTCTGTCCACTAAACAGTATGTCCTGATACAGGGCTATCCCAGACCAAGATGTACCCATCCTTTTGCACATAGGGATGGCCAGCCTTTTTTCTAACTCACACAGATGTGCCATAACATGTAGCCCATGACCATCTCTGCCATCAGGCTTCAGGGCAAAATGACCAGGGTCAATTGCAAACAAACCCAATCACTAAGCTGACACCCTCCAGGGTCCTCTCAGTGGGGATGGGTTCCAGGTGGTGGGTTTGGTCTGGGGGAGTGACAGCATGGAAAAGCAGAGGCTCTCTCTGCAACCAAAGCTAAAACTACCCAAGATCCCCACCCCTGGCCCCAACGCAGCCACTCACCACCAAACCCAGACCCTCAGAGGATCTCTTGACAGGGTCATATCACTGACCCCTGTATTTTACTCTCATGATTCTCTGACCACTTGCCGAAAAGAGAATAAACTAACAATTGAAATGGCTCCATTAAGACCACCAGCCATTTTCCCCAGTGAGCACAGCCCTACAGCAGGGGCAAGAACTCTTCACCCCTCCCATTGGTCTGTCTGCACCTCACCACCTGGAGGGTGGGTCTAGGATTTAAAGAAATCTATTTTTGGGGAGCCCGGGGGGCTCAGTCGGTTAAGCGTTGGACTTGGGCTCAGGTCATGTTCTCACGGTTTGGGAGTTCAAGCCCCATGCCAGGGTCTGTGCTGACAGCTCAGAGCCTGGATGCTGCTTCGGATTCCGTATCTCCCTCTCTCTCTGCTCCTGCTCTGTCTCTTTCTGTCTCTCAAAAATAAATACATGTTAAAAGAATTTTTTTAATAATAAAGAAATCTATTTTTTTTAATATTTACTTTTAGAGAGAGAGAACGTGAGCACGAGCACACACACACACACACACACACACACACACACACGCATGAGTGGGGGGTGGGGAGAGAGAGAGGGAGAGAGAGAATCCCAGGCAGGCTCCATGCTGTCAGTGCAGAGCCCGATGTGGGATCATGACCTGAGCCAAAATCAAGAGTTGGATGCTCAACCGAGTCACCCAGGCACCCCTAAAGAAACCTATTTTTGGACACCGTGGCTCCTAACCAGAAGCTTTCTTCCACCTGATACACTGCTAAAAAAAAAAAAAAAAAAAAAAAAAAGGCAGTATGTTCCAATGTGGGAGGCAACAGCTGATGCATTAGACCCATCAAGAGAGTGTGGGTGGGTGGCCAAGTCGGCAGCTTTGCAGTAAGTGCTTACAGCAATTTTGGCAATGCCCGACTTTCCCCTTAAACACTGGCTTTGGAACAAGCACCTAGGAAAAGATGCAACTTTTCTGAGAATTTTTTATATACTGTTCCCCTGGTCTACCCTGGGCAGATGGGTCAGAAGCCTGGATCTTGCTCGGCCACTGTTTTCCCTTTCACTCCCTGCCTTGCTTACCTATAAAACACTCAGAACAGAGAGACATCCAGTAAGAGTCCAACAACTCCAGAAGAGAAGTTGGTCGATCCTTACCGGGAAGATCAACCTTCCAGAAGTCACCCAACAGAGCTCACTCTAGCAGGACAGATGAGGGCACCAGAGAGAAGCTATAAAATGGAGGGGTTCGGGTAGGGGGTCCTAAATAGGGCTCCCCAGGACCATCCCCCAGCTTTGCCAGTTTCAGGCCATTAGATCTGGGGCAAGATGCTTGATCCACCGTGATCTTCCATGTCCTCCATGAAAGGGGGACACTACTGACAGGAGTGTCCAGAGGCCTCGATGAGCCAGGATTCCTAACGCACACTGCCCCAGGTAAACGGGCAATCAACGTGAGCATTCCTGGGGTTACCCAAGCTGCCCGTCCTCCCTCAGGTTCCTGGCGGACCGCTAAGGTCTCACTGCGCTTGTGAGGACAGGAGGGCTCCAGCAGTGAGATCAGGTTTCCCGAGAGACTCGCCCCACCCCACCCCCAGGAAGGGCCCAGGGACAGCCCTGGGTCCTTCGGCATCACAACCTCCCAGTCCCTGTCACAGTGCAGGGATGGTGTCCCCAAATGTGCAACCATCTAGTATTCACAACAAAGGGGTTCAGCTTCCATGCCAGCTCATGTCCCTCCACGAGCACCCCATCCTCACCCCACACACCCCAAGAGAGGAGGGCTGGGAGATATCTGCAGAAGGAACAGAAGCACCAATCCCAGGAGAATCTGGATCTGGGGCAACCTTTCAGAAACAGGGTCCTCTCCTCCAGGTTTCCCTAAAAAGTGACAACAATGATGAGGATGATGTGAACACTCGGTGATGAATGTGACGCACTTTAAGTATGAGAGGAATGGCTTTTCCACTAGACCAGAGACAGAATGAGTGTCAAACCTGGCCCAGCTCCCCTGTCCCGCACCTGTGGCAGACATTGCTAATCGATCAGCACTCTCCTTCTTGCTGGGCATGCGTGCAGCTTCGAAAGGCTCAACAAGGTGGATTAAAATCTATTGGCACTCTGGGGCGCCCAGGTGGCTCTGTCGGTTAAGTGTGCGACTTCCACTCAGGTCAGGATCTCACAGTCTTTGGGTTTGAGCCCTGCGTCGGGCTCTGTGCTGACAGCTCAGAGCCTGGAGCCTGCTTCGGAGTCTGTGTCTCCCTCTGTGTCTGCCCCTCCCCCATTTGTTGTGCGAGCTCTCTCTCTCTCACTCTCTCTCTCTCAAAAAGAAAAACATCTATTGGCCGTCTCCATCCTGGTCCGTAGAGCCTCCCCACCCCCTCAAGCACCGACGCATGGCACGTACATAAGGCACACATGCGCGCTTGCACCTACATGTGGGTGTTGTGTCCGACTGGAGCAGATCTGGGCCAGGGTGAGGACTACTCCCCACCCCCCGCCGCCCAGGAAAGCAAACCTCCACCGGGCTGCTGTAGCACCAGGTACCGGGCCGGGCGTCCCACCCACTGGCTCTCACGTAATCCTCCCAGCCTCCCTCTGAGAAAGTCTTCAAAGTCCCCACTTTTCTGATGAGGCAATGGAACCTGCGAAGCCAGAGCACTGGTCCAGAACCCAGCCCATAAGCTCACAAGGCCAGCGGGGATGTTTCCGAGTGCGGCTTTAGCTCAAAGCTGGGAACACCCAGCTACTCACCCCTCACTCTGTCTGCTCCATCCCAGCCACGGGGCAGGAAAAGAAGAGGAAACTGAGTATCACAGAGACACATGATGTGTCCACTGTAGTGGATAACAGAGTCGGGGAACTGAGAAGCAAAGACAGTATCACAAAGGCCAGGCATCCAAGTGAATTAAAATGGAAGAGTACATCAAAGCTCTGTCGGAAGAGGAGCAAGGACCGGGCAAGTCAGCAGTGCCCCGGGACCGGTGCCATGGCCTGCCTTCCCGTGCCTGTCCCTAGTGGGTGAAGAGGCAGATGTCAGCATGGTGGCCCAGGGTCCCTCAAGGCGTCCCTGCCACTCTTACCAGAATCACCTGGCATCAGAGGGCTTTTTCAGATGCTTCCTCAGCTGCTACCTGAAAGTCAAGCTTTTACTGACCCATTTCACAGAAGGAGAAATAAAGTCCCAGAGAAGACAAACAGCTCACCCATGGGGCAGCAGAGGTGACCAAAGCAGACCTGGAACCCAAGGACCCTAGCTTCCAGACCCCGGAGTCCGGATACACAAAGCCCCCTATATGATGTGATCCTTAGCCCTCACCAGGCACAAACCTCTGTAACTTCTCTGACTGGAGTCCCCAGACCAGCAGCCGTGTCACCTGGCAGCTTGTCAGTGATGCATAAATTTTATTTTATTTTATTTTATTCCATTCTATTCTATTCTAATGATTATTTATTTTTTGAGGGGGGGCAGGACCAGAGAGAGGGGGACAGAGGATCCAAAGCACGCTCTGCTCTGACAGCAGAAAACCCTACGTGGGCTCGAACTCACAAACCGTGAGATCATGACCTGAGCTGAAGTCAGACACTCAACTGACTGAGCCACCCAGGCGCCCCAGAAATGCAGAATTTTAAATAGCTGAATCCCTGGGGGTGGGGCCCAGCAGGTGATTCTCATGCATGCTAGAGCTTGAGAACCACTGGCCTGCACAATCCTATAAGAACATGTATTAACCCCATTTTACAGATGAGAAAAAAAAGAACAAGCAATTTGCCCAAGGTCGCCAAGCTAGGTCGGAGTGAAGCTGGGGTGGGATTCTTAACCCCTTTTTTCACTTCCACCCTCAACAAACAGAAGCTGTGGCTCCAGACTGAGTGGGGTCAGCCAACAAAAGGAAGACGGATTCTCTCTCTCCCTGATGATTCAAATTTACAGAAGATTCCCCAAGTTCCTTCCTGTGCCAGCACCAGGGGGACCTAAGAAGAGAATTCATCCTCTGGGGTCTCCCCAGGCACCCAGGTTCCTTGGGACGTCAAGGGGAAACCACGTGAGGTGGTGCTGTGTTGGCAAAGGTTTAACAGGTGGTTCGGGGAGAGAGGGCCCTGGTTTGTGGCATTTGCTGCTAAATACTCCCACCAATTGGTCAGTGTCAAGGCACCAAACAGGACACTTGCTGACGTGGATCTGGGAAGAGATGCGTCCAGTTAACGCAGTACTGGATACAGGAACCTGCCCCGGGGAGGCGCAGGGAGGGACGGATCAGCAGCCGGGGGATGGAGCCAGCCCTGGAAGCCACCTTGAAGCCACCACACATCACTGCACCTCCCGGCTCTCCCCACCACCCCACTTGCCCTGCCCAGACTCTGCCCCATGTCCCATGTACGTAGGAAACCCAGAACTCACTCGGAGTTGCCCTTTTCTTATTGTTTCCTACACAAAGCATCTTTCTCTTTTTTCATAAAAGTCTTCCACACAAGTAATCCACGTACAACGTAGAAAACGAGCAAATACACGTGAGTTCAAATTGAGAAACACAAAGTACAATTTTCTGGGTGCAAATACATTGTCATAGCCTTCCAGAAAGTTGTAACAATATGTACAACTGAACAACACAAACCGTTCCAGAACCTGCTTTTCCAACTCAGCCATTTACCAAGAACAACATCTTTTCGCATAAAAATCGTGGATGGCCACTGTCATCACGGATGCCGGTCCTGTAGGAGGCTCCAGGAGTAATTAAACCAGTGCCCTGGTGCTGGCCACCCAGGCTACTTCCATTTGTCGTCCACTGTAAGGGAGGTCGTGGTGCAAAACACATCCACACACTTTGCCCACGGCCACAAGCCTGGTCAGTGATTTTTCTCAGAATGAGTTCCCCGAAGCAGGATCGCTAGGACAAAGAGTTTGCTGATTTTTAGGCGTCAAAGACATAGGTCCCATGTGTATTTGGTCTTTTTCCCCTTTACTAAGCACTCAGTACCTCGAGTAGGTACTGAGGACTCTGAGCTAGGTACTAGGAGAAAGATTTTTTGATCTTCAGCCATTAGACTGTGCTCTCTATGTCAGTGTTACCATGGCTGTGCCCCTTGGGGGCTGGCACCTAAGAGCTGAGTGACTGAATGAATGAATGAATGAATGAACTAGGAATGATGGAGAAGTTAAAGGAACCCCACTCTCGGAGTGAGGCAGAAACAAGTGGAAACATGAGAACCCAGAGTGCAGATGTAAAGAAGAGGGTAGGAGCTAGGGAAAGTGACAAGCAGACCCCTGGACAGTGGGGACCACCTACCACCTACAGCTCAGAGGCCAAGCCTGTCTGCCCAGGCAGGGCCCCAGAGAAGGCTCAGGGCTGGGGGACCAGCCTGGAGTCGGGATGAATTTCTACCTTAACCGCAGATAAAATTCTGATTTCCTTTTAGACTAATGTGCAAATCCCATTTTAGGAAGAATGATAAAAATCACAGACAAAAACCTAACAGGTCTGTGGGTTTCTTGTTTAATGTAAATAAAAAGTTTCTTGCTCATTGGGACGCCTGGGTGGCTCAGTCGGTTAAGCCTCTGACTCTTGGTTTTGGCTCAGGTCATGATCTCACGGTTCACGAGTTCGAGCCCCACACATCGGACTCTGTGTTGTCTCTCCCTCTCTCTCTACCCCTCCCCCACTCACACTGTCTCTGTCTCTCTCAAAGTAAATAAATAAACTTAAAAAAAATTTTTTTTAATTAAAAAACGTTTCTGCTCATAGATGAAGTTCAGGAAAATCAAATCAAATTGCATTTGCCTGAGCAAGGAGATATAAACGAGGGGAAATCTGAGGCAGCCCAGCCCGGCCCCGCCCCGCCCTCCTCTCCATTCTGACTGTGGGAAGACCTGGACACAAGACCAGGGCTGCGGGCTTCTCGTCCAAGCCCCCGGGGCTGATCACCGGCTACAGAGACACCCCTCTCCCTGGTCAGAAACATTGCGAAGGGCCCAGGCCCAGCTCCTCCGGAATCTCTCCCTGGCCCCCGGGCCCTGGACTTAGGTTAGTCCTCCTCATGGGCAGCAAGGTGTGGCCAAAACAAGATGCCTTAGGCTCAACTCCTACCCGCCATGGTTGGCTATGGCCTGGGTGAGTTAGGTAACCTCTCTGGGCACAGCCATCCTGCAAGGTAGCTCTGAGTGAGGGTAAAGGGAGAAGCTGTTATAGCGTATCTGGTCCAGAGCCCCCTCCACACCCAGGTGCCAGGCAAAGGGAAGCTATGATCCCACAGCATCACAGGTTGCCCCCACCTGTACTCTCAGCCCCTGTAGGGAGACCCTCTACATCTCTTTATCACACCCTCCAGTTCACTTGACTGACACAAGACTCCACACGTCAGTGACACTGGGGACAGCACTCACGGGCCTCACACACATTATAACTTTTATGTGTAATCCTCCCAATGGCCCTGTGAAGGGACTGAATGATGGTGCCCATTTTACAGATGGGGAAACCAGGACCTAAATGAATTTTCTTAAGTAGGTTGAATTAGATGAGCGACGGGAGGCACGGCTGAGAGTTGAAGCCAAGTCTACATGGCCCCAGAGCACACGCACCTCCTGCCCACGCAACCCGCCTCTCTCCCCTTATGCTGAACAAACAGTACTTGATGGCCTGAGCTCTCCCAGCCCTCCTGAACTGTCTCGGAAAAGCCACAGCTGGATGGGGAAGCTTGGGGTTGAAGTGACCCCTCTTTGTGGAAGGCCCCAGAGCTGGGTCTAGGAGGTCAGTGTTGGGTGTCCCAGGCTAGTTGGATCACAAGCTCTCCCTTGACTCCACCTTCTAGTCTCAGTTCCTCATCTATAAGGTGGGAGTGGGGACACCCGGCTGGCTCGGTCGGAACAGTGTGCGACTCTTGACCCCAGGGTTGTGAGTTCGAGCCCCACACTGGGTGTGGAGATTATAATAAACAAACAAACAAACAAACAAACAAACAAATAAAGCCATTTTAAGAATACATAAAGTGGGGATAATAAAATCCCCATTTGTTTTGAAGACCAAGTGAAGTAACACATGTGAAGAGCTTAGTCCAGTGCCTGGCACATAGTCGTCAACATGAAATAGGATTACTGTGTCTGCGCTCCCAGTAAATCTGTTCAGGGTTCAGGGGTTTCCTGCAAATTCCCTTTCTGGGGAACTGCCTGCCTGGGTCTTAACACTTGGAGGGCCTCAGGCCTCCCAGGCTGTCCTTATGTTTAATCCCGTCTCCCTGAGGTTAATCTCCTTGTTCATATATATATTTCATTTCATACAGTCACCCCTGCACGGTCTCGTTAACCAGCAACGTGCAGCATATAAATGTGGATTTACAACAGGGTCTGGCTCCCACTTCCTGTTTCGGTGGCAACATCGGGTACTCAGCCACCAGCCGTCCAACTCTGACGGAAGGTGACAGAACCGAGGGCACACTCTGCCATGCGCGGAGGGGCCATAACAACCCCTCACAAAGGGATGGACAGAAGCAGCCCCTGGGTGCTAGCAAACTGAAGGTGGGGGCCGGGACCACGGGAGTCAGGCAACATGGCCCGGGGTCCTGGCCCCTCGCTGAGGGGAGAAGCGGACAGCACCCACCCAGATCTGTCCACTGTTTGAGGTGGAAAGGAAGGAGGGGGTGAGACCAGAGTCCCACTCTCTTGCCTTGTTTCCAATTTCATTTGCAGAAAAGCACCATAGAGTAGAAACTAATATTTTTTATGACTCCTGAACCACTTATCCTCTGTGCTAACATCCTGTAAATAAATGTCACTACCTTATTATACGTGTGGTTTATCTTATACAAGAGCAAAGTGGAAACTGAGTCTCTTATTAAAAACTGATGTGTGTGTATGTGTGCCTGTGTGTGCACATGTGTGTGTCTAAGTATTTTCATCTGGTTTGGGGCACAAGGACCAGCCTTCCATATCATTCTTCACATCAAAAGCCCCGAGCCTTCCACAGGAATGAACTGTAAGGACCATTTCCAAACATCAACTCCACATGGATGTCCCAAGGGGTAGGGGCAATCACAATAAATACTTTACAGCTTCAGGAGTCAATACTTTTAATAAGTCTGATTTGGGAGGGGGGATTTTCAATGGCACAGATGCGTCCCCCAGCTCAGCTCCATCGCCCACCCAGGGTGGTTAGAATGCATGTGGGGGCCTTTAGGGGCCCTTGTGTCTCCACCTGGCAGCTGGCCCCACCAGGGCAGGACTGACATCACCCGACTCGCCCAGTGTTCGTGAGATGACGACTGTCGAGGCAGGTGTGGGGAGTCCTCCTCGGCATTCACCCCGAGCAGTGACAGGGCATCTCCGCCGATCGGTCTCCAGGGCTGGCAGGGCCTCCCCGGGCCTCCCAGGAGCTTGGCCAGGAGCACAGACAGAGAATGAGGGGCGCCTGGGTGGCTCAGTCAATCAAGCGTCCGACTCTTGATTTCAGCTCAGGTCATGATCTCACGATTCGTGAGTTGGAGCCCCACATTCAGCTCTGTGCTGACAGCACAGAGCCTGCTTGGGACTCTCTCCTCTCTGCCCCTCCCCCACTTGCACTTTCTCTCCCTCTCTCTCTCTCTCTCTGAAAATAAATAAATAAACTTTAAAAAAAAAAAAAAGGCACAGAGGACCACCTGGTTGGCTCAGTTGGCTAAGTGTCCAACTTCAGCTCAGGTCATGATCTCATGGTTTGTGAGCTTGAGCCCTGACTTGGGCTCTGTGCTGACAGCTTGGAGCCTGAAGCCTGCTTCAAATTCTGTGTCTCCCTCTCTCTCTGCCCCTCCCCTGTTCACACTCTGTCTCTTTTCTCTCTCTCCCAAAAATAAATAAACATTAAAAAAAAGTTACAGTTGGGCGCCTGGGTGGCTCAGTCGGTTGAACGACCGACTTCAGCTCAGGTCATGATCTCACGGTTCGTGAGTTCGAGCCACACGTTGGGCTCTGTGCTGTCAGCTCGGAGCCTGGAACCTGCTTCAGATTCTGTGTCTCCCTCTCATTCCGCCCCTCCCTCGCTCTCATTCTCTCTCTCTCTGTCTCTCTCTCAAAAATAAATAAACATTAAAAAATAAAAATAAAAAAAAGTTACAGGATGCTTTTCTTTACCTCAGCTTCCCTCCTTTGCATAAATACCTTTTCTTCTCGCCTCCCAAGGACACTCTACGTGAAATCACACATCTGGTGTGCTACTAACAATTTTTCTAATAGATATTAGAATAAACATATCGAGTAACATTTGCCTAATAGACAGTAAAATAAACAGAGAAGTATGGGGGAAAACCCCTCATTTTGCCTATCAACCACCTGAATCCCTGCAGGATTCAGGAACGTGGGATGTGGAATGTCACGCTTGGGGGAATGCAGGCACTCTGCACTCTGATAACTAGGTGATAACTCTTCACTTCCTCCCAGCCCCAAGTTCATACAGGTCGTCCTCTGAAGCCATCCAGCCCATTTAAGTTCAGTGAGGGCTCCATGTCAGGTGACAAGGACTGAGGAAGATGGCAGGGGACATGCCAGCTACAGACTCTCCCCCAGCATGTGGCTCATCGGCCCACCATGGCCTTGAGCCAGGATGGAAAGTCCTGACAAGTAGGGCTGCTTCCCAAGTGCGCCCGGTCACCTCCCCACACTGGGGCCCGGGCACAGGAGCCTCACCAGCATGGGCCCATTTCACAGGCTGCGCATCCGTTGCAAGCACCAGGATGAGCCTGGGAGAACTAGCCTCAGAAAGCCTAAGGGGGAGGTCCCACTGAAGGCAAAGCCCCAAAGGGCCTGTCGGCAGCACCACCGCGGGCCCTGAGAAGGCATACAGGCGTGGAAGGAGGAGGCACGTCCCTGGTATCGGGGCAGGGGGGACGGGGGGGTGGATCACGAAGGCCTTCCTACCATCAATCACATCTGTCTCATCCCACAGCCCAGAGAGGCCCAACACTGGCCAGATGTGGGCTGCCCGTGGGGACGGAGTTCATTTTCCTCGAGTCCTGTGATAATACTTGGCTGTGTTTATTTAACTTTCTGCTTTGGATGGGCCAGGAAAATCAGTTTGGCTCCCTTCGATCAAAACAGAGCAGCCCACACATCATGCGAGGACACCCACACAGAAGACGCTCCCCCTACACCATCCGAAAAAATACATCTGGCTCACTGCTGGCAGGGGCCGGCCTCGGGGCCCCTGGGACACTGCTTGGGTGCAGCACGGGACAGGCCGGGGTTCCTGCACATGCTCCACATACCCTGCCCAGGGCCGGGCTCCTCCTGGGCCGTACCTCAGTCCCTCTACCGGGCCTCGGGGCCTCGGGGAGGGTGCAGGTGGCACAGGTGTGGTTCAGGGGGAGTAGAAACAAAGTTCACACCCAGATCCTCTGCCCCCAGAACTTAAGGAAGGTGACGGAAGGATGAAAAGAGATAAGGAGAATCCATGAGAAAGGATCCGAGGCCCAGGGTCTCCCTCCAGCACCTGCAAAAGCAGATGCGGCTGCCTTCTTCCTGCCAGCTCCCACATCCTGGCTCCCAGGGGAAAAGGTGGGGGCCCCCGGGTGGGTTTACACAGCTGGGAAAAACCACTCATGCTCCCTGTTCTTATGGACTATTTCCAGTACCTCTGTTTAGCCCCATGGCACCTGAAACATGCTCCTAAGGTTGGTGACAAGGACCCCAGGGCTCTGGGGCTGGAGTGCCCGTCCGGGACCACACGGCAGGGCACACACGGGAGCTCACCCCACCATCAGGCAGCCACCACCTTGCACCCTTCTTTCCCACCTTCGGCTCCTTCCCTCGCCGAGAGCGCACCCGCATGTCCAAGCTCTGCCCACGCCCTCCTCCCCACAAACAGTTCTCCCTGGGAACGTACAAGGAGAAGCTCTGTCCACCCTTGGGAAACAAACATGGGAAGAGGCCCACAGAGACCCAGGGTGGTCTAGGGCCACGCAGGCAGGGGGTTCCTGGGGACCTGGAGGCTAGCCCAGAAGTGGGGGCACACCCCGGCCCCTTGCTCACAGGCTCCTCAACCTCAGCCATCCAGCGGCCTCTAAAGCACAGAGCTCCGGTCCTGCCCTGCCACGTCCAGCTCTCAGGCCTGGCATGCCTCAGTCTCCACTCTTCTTCATGCTTCCGCAGGGAGGCTCATCAGTGTATTTGGCCTGTAAGATCTCCCAGTCGGGGAGCTCCAACAGCTGAGAGCACAAGGTCTGTAATCTGGCAGACCCAGGCTTCAAGCCCTGGCTTACCCAGCTGTGTGACATGGGGCACGTGGTCTCTCTCTGTGACTCAGTTTTCTCGTAGGTCCAATGGGGCGATGCAAATATCGACCCCTCAGAGGTGCTGTGTGGAGGCAATGAGACGATGGGGTAGGAGACAGAGCTCAGCGTCAAGTGCGCCGTGAGAGCCCAACAGATGGTACGCGGCGGAGGGCGGCCACGGCGGTGGTCCTGGCTCAAAGAGCCAGCCAAGGTCCCTCCACCAACAAAGCCGCTGGCATCTGTATGCATCTTTACTGCATTCAACACACTTTCACACCCTGTGGGAATCACATTTTCTGACGGGGGGGGGGGGGCTGGGGTCAGGACAGGTGACACCGTGTCATGTGTCACAGAGGAGAAGGCTGAGGCCCAAGAAGTGAAGCGCCTACTGCACGTGGGGGTCCAGCCCGGCCCAGACTCCAGGGGCCAGGCCCTTTCCCAGTCCTACCAGATCTCCCTGGTTGTCGCTGCTGATCACACACCCCACAGGGCACAGGCAGGTCCCCGAGTCAACCGGGCACTTCCTTACGGAAATAGAGAGTTCGCAGCAGCAACGCCCCTCTGCAGACTGAGGACCCCTGAAACACAGAAATCCTCCTAGAGCCCAGCCTGGCCCTGCCAGAGAGATAGATGTGCCACAGCCACTCGGACCAGAGGGCCAGGCCAGCACGGAGGCCTCAGCCCCTCCTCCAGCTATTCCAGCCCAGGTGGCCCCACCACCGCCCCCCCCACAGGGGATAAGGGCCTGACTCCCCCTCACCTGACCAAGCTGGATGCTAGAGCCCCTGACGGGAGGCACCCATTTCCCACCTGGGCCCGGGAGCCACCAACAGAATCCCCCAGCCCTGCAGCCTTCCTCATCAGGCTAAAAAGTATTCTCTGGAAACCTTGAAAGACATCTGCGCCAGGCACAACCCCAACCCCCCCCCCCCCGGCAGGCCCCCTTTCACACCTTCTAAGAGGCAGGCAATGGAGTGGAAAGAGCCCAGGCATGGAGCCCAGCAGGCCCAGACAGAAGTTCTGCACCTCTGACTCAGTGTAGGCATCTGTACAGTGGGAGAACTAACAGCGCGTGCTCGCCATCGGGCACTGGATAAGGTCTGCATAAGCTTACAGCGCCCACCAGCACATAAAGGCTTGAGAACAGGAAGGGACCTGCCCAAGGTGACACAGCCACAGATTGGAAAAGCCAGAAAAACCCAGCTCTGCCTCCAGAGACAGCACACTGATGCAATTACAGTTACCGTCACTCCTGCTGTTGGGCTCATCACCTTCAGAAGAGCCTTCGGACTCCTCTATCCGGCCCCAAGCTCTCTGTCCCCGAGGACCCTTCCCCGGCTCAGACACCTGCTGTTCCAGCTCATGCATCTGTACCCCGGCCTTCCAGGCAAACACTTTCCTGCCTCAGTACTTTTGCTACAGGTGCCTCCATCACCTAAGATGCCACACCTGACCTCTGGTATCCAAAAGTCCTGTCCATCCCTGGAGAGACAGACCCCTCCCCCTTCTCTGCGTCCCATAATCCTCTCTCAGTGTGAGGCTCAGCTGGGCACATGAGGCAGTAAGCTCTCCAACGCAGGACCCCATCCTGTCCCTCCTCTCCTCATTCCCAGCCAGGGCTTTGCCCCAGCAGGCACCACTATCAGCTGGTTCAAGTGAATTCATCCCAAGCCCTTTGCTTTTTCACCTTTTTTTTAAATCCCCTAGGGAGAAAAAAATTTAAATACAGGCGGGCACACAGAGAAAAATAAAACTGACCCATAAGGTCCCACTTGGAAATGCTGTAGGTATTTTGAGGTGTTTGGCCTTCTGGAACACTTTCCATTCGCTGCATTTCCCTTTTTTAACAGAACTGGGCCCCAGGCGTGTCCTCATGGCCCCCAGGGTGTGCAGGGCACTGCTGGAAAGTCCAGCTGCGAGAGGTTCAGGGCCACACTGGGAGGTGGCCAAGGAGGGGCACCAAGATAATGGGGGATCTTGAAACCACATCTTAGGAGGGAAAGCAAAGGAACAGACACTGTTGAGCCCAGCGGGGCAGACTCAGGGCTGTCTTCAGGAATCTGAAGGGCTGTCATGGGGAAGAGGGACTGAGCTTGCTGTGTGGCCCCAAGGGGTCAAGCAGAGACAAACCAGTGGAAGTCACTACAGGGAGATTTCAAGAAGGAACAGATAGGATTCTACCAGCAGAGCCTCCATGGAAAGGTACACTCAGGAGGTAGTGAGGCTGCTGGCATGCGAGGGGGTCAAGTAGAGACCCTCCAGGGAATTCAAGGCTCAGCTAGGAGAGGAGATTACAGTTGACCTTGACAGGCTTCTCTAGGCCAGGATCTCAAATGACCACCAGAGATATTGGAAAGAGGGGGAGACGGTTGGGTTGTGAATGACCCACCCCCCCCCCCCACCCCAGGTCAGTCAAAGCTGCCGCCCACCCGGAAGGGTCAGATCCTCTGGATTTTCCCGGAAGGCCAGAGATCTGAATGTTTATATAAATCACTGCAATTTTTAAACAGGTCCAATAAACTTCTCACAGGCCAGATACAGTCCATGCACTGCATGCTGGAGACCCCCGGTCTAACAGGGAATTCACAGGGCAAATGAGGCAATCGAAAGAAAAGAGGAACCATGTCAGGCCCTGGAAGAGCAACCATCCCTGCAGGAACAGAATGGGTTAAGTGATGATTTGGCTGTCTGCTCCACTCCAAGGCTGCAGCTGGCCTCCTAGGCCCCTGGGGGGCTCTGTCAGCTGCCCCGGGGGGGGGGGGGGGGGGGGGGGGGGGGGGGGGGGGGGGGGGG